>NC_091481.1:77081172-77381172 GCF_036971445.1 Narcine bancroftii
TCGCTTATTCTGCATCCAAGTGTATTTAACAGGGAGGAGTTGCATGCTTTTAAAACAGAATTTTACCTCTAGTTTGCTTTCCAGTTAAAAAAAAATCTTTTATGTGTCATCCCTCCACAATATTTCCTTGGAACCCAGAAGTATGGAAATCCTTAGCTCATACACAGAGATGCTGGAGGCACTCAGCCAGTCTCGCAGCGTCCATAGGAGGTCGACAGTATTGCAGACGTTTTGGGCCTGAGCCCTTTTCCAAGGTGTAAGTTGACCAGTTAGTCCCATTTGCCTGCATTCACCTCGATCCATCAACTCTTCGTACACCTGCCTAAATATCTGTGAAAATTGTACCCACCTCAACCACTCCGCTTGTTCCATGTACCCCCTCCTCTTCTCTCTCCCTACATCTGTACTCCTCCCATTCTTCCTTGCCCCAGCCTTTAATTCAGACCATAGAACTCGACAGCACAGAAAGCAAGGCCATTCAGTCCTTCTTGTCTGTGCTGAACCATCATTCCACCAACCTGCGCCCGTCCATGTATCTGTCCAATTTACTTTTAAAACCTAAGAATGAGCCCGTCTTTATCACATCAGTTGGCCAGCTCGTTCAGCCACTCTTTGAGTGAAGAAGTTCCCCCAAATCCTTTCCCCTTTCACCCTAAAGCCATGTCCTCTTGTATTTATCTCTCCTCATCTAAGTGGAAAGGGCCTACTCTGTCTATCCCCCTCATAAACCTCATTCAAATCTCCCCTCATTCTTCTACACTCCAAGGAATAAAGTCCTAACCTGTTTAATGTTTCCCTGTAACTCAACTCCTGAAGACCCGGCAACATCCTAGTAAACCTTCTCTGCCCTTTCGATCTAATTGATCTCCTTCCTGTAGTTTGGTGACCAGAACTGCATATGATGCTCCAAATTTGGCCTGCCCAATGTCTTATACATCCTCAACATAACATCCCAACTCCTGGACTCAATACTTTGATTTACAACCTGACTTTTTTCACTCATTCCTTGAGGATGGGCTCAGGCCCAAAATGTCAGTAATACATCTTTACCTCCTGAAAACGCTGTGAGAGAGGCTGAGTTCCTCCAGCATTTCTGTGTGGTTTTATAACCATCTCAGCATGTTTCACTGAATTCTTAGCTTAGTCCAGGCCCTGAACACACAGTCTCTCAGATGCAGTTTGTGGGATCTTGCTGTGTAGCCAGCCAGTGACCACAGTCCTCCCTCCTCCTCCCCAGTTGAGAATCACCATCGCTGCGCCAAGCTGTAAGGATGTGAGCGGTGCTACAGAAAGGAAACTCCTTCCAGTCCCACCCACTTCATATGACGTTTGTGGGCTCTGTGAAAATTTGCCATAAAGAATACTTATTTTTGAGGGGAGTCATGTGATGGAGTAGTGGCTGGTCGGGTGGAACCAGCCCTCTCCAGAGAAAAAAGTGTGAACAAACAGAGCTCAAAAAACAAAATACAGGAAGAGAAAGATAAAGTTTACAGAGAAGAGACAGAAGATGGCACCTAAAAGAGAAAAAGTAAAAATAACAGTGAAAAGGGAAGAAGGAAAATCACTGGAGAAGAAAGAAGGCGGCCTTACCTGCACATCGGAGCAGAGAGTCACCGTGGAGAGGAGCGGCCGATCTCCGGTGTTGGTGAGTCCCCAGAGGAGCGGTGTCCTCCCGACCGGCGGACTTCAAAAATGGCTCTCAGAGCCAAGAAGAGGTGCGCGAGCGCCGTGCGCAAGTAAAAGAAAAGGTTAACGGCGACAGGAGGGGAACTCTGTTGAGGAGCGGCCAGCTGAGAGACACCCAGTATCGGGGCGTTCGGCTAGGGGAAGTAAGCAAGAAAGAAAGAAAGAAGAGTTGTGAGAAAGAGAATGAGGGCTGGAAGAGGGTGAGCGGCAACGAGGTGACTGGCAGGGGGCTGACCTGCAGCAGGGTGCCCAACAATGGGTCGACCTCCAGCGGGAGCCCCAACAATGGGTCGACCTGCAGCGGGAGGCCCAACAATGGGTCGACCTGCAGCGGGAGGCCCAACAATGGGTTGACCTGCAGCGGGAGGCCCAACAGCAGGAGACACAGTAGCTGGAGGCCCAGCAAGGATACAGAAGCAGCACACCAGAGAAGGATGAAGATACACAGATATAGAGAAGAGAAGAAGAGGAGAGAAGAAGGACACAGACACAGAAGAAGTGGAGGAAGAAGACCAAGAATTTCAAAGGAAAGAAGAAGCTAAAATAGAAGGACAAAGTTTAGATGAAGCCTTTCTCAAAGAACAAATGAGGTCATTAAAAGAATGGCTATCATTTAGAATTTAGTTCAATCTAAAGAAAAATGAAAAGAGCTGAAGACAGAATGCAAAGTTTAGAGTTGGTCATGACTGAAATAGGGAAAAGAGGAGAAAATGTGGAGGAACGAGAAGTTGCTGCAGAAATGGAGATAAATGATTCAAGAGGGAAGTTGGAAGAGAGCGAAAAAAATTAAAGAGACACAAGATTTATTGTCACAAAAAAATTGACGTATTGGAAAACTACAGTAGGCGAAACCACATAAAAACAGTGGGCCTGAAAGAAGGCAAAGAAGGGTCAGATATGAAGGAATTTATAAAAGGATGGATCCCGAAGGTGCTGGGAACGACAGATTCACATGAAGAAATAGAAATCGAAAGGGCGCATAGAGCGCTAGTACCGAAACCGCCACCACCCCTGGACTCCCCCACCATGGTGAACAACCCTGCCGCCATCTTCTCTGTCCAAGTATTTCAGCATTCGAAATGCCTCTACGAGGCCCCCCCCTCATCCTTTCATCCTCCAATGAGTACAGACCAAGAGCCGACAATCATTCTTCGTATATTAACCCTTTCATTCCTGGTATCATTCTAGTAAATCTTCTCTGAACCATCTCCAGTGTCAGCACATCCTTTCTCAAATAAGATGCCCAAAATTGTACACAGTCTCCTAGTGAGTCCTCTCAAGTGCTTTATAGAGACTCAACATTATATCCCTGCTCTTGTATACTAATCGTCTAGAAATGAATTGCTTTTTTCACCACTGACTGAACCTGGGGGCGGGGGGGGTAACCTTTTGGCTACCTCCTAAGTCCCTTTGCACCTCCGAATTTTGAATTTTCTCCCTATCTAAATAATAGTCTGCCCATCTATTTCTTCTACCAAAGTTTTGACCGTACGCTTTCCACTGGTCCAGGAGATTAGGGTTGGTGGGAGAGGGGAGGTTCACACCGCTGCCTGGTGCGAGCTTCCTGCACTTCGCCCCACTGTGGAAGATTTCGTGAGAATTGGGGCTGGGCCCACTGGGGTTAGGATGAGGGGCCTCCCATGGGGCTTGGTAACCACGGCGAGGGGGAAGGCAATGTTTGACCCCCTCATCCTGCTCCAGATATTACTCTCCCTCTGGCCAACAGTGGATGCAGTTCATGTGACAATTGGGGCTGGAGGGAAAGTTGTTTGTGCTTAGAACGTAGAACGGTGCAGCCCATGAATATTGTACCAACTCACACTCTCCATCAATCTAACTCCTCACAGCACACAACCTTCCGATTTTTTTTTACATCTCTGGCAATGTATTCGTGGTACCCACCACTCCATGCATAATAAAAGCCTTTCGGTTAGCACATTAGCATTACAGTGCTAGCAACCCAGGTTTGAATACTGCACTGTCCGTGAGGGAGTTTGTACATTCTCCCCCATGTAGGGGCGGTGGTGGGGGTGGGGGGGGGGGTGGTTTCCCACCCTTCAACATGTTGTAAATCTATTGGGTGTAATTGGGCAGCACGGACTTGTGGGCTGGGAAGGGCCTGTCACCGTGCAGTAAATTTCTCTGACATTGCCCTGAACCTTTCTCCACTTACCTGAAAGAGATGTCCTCTGGTACTGGCCCCTCGTCATGTCAGGAGCAAGGTGCTGGCTGCCTACCCTATCCATGCCTCTAAATCGTCCTCGACCTCTGCTAAGCCATCTTTCATGCTCCATCGCGCTCTCTCTCTCTCGAAGTGCCCAAGCTCCCCGTCCTTGCTCTGTAAGGCCTTCTCCAATCCAAGCCACATCCGCCCTCTTTAAAGCTTCCGCGTCCTTTGCAACGGAGTTATGGAGGGGCTGTACTTTTGTGGGGCAAGGGTGGCTCACTAGTGACCCCTGCTGGCTCTCAGGGCTACCACGTGAAAACCCAGTTGGCGAAGGGGCTATCAACTCCACCATTGTTTCTGTGGTGTGGATGAATAGTGATTGCCTTTATTTCTTCATACCACTTGTTCTCTGTGGAAAGAGTGATGGGTGTCTTTGAGCATAAGATGTAGGAGCAGAATGGGGCCAGCTCTGACTGACCTCCTGTCCCCCCCTTGCCATTGGCAATGGACAAGGGCATTCGTAGGGGCCACAGCACATATAAGGTGGGGCATGGACTAAGAACATTTCCAATGCTATAAATTTACCGACGACATCGTGGTTGTCAGCAGAATCACAGAGCGCATGAGGAAGAGTAGAGGAGGGAGATAGATCAGTAAGTTGAGTGGTGTAATGACAACAACCTTGCGCTTGACGATAGCAAAACCAAAGAGATGATTGAGGACTTCAGGAGGCAGTCAGGGGAACTACGACACAGACCTCATTGAGGACTCAGTAGTGGAAAGGGTCAAGAACTTCAAATTCCTGGGTGTCAACATCGCTGAGGATCTGTCCTGGAGCCTCCACGCCGACGCAATCAGGAAGAAGGCTCGCCAGCGGCTATGTAGTATCTTTCTAATTATCCGAGAAGCTTGTGTCCGGGCGTTGTTCAGTTAACCAGCAAATGGCTTTAAACAGCCCAGTAATGTCAACAGAGTACTTGCATCAGCAGTTAAATGCCACCGTCGCCAATCCCCAACACCTCCCCATCGCTGCCGGTCCTGACTGCAATCCCCACTCCTGCCCGGTAGTTGGGGGAGGGGGGTGCTCTCCTTTGATGACACCAGGATAAAGGAGGGGAGGAGTTACCCGAAACAAGGACAATCAGCGTTCTAATTTCTCCCCTTGCGCTGCCTGACCCACCAACCTCCCTCCAGTCATTCACTGATGGCTCAAGATTCCAGCCATTCAGCGTCTGTCCTCCTGGCCGGCTCTGAGCTCTGTTGTTACCAAACTGGCTGTGCCGTGAAAAAGTTTCGCTTAACTGATTTGCGCCTCATCGTGAGGAGATTCGGTACATCTTGAAAACGTCTACAGGAGCACCGTGGAGGGCATGCTGGCTGATTGCTTCACTGTAAGGTACGGAAATGCCAACTCTCAGGGTTAGAATAAACTCCAGAGGGTTGTTAACTTAGGCTCCAGACCTCACTCCATCAAGGACATCTACATGAGGTGGTGTCTTAAGAAAGCAGCCTCTATCCTCAAAGACCCCCATAACTCAGGCCACGGCCCTCTTCACTCTGCTACCATCAGGAAGGAGGTCCAGGAGCCTGAAGAGTACAAGGACAGCTTCTTCCCCTCCGCCATCAGATTCCTGAATGAACAAAGAACCACAGACACTGCCTTAATTTGAGTTTTTCTGCCCTATTATTTATTTATTTTTGTAAGGTGGTTTATATGAACGTTTGCACTGTGAAGCTGCTGTATCTTGTTCGTGACAATAAATTCTGATTCTGAAGTACGGAAGAAGCTAAGTAAATGACTGCTTCACAGGGAAGGGGCCCCATAAATATCCAAAGGGTGGCATTGCCAAAAAAGAAGTTGGCCCAGAGCACCTCAGAGGTGGCGGGTTGAACAGCAGGGATTGCCGCACACATCGGAGGGCTGGAAGTGTGCAGCCAGCCAGCGCACGTGGAAAGAGATCGTTTCAGTTCTAGATGCGCAACTTCAAACGGGTTTCCTTTGTGCCGGCTGCGCCTGGGGAGAGACCCGTCTAATTGTGTGTGTCTGTGCAGGGAGAGGGCTCCCGCCATGAACAAGCTGCGGCAGAGTCTGCGACGAAAGAAGCAGCCGTACGTGCCTGAGGCGAGCCGCCCGCACCAGTGGCAGTCGGATGAGGAGTCTGTTCGCAAGGGCAGGTGCAGCTTCCCCGTCAGGGTGAGTAGACCAGGCTGGTGTGGTCTCCCTCACTTCACTCCCCACCCCCACCCCTTCCTCTCCCCACCTTCCCCCTTTCCACTCCCCTCCCTACACCTCCCTTCCCCTCCCCCTCCCCCACCCTTCCCCTCTCTCTCCCCACTCACCCCCTCTCCCACCCACTTCCTATCCTCCCCCCTCCCCTCCCCTCCTGGTGTCGGCAAAGTAAAGGAGGAGGCATAACTTCAAAATGAGTGGTATGGTTAGGGGTTAGTACCGCGCTGTTACAGCGCCAGTGACTGGGGTTCAAATCTGGCGCTGTCTATGAGGTGTTTGTACATTCCCCCCATGTCTGTGTGGTTTTCCCGTGGGCTCCGGTTTCCTCCCACTGTTCAAAATGTACCGGGGTGTAGGTTAATGGGGTGTAATTGGTCGGCACAGACTTGTGGGCCAGGAGGACTTGTTATGTGCTGTACATCTAAAATTAAATTTAAATCTGAGGCTATTCAGCTCCTCGATCCTGTTCTACTCAATTCCCTGCACTCCACCTCCGGCTGTTCCATCCCAGTCCTGGTTGGTTGGTTCTCACGTTCCGGCACTGTGCAGAGATTCAGGCGCTGAAATGGAAAGCGTAGGTAGCTTCAAGTTCTTGGAAGTGGACATCTACATTGAGCCGATCTGGAACAAGCACGTTGATGTGACGGTTAAGAAAGTACTGATTCCTCGACACTCTTGAAATCCCTTCCCTGCAGGCATCAGGCTCCTGAATGAACCCCACAACAGAGCTCTTGCACTGTTCTTGCTTGGTGCTAATTGGCCTTCCTTTTCATTGCGATCCTACGCCCTGTGAATAGTGCGGTTTGCATGGATCGGTGTACGTTAGTGATATCCTGTCGATCTGCTCACAGAACCCTTCTCACGGCATGAGTTAGATTGTGATGAATAAACACCTGAAAGAGTTTGGCGGCCAGAGGGGATGGTGGGGGAGTGGAAGTGAGTCCGAGATTGCAGAAAGTTGGAGGGGGATGGGGTCACTCCGCCTAGTCCCTGCCTTGATCACGAGAGGACTGAAGCGGTTCGCAGCGGGATTTAATTTAATTTAGATACAAGGCCATTTCAGCCGACGAGTCCGGCCCGCCCAATTGACATCCAATTAACCTACACTCCCGTATGTTTTGAACGGCAGAGGAAACCAGGAAACCAGAAAACCTGCGCAGACACGGGGAGAACATACAAACTCCTGACACACAGTGCTGGATTTGAGCCCCGGTCCAGATTGCTGGCACAGTGAAAGGTGTTGCGCTAACTGTGCTGCCCTGCATTCCAGCGGGCAGCCCCACTCTCGCCGAGCTGAGTGTATGGTGGTGAAGAGTGGGGGAGGTGGAACCAAGGGGTGGGGAGGGACAGAGGAGTGGGGAAATAACTCGCTCTCTGTTCTCTGAGCAGTACTTGGGTCACATGGAGGTGGAAGAATCTCGAGGGATGCACGTGTGTGAAGAAGCGGTGAAGAAACTCAAAACGGTGAGTCTCTGTGACCCCTGGATCCCGAGGTCCCTCGTGGGAAACCATGCGAGTGTCCAAAGTTCCTGTCGCACTGCAAGTGTGGTCCCATTCTGTGGGGAGGGTGAGGTGGGTGTGTTGGGGAAGGGGAAGGGATGGGGGGGGTGGTGAGTGGGAGGGGATGGGGAGGGGGAGGTGATCAGGAGAGGGGTGATGATGTGAGTAGGGAGTGGTGGTGGGGAGGGGGTAATAGGAAGTGGGGTAATAGGGTGACAGATGATGATGGGGAGGGGGCAAATGGGGAGTGGGGTTTTGGGGAGGGGGCAAATGGGGAGTGGGGTTTTGGGGAGGTGGTTCTGTGGAGGGGGTGATTGAAATGCGGGTGATGATGGGGAGGGGGCAATGTTGGGGAGGGGGAAAATGGGGAGTGGGGTGATTGGAAGGGGTGATAGCGGAAGGGGCAATGATGGGAGAGGGGCGATGATGGGTGACAGGGGTGATGGGGGGGATGTTGGAGGAAGGAGGTGATGGGGAGGAGGGGTGATGAGCAAGGGGAGATGCCCATTATCGGGACAGAGATGTGGAGGCCATGGATCTGGAAGAGACGTAACAGAATTTGGACGTATGTGTGGAAATTGTACGACAGATTCACTGGAGACACACAGGAATCTGGGGGAGATGGTGGCTTGAGCACTGTCAGGGCATGGGATTGGGGGGGTGGGGGGAGATTGACGTTTCAGGCCACAGTGGTGGGGTCGGGTCGATGTGTGGCTCTGGGTGCTGTCAGTCTCTGCTGGGTGAACATTGCTACCTGTTGGAGTAGATTCCCACTGGGAGCAGCTCTCTTTTCTTCGCCTTCCCCGTCTTGTCTTTTCAGTACCCGTCTTTGCAAGCCCCCTCCCTCACCCTCCCCTCCTCGTCCTCTCCCCCTTCCTTCCTCCCCGCCTCCCCTCCCCCTCTCCGTCTCCTTCCTCCCTGTGTCTCCTCCTTCCCTTCTCCCTTATTCCCCAACTCTCCTCCTCCTCCCTGTCTACCTCCTTCCCCATCTCTCCCCTTCTGGGTATCCCTCGTCTCCATCTCCCCTCCACGCTGTCATCTCCCCCACTCCTCTCCATTTCTCTCCATCTCCCCCACACTCTTCCCTCCCTCCCTCCGTCTTCCCTCCTCCCCATCTCCCCCTCTCTCCTCTCCTCCTCCCTGCCTCTCCTCCACCTATCTCCCTCCTTTCCATCTCTCCCACGCCCCTCCCAGTTTCCCCTTCCCCATCTTCCCTCCTCCCCATCTCTTCTCCCCTCCTCCTCATCTTACCCCTCCCCATCTCCCCCTCCCCATTTCCCCACCTGTCTCCCCCTCCCCGACCGCCCCATCCCTGTTTTCTCCTCTCTCTATCTTCCCCCACCCCATCTGTCTCCTCCCCATTATCCCCCTCCCCATCTCCCTGCTCCCTGTCTCCCCATCTCCTCCCACTCATCTCCCCTGTCTCTCCCCCTCCCCATCTCCACCCCTTCCAGTCACCCCTCCTTCCTATCTTCCCCCTACCCGTCACCCCTCCCCATTTCCCCTCCTCCTATCTCCACTCCAGAGATATCTTCACAAGAGAGCTGGATAGACATGAGCGAGATAGTAACGGAGGGAGAAGGAAAGAGCTGGTACGTGGACATTGTCAGTGACATGATTAAGTCAAGTCTATTGTCATCTGATTGAACAAGTACAACCTGATGAAACAGCTTCCTCAGGTCCTCGGTGCGAAACACGCAGAGACACGACCAGACATAACACACATGCCGACGGACAAGTATATCGAGCAGTTCCTTGGGTCGTTCAGCATTCTCACTGCCCGTGGGAAGAAGCTGATCCTCAGCCTGGTGGTGCGGGCTCTGATCCTCCTGTGTCTCTTCCCCAACGGAGCTGCTGAAAGGTGCTGTGGGGGGTGGGGGGGGTCCTCAATGATTTTGCGCACCCTCTTAAGATGACGATCCTGGTACATCGCGTCAAAAGGGTGGAGGGAGACTCCAGTGGTCCTCTCAGCCACTCTTATGGTCCTGTGGATTGACCTCTGATCCATTTCTCTGCAGTAACTAACGCACTGCAACGCAGCCGGCCAGGGCGCTCTCAATGTTGACATAATTTGCCCGCCTCAGCCTTCTAAGGAAATGGTCACGGTTGCGCCTTCCTGACAAGTGAGATGTTGAGTGTCCACCATAAGTCACTAGTTAAGCGAACTCAAGGAACTTGGTGTCTATCCACTACAGAGTTGTTGATGTGTAGTGGAGGGTGGTTGGTCCTGGTCCCCCTGAAGTCCATGATCATCTCAGGTTGTTGCTTTTGCACTGTATCACGGGCGTTGGTGTCCACCCTTATCAATGTGGCTTGACACAGTGGAGTAAACCTCCTGTGTTTTCTGTTTTGCAGGCTGGAAGAAGTCAGTGAAAGCTATCTTGTGGGTTTCAGCGGATGGGCTGAGAGTTGTGGATGGACAAGACCAAGGTACGATTGCTATGACAGGAGAAAGCAGGGTCATTCCCGCTGACCCACGAGCCACTGGTGATGGGACCAACGTACGAGGCTGAACACACCTGCAGGAACAGAGGGCACTCGGCTGCCGGCACTATTGCTATGCGTGCCCGGAGTGTCTCTGACCATCTCACGATAGGGCGGTCACGCTCACTGGTTGTTGTGAGTTCGATCCCTCCTTCAGTCCACGGCTAAGCACATTTCCTATGAAATGTCAAAGGGTCCTCGCCCCCGCGGTTGCTATTTTGCAGGCTACAGATGGGAGAGGGGGTACTCCCCGGTCTCCAGGGCTGATATGTACCACTGCACCCAGATAATCAGGCTTCTAATTGTTTGGAAGGTCTGAAATGTGCCAGGGTCTGGGTGTGTGGCTGAGGCCAGGATTCAGGTCCAGAACTCCAGGGGTAAGGAACATGAGTGGGTCGTCTGGAATGAGTGTAAAGCCCTTTTTACACAGAGATCCTGCAATGCTGCCGTCAAGAAGACCCGTCATTAAAGCCGGCTTTGCTTGAACCAAACAACACCGGCATTATGCTGCCCAGTGTGTCATTTTACACAGCAAGCTAGAATTCCAGGAGTAAAAGAGGCGGGACTTGTGGCGGCAAATGTGATGTTTAAGATAAACATCCTGGTCCTGGCCTGCCGACTCGCCCTTTTTACCACAGACGTCAATTCGGCGCTGTGACGACCTCCAATCCTGGCTTAAAGGCGGGATTCAGAGACTATCCAAAAGTCTCTTAAAAGACCCTTTGGTACCCACCTCCACCACCGTTGCCGCCAGCCCGTTCCACGCACCCACCACTCCCTGCGTAAAAAAAACTTACCCCTGACATCTCCTCTGTATCTAGTCCACGGCACCTTAAACCTGTGTCCTCTTGTGGCAACCACTTCAGCCCTGGGACAAAGCCTCTGACTGTCCACAATTTCTTGTTACTTGTGGTTGAAGCAAAAGTGAGTCTCCACCCCCCCACCCCCCACCCCCCACCCCAGAGTCGAGAGTGTCCATGGATTCGCCTCCAGGGGACCCGCAGCCACTCAGACATCAAACCATTGGTAGCCTGAGCTCCAGATCCAAATCTCTGACACGATCAGGAAGCCCTCACATCCCGGTTCCGAGGTGAAGCTGTATCTTTCACGATTTTTACGTTTGGATTTTTATGTCCTTCCAAACTTCATTGTCTATAGTCCCAGGCTATTCGACCAAAAGGAATTTTTAAATTTTATTTACAGCATTGTAGAAGCTGATTTTGACCATTTAAACCCATGGGGTGGGCGGGGGGGGGGGGGGGGGGGGTGGGGGGGGAAGGGTGGATTTCAAATGGGAACTATGTTAATGGTTGGTTGGAGGTTGGAGTGACCTGCCTGGCTCAAGGGGCTGTCTTCTCTCTCTCTTTCCTTCACACTCTTGCTCTCTCTCTCATTCTCTCATGCTCTCTCTCTCACTCTCTTTCCCCCTTTCTCTTGCTCTCTCTCATTCTCTCTCTCTCGCGCCTCTCTCAGAACTCAGTAGGTCACTCAGCATCTTTAGGAAGTAAAAGGAAGCCAACGTGTCAGACCTGAGCCTTTCGTCGAGGGGCCTGAGCCACAGGAAGAGGTTGACCAGGCTGAGGCTTTATTCCTCGGAGTGCAGGAGGATGAGGGCTGCTCTTTTAGAGGTGTACAAAATCACGAGGAATAGATTGGGTGGACACAGAGAGTCATTTGCCTAGAGATGGGAATCGGTAACCAGAGGAGGGAGGGTTAGGGGAGAAATTTCACAGGAACCTGAGGGTTTACCTGAGGATGGTGAGTGTATGGAACTGAAGGAGGTGGTTGAGACAGATACTATTACAATATTTAAGAAAAAATTGGATGGCTATATAGATGGGACAGGTTTAGAGGTTAAACGCAGGCAGGTGAGACCAGGGTGGGTGGGACATTTTGGTTGGTTTGAAGGACCCGTTTCCACATGAGTGACTGAGAGATCGACCACATATAAACAGAGTGGAGAGAGTGCAGAGAAGGTTTACCAGAATGTTACCTGGGTTTAAGCATCTAGAGTATAGGGAGAGATTGGACAGATTAGGTCTTTATTCTTTGGAGCGTAGAAGGTTGAGAGGGGATTTGATAGAAGTATTTAAGATTATGAAAGGGATAGACAGAGTGGATGTGGATAGACTATTTCCATTAAGAGGAGGAAAGATTAAAACAAGAGGACATGAGTTAAGAATTAAGGGGCAGAGGTTTAGAGGTAACATGAGGGGGAACTTCTTTATTCAGAGAGTGGTAGCCGTGTGGAATGATCTTCCGGGAGAAATAGTGGCGGCGGAGTCAATTGTATTATTTAAGAAAGGTTGGACAGGTATATGATGAGAAGAAGATGGAGGGTTATGGGCATTGTGCAGGGGAGGTGGGGACTAGAAAGGGGTGTTTGGTTCGGTGTGGACTAGAAGGCCTAATGGCCTGTTTCCGTGCTGTAATTGTTATGTATGTTATGACTCCTCCCCTCTTCTTCCTTCACTAATTCTTCCTTCCCTAATTCTTCCTTCCTTCTCCCCTCAGGACCTCATCGTGGATCAGACCATCGAGAAAGTTTCCTTCTGCGCCCCCGACCGCAACTACGACAAGGCATTCTCCTACATCTGCCGCGACGGCACGACCAGACGGTGGATCTGCCACTGTTTCATGGCTCTGAAAGACTCGGTGAGACGCCGCTGGATTTGACATTCCCGCCCTGCCCTTCGTGTCCCTCTGTCAGACCCTCCCAAGACCTCAGCTCCCCAATTCAAGCTTCGTGATCCCACCCTGGATCTGATCTCTCCACCTTGGGTGGCAGTGTCTTTTGCTCCTGAGCTCTGGAATTTCTCCTTCACCTGATGCCCTTCTCTCCTATGGGTGGAGAGGTAGAAGGAAGTGATGCGGGGGGGGAGGGGTGTTCCTCCCTTGCCTCCTCTCCTCCTCTTATCCAACCCTAACATTTTCCACTCTCTTGTTATATAAACTATTTAAGTTTGATAACCATCTTGTAAAGTTCTAGTTTTGGAGTGAAGAGATAAACGTAGACCCAAGAATCAACCATAGAGCACGATACAGGCCCTTCAGCCCACAAAGTTGTTCTGAACGCATCCCTACCTTAGAAATCACTGGGCTTTCCCATAACCCTCTATGTTTATAAGCTCCATGTATCTATCCAAAAGTCTCCATGTATCGTACCCACCTCCACTACTGTTGCTGGAAGGCCCTTCCATGCACCCACCGCCCTCTACGTAAAAA
This sequence comes from Narcine bancroftii, assembly GCF_036971445.1. Taxonomy (NCBI): domain Eukaryota; kingdom Metazoa; phylum Chordata; class Chondrichthyes; order Torpediniformes; family Narcinidae; genus Narcine; species Narcine bancroftii. The sequence goes on from NC_091481.1 coordinate 77,094,465, forward strand.
ACTTACCCCTGACATCTCCTCTGTACCTAGTCCCCAGCACCTTAAACCGTGTCCTCTTGTGGCAACACTTCAGCCCTGGGAAAAAGCTTCTGACTATCCACACTTCCTTGTTACTTGTGGCTGCTACATGTGCTAGGAGGAGGTTATTGGGCCCATTGAGCATATGTTAGCTCTGAAAGCAATCCTTTCGCCCATTAATTATCCCTACAACCTTTTTTTCCTGACATTCCAATCAGTACTAGCCCTCAGCTACCCACAAGTAACAATTTCCAGCAATCAATTATCCAGGGCAGCACAGTGAGCATAGAGGGGCAACACAGTTAGTGTAGACGGGGGGCGGGGGGCATGGTTAGTGTAGTGAAGCAGCACCGTTATTGTAGAGGGCAGCACAGTCAGCGTAGCAGTTAGCGTAAGGCTGTCACAGCGCCAGAGACCTGGGTTCAAGTCCGACACTGTCTGTAAGGAGTTTGTACGTTCTTCCTGTGTCTGCATCAGTTTTCCACGGGGGTTCAGTTTCCTCCCACCCTTCAAAGCATACCAGGGTCGTCAGTTAATTGGGTGGTATGGACTCATGGGCCAAAAGGGCCTGTTACCCTGATGTCTATGTCTAAACCTAATGCCATGAATTTGGAATGTAGGGGGAAGCCCACACAGTCTTGCGAGGAATGTGCACACAGACAGAGGCTGAGGTCAGCACCGAGGGAAATGGGAGGCGGGCTAGAGAATCTCACCTGACCTAGGACCTATCACAGGAGAACAAAGAAGGGGTGTTGCAAGTAAGGACATTTCAGACAACCAATGGTGGCTGGATAAGTCAGGGGACTAATTTTATATGCAGAAGGACATGGCCCTGAATGGATGGACGTGTTGGGTGACCAATCATGAGAATACAGGAGTGGCGGGCAACTAATCATGGTGGCACAGAGTTGGTGCTGCAAGGTTGGATGTGATGGGCAACCAATCATGGGAGAGCTAGAGAGGGATGGTCCAATTGTGGGAGTACATGAGAAGGATGGATATGTTGGGCAACCAATCATGGGAGAGCTAGAGAGGGATGGTCCAATTGTGGGAGTACATGGGAAGGATGGACATGTTGGGCAACCAATCAGGGGAGAGCTAGAGAGGGATGGTCCAATTGTGGGAGTACATGGGAAGGATGGATATGTTGGGCAACCAATCAGGGGAGAGCTAGAGAGGGATGGTCCAATTGTGGGAGTACATGGAAGGATGGACATGTTGGGCAACCAATCATGGGAGAGCTAGAGAGGGCTAGAGTAATGGTGGGAGTACATGGAAAGATGGACATAGAACACTACAGCACAGTACAGGCCCTTCAGCCCATAATGTTGTGCTGACCCATATATTCCTTAAAATAATAGTAAACCTTCCCTACCCTCTATTTTTCTATCATCCATGAGCCTCTTAAATGCCCCCAATGTTCCAGCTTCCACCACCACACCTGGCAAGGAATTCCAGGCACCCACAACTCTCTTGATGTCTCCATTAAACTTCCCTCCCTTCACTTTGTACACACATCCTCTGGTGTTTGCTGATCCTGCCCTGGGGAAACGGGTGCTGGCTGTCCACCTGATCTATCCTCTCAGAATCTTGTAGACTTCTATCAAGTCTCCTCACATCCTTCTATGCTTCAAAGAGAAATGTCCCAGCTGTGCTAACCTTGCCTCATAAGACACATTCTCCAATCCAGGCCACATCCTGGTAAATCTCATCTGCGTCCTCTCCACAGCTTCTACATCCTTATAATGAGGTGACCAGATCCTTTAGAATTTCCAGCCATCAATTTACATTCAAATCTCCAGAAATGAATACAATGCTCCAAATGTGGTCTCACCAGAGATGTGTAGAGTTGCAACATGACCTTTTGACTCTTGAGCTCAATTCCCTGACTAATGAAGCCCAGCATCCAATAAACCTTCCTGGTTTGTCCTTCCAAAATGCATCACTTAAACTTGCTGAGCAACCATTCGTGGAGAGCTAGAGAGGAATGGATCAATTGTGGGAGTACATGGAAGGATGGACATTTTGGGCAACCAATGGTGGGCAATATGGCATCGTTTGGCAGTGCTTCCCTCCCTGGGTGTTGGGGATGCCTCCTAGCCCGTGGCAGGCCTGACTGCTCCCACCTCCTGACAGTGTCATGTGCCCGGTTACAGGGGGAACGCCTGAGCCACGCCGTGGGCTGCGCCTTCGCCGCCTGCCTGGAGAGGAAGCAGAAGCGCGAGAAGGAGTGTGGCGTGACAGCCTCGTTCGATGCCAGCAGGACCAGCTTCACCAGGGAGGGCTCCTTCAGGGTGACGACGGCCTCCCACCAGGCCGAGAGGGAAGAGACCATGAAACAACTGCAGGAGAAGAAGCGAGGTGAGGGGCCAAGTCAGGACAGCTGACCACCCTCTGTGTCAACCAGCGACCACCTTCCAGCTCAAGGTCTCGTGTACCAAGATGAAGTGATCAAGGCTGCAGACCAGTTGGACACCTCGGTGGGGCAGAAATAGGCCATTCAGCCCATTGAGTCTGCCCTGCCCTCCCCATTAACCTTTGATGACCTGGCTAATCAAGAACCAATCAATCTCTGCCCAATGACCTGGCCTCCACAACCACCAGTGGCAACAAATGCCACAGATTTACCACCCTCTGGCTGATAAAAATCTCTCTGCATCTCTGTTTGAAGCGAAGTAAAACACAAAATTCTGTAGACACCATGATTGAAGTAAAAGTACAGTGCTGGAGAAACTCAGCAGGTATAACCTTGATGAAAGGCTCAAGCCCAAAAGGTTGGATATGCATTTTTATCTGCCTGGTTATCGGCTCAGTTAGCATTGCCGTTATCCTAACACCATTACCCTGCCAGTGATCTGGACTGGGAATCGAATCTGACACTGTACCTTCTCCCTATGTCTGCGTGGGTTTCCTCCCATCCTTCAAAAAATACTGGGAGTTGTAATTGGGTTGTAGATCTAAATATCTGCTATACAAAGTGCACCATTTGACCTGCTGAATTTCTCCAGCGTTGTGTCTTCACTTTGTTCTAAGCGGACGCCCTTCAATCCTGACGTTGTGCACTCTTGTCCAAGAGTCTCTCCCTCCATGGGAAATGACCTTTCTACATCGACTCCGTCCCCGCCTTTAGTACTATAAGGAGAGTAACAGAGATCCATTGGTATGGGCGCAACCGTCGTTTAGCTCTTTGGGGGTTCATTCAGGATCTGATAACAGGAACTGCCCGCGAATCAGGGGCTGCGCAGTCTCGCTCTACTGAAACTCATTCCTGACTGGCGGGGGGGTGGGGGGGAGGTGGCGGCTGGGGCAGGATGTCTTTTAATGCGCTGGCTGCTTTTCCGAGGAAGGGGAGGGGGAGTGTGAAGGTCTGAAGCACATTCACAACCCTGGAGCAGTTTCTGGTGGTCCCGAGCAGTTCCCATCCCACGCAGTGACGCACCCTGACAGAGTGCCCCTCCTCTGCAAATTCAACCTCCCCCCACCCTCACCCTCACACTGGGGGCAGTTTACAGTGGAGAATTATCCACTGTGTTTGGGAGACAGGGAGAAACTGGAGCCCATGGCGGTGGTGTGGAGGGAGTGTGACCCATGCTGTCATGTGCAAACTCCGCGCAGACAACGGCGGAGGTCGGGATCGAACCTGGGGTCCCTGGAGTGGCGAGGCACTGGCACTATCTGCTGTGACCAAGCAAAGAGGGTTGTTCTGGAACATTCTATCCCTAGCCCTGGGTCACTGGGGTGCTGGGCCCAGAGTGGGGTCGGGCAGTTGGCTGACAATGTGTCTGCCCGCAGGTGAAGCGGTGGCTGTGGGAAGCCCCAGTGCAGGATCGGTGCCCCCGGCACCCGGTGGCTCCCCCCCGCCGCCGGGGGCAGCCTCGCCGGTGGACAAGGGTGAGTCAAGCGCCCAACATGCCATCCCGCGCAGGCACGCGCCGCTGGAACAGCTGGTGAGGCAGGGTTCCTTCCGTGGTTTCCCGGCGCTCAGCCAGAAGAACTCGCCCTTCAAGCGCCAGCTCTCACTCCGACTCAACGAGCTTCCCTCCACGCTTCAGAGGAAGACTGCCGAGTTCGAGGTGAAAAGCCCAGGTGAGCCAACACCCTTCCTCCCCTGTTGTGTTGAGTTCAAGGTAAAGAGCCCAGGTGAGCCAACACCCTTCCTCCCCTGTTGTGTTGAGAAGAGTATCAGATTTGGTGGGTTCACAGAGAGACGAATCTGGACACAAGGGTTTGCAATCACACGTAGCTTTTAATAGCACACAACAGTTTATAGAAGAGTGTGGAAAATGATACGGGAATAAAACGCGCACACAATTTATAAAGGAGCATGGGAAAATGGTACACAGTAGATGATTTATAATTCACACAGGCAATCCCGACATTCGCACACTATTACAGGAGTAATACCCACCCTTCCCAGACCCCCTGATCGTTGGGAGGTGGCCCTGGTACAAACAGCACCTGCAGGGGTATACACACACCCCTGGACCCCTGATTGTCGGGAGGTGCAAGTACTACGTATTGACCTATAGCAATTTAAACCCTAGCGTAACTACGGCTCAACTTTAGTGCAGTGCACACCTTACCCGCGGCCCTTCCAGCAATGCCCACGGTAGCGACCGTGGCATGGAGCGGTGTCCGGGACTATCACCATGAGGTAGAGAGAACGCAACTGCTCTGTCCTGGCGCTAAATAGAGGGCTGATTTGTGTGTCTCGCCCAGTGGTTCTCAACCTTTTTCTTCCCACTCGCATCCCACTTTAAGCAATCCCTCTGCCATCGGTGCTCTGTGATTAGTAAGGGGTTGCTTAAGGTGGGATGCGAGTGGGTTGAGAATCGCTGCTCTAGACCCAATTGCTACTGTAATGTTTTGCTTGAGAAAAATTGTCATTGGCCCATTTCCTTTGGAGTTCTGAAACCGTGCACATGAATGAGGGACGATTAAAACAGTAATTTTCAAATATTTTCTTTCCACCCACACCCCACTTTAAGGAATCCCTTACTAATCACAGAGCACCAATGGCATAGGGAATCCTTAAAATGGGATGTGAGCGGAAAGAAAATGATTGAGAACCGCTGCTCTAGCCAATAGCAATGCTGAATGATTTGAATTAGCCAATGGCAAGATGTGCACTAATTAGTGACTGGCTCCCAACCTTGATTGACAGGTGATGTGACTTCTGAATAAGTTCCAGACCCGGTTGTGGGGGGGGGGGGGGGGGGTGGAGGACGGAGGACACGTGACCACACACAATACACACATTCCAGACAGGGAGTGGAGGAGCCACATTTACTCCACCCTCAACACCCCCTCCATCCCCGAGCATTCTTGAAGGGGGTTGACACTCCACTGAGACAGGGACTCGCTGAATCCCTCCCATCACTGCTGGCATTGCATGAAGGGAGTGTGCAGTGGGATAGGCAAATGCAGAGGTCAGATGCTGAATTCTGGAGCCAAAATTGATGGAATTCCTGGCACGAGACAGCAGTAGAAACATTGAAAACTTCCAGCACAATCCAGGCCCTTTGGCCCACAAAGTTGTGCCTAACATGTCCCTACCTTAGAAATTACTAGACTTTCCCATAGCCCCCTGTTTTTCTAAGCTCCATGTCCCTATCCAAAGGACCCTATCGTATCCACCTCCACCATCGTTGCCGGCAGGCCATTCCACGCACCCACCACTCTCTACGTAAAAAAAACTTACCCCTGACATCTCTGTACTTATTTCCCAGCACCTTAATCCAATGTCCTTTTGTGGCAACCATTTCAGCCCTGGGGAAAAGCCTCTGACTATCTACAGCAGATCACCTCTCATCCCCGCCGCTTCAAGGAGAAAAGGCCGAGTTCACTCAACCTGTTTTCATAGGTCCTGCTCCCTAAACCAGGCAACGTCCTTGTTAATCTCCTCTGCACCCTTTCTATGGCTTCCAAACCTTCCGGTAGTGAGGCAACCAGAACAGGCCCTCCAGATAGGGTCTGACCAGGGTCCTATAGAGATGCAACGTTAACTCTCGGCTCCTAAATTCTCTCTGGGATCTGGAGCTAAAACCAGGCTGCTGCGGGAACTCCGAGGTCCTCGCCAATCGCCCAGCCTCCACAGAGGGGTAGTACAGACATAGAAGGCTGAAGGGTCTCGATCTGTGATGGATGACTCCTCAGCACTCTGCTGAAGACTCCTCCCCTCCCCCCACCCCCCAAGCTGTGGTATGTGGCCCCCATACAGGGGGAGGGATTGAGGGATCCACGCACCCTGCGCTGACAGGCCCTTTGATCCTCTGTGCCCATGCTGACGGCCCTGTGCCTATCTACTTTGGGCCTAAATTCCTGGTGATGGGTAACCTCGAGGGTATGGCAATGTCCCTGTTGGAGGAGACCTTGAAGGTACGGCAGTGACTCCATTGGAGGGGTCCTCGAGGGTATGTCTGTACCCCATTGGGGGGGAACCTCAAGGGTATGGCTGTACCCTGTTGGAGGGAAGGGTGGTGTTTGGTGATGCAGAGGTACTGACCAAAGGGATGTTTTGCCTTTTGCTCTCTCCACTCCAGTGCCAGAGTTCGATTCGTCTCCCACCAATGACCCCAGCGGCGTGGATGCCCTCTGCGCCCAGAGCAATGCCCCCGTCCATAAGCCCCCCGTCGATCCATTCTCCACACCCCCAGCCGGCAGCCTAAGCACAGCCAACGCCGCCATGCTTCCGCCACAAGCACCCCAGGGTAAGAGCCTCACCCGCGGGATTTGTGGGGGTGGGTGGGGGGGGAGCCATAGTGGGGAACGGGGACAGAAATGCCAGCCCGGCACAGGAGAGCTGGTTTGCGTTGGAGTCGGGGGGGGGGCGGGTGGGGGGAGTGCGGCATACATTGGCGGAACTCCTGTGGCCTTCCTGTGCGGTTTGCCCGATATCTGGGGGGGTCCAGATGTTGGCCATATAAAGCAGAGACTGGGGTGGGGGACTGGGGGCTGGGAGATTAATGGAAGGTTCAAGAACAAAGAGGGATTGTAGTAAAAATGGTGGATGAACTCAGCCAGTCTTGCAGCGACCATAGGAGGTAAAGATATATCACCGACCAACAAAAGTTATTAATTGGATCTGATATGGGGAGAGGTGAGAATAGATTATGTCTGTGTGAAAGGAGACCCAAAGGATGAGAGACAGAGCTGGGGGAAGATGACGGATGGGGGGTGGGGGGTGTGGTTTAACGAAAGCCAGAGAAGTCGATGTTAATGCCATCCAGTTAGAGGGTGCCCAGATGGAAGATGAGGTGTTAGAACAATGAACAATACAGCACAGTACAGGCCCTTTGGCCTGCGATGTTGTTCCGACCCATATAGTCCTTCCTAACAAAAAGTACTAAACCCTCCCTAACCCATAACCCTCTACTTTTCTTAAATCCCCCAATGATCCAGCCTCCACCACCATCACCGGCAATGCATTCCAGGCACCCACAACTCTCTGTGTATAAAAGAAAACTCACCCCTGATGTCACCCCTAAACCCTCCCTTCACTTTGTACACACGTGTTTGCTGATCCTTCCCTGGGAAACAGGTGCTGGCCGTTCACCCGATCTATGCCACTCATAATCTTGTAGACCTCTACCAAGTCTCCTCCTGTTCTTCTACGCACCAAAGAGAAAAGTCCCAGCTCTGCTAATCTTGCCTCATAGAACATGTTTCCCAATCAGGCAAAATCCTGGTGAATCTCCTCTGCCCCCTCTCTGTAGCTTCCACATCCTTTCTGTAATGAGGTGACCAGAACTGAACACAATATTCCAAGCATGGAGAGATTTGTAGAGTTGCAGCATGACCCCTCTACCACTGAACTCAACCCCTCCTATTAATGAAGCCCAGCATCCCAGAGGCCTTCTTAACTATCCTATCAACCTGTGCAGCGACCTTGAGGGATTGAACCCCAAGGCCCCTCTGCTGTTTCTCCCATTGGCGGGTGGTCTCAGTCTGACAGTGCATGAGACCATGGACAGACATGTGAGCAAGGGAATGGGCTGGGGTATTGAAGTGGATGTCAGATTATCAAAGACAGTGCTGGCTGGGGGAGGAATCCAGGCCAACAAAAGGTATGATAAGGGGAGAGGTGAGCATTCCTTGTGGAAGGGCTCAAGCCCGAAACGTTGGTGATATATCTTTATCTCCTATGGATGCTGCGAGCCTGGCTGAGTTCCTCCAGCATCTCTGTGTGTTTTTCCAGAACAAAGAGAATCTTTAAAGCTCCAGATGTGGCCCTTTGGCCCAGAGTTCATTCTGATTGCCTAGCGGCCATCTATACAAAGTGTCATATTCCCATCAAATCTGCCTGGATTTTAACACTCAGTAACGCAATTCTGTGCGGGCCATTTAACACAGGTCTTTGGGGCGTGGGAGGAGATTGGAGAGGCTGGGTGGGAAACCCCTGTGGTTCTGGGCAGTTCATGCAAACTCCACGCAGACAGTGCCGGAGGTGGGGATTGGACCTGAGTTAGTGAGGCAGTGGCTCTGACACCCCCCCCCCCCCACCCCATTTGGACTTGTGGTTGGACAACAAGGAGGAGGGGTTGGGAGGTGTTCCTTTGGGAGAGTGGGATAGGGTGGTCTGTCCTTTCACCCTCTCCCTTTTGCCTTGCAGGGCTCGGAGGATGGGGCGATACCTCCACCGTTACCAGCATGCCCGCTGCACCAAGCCCGGCCTTCCATCCAAGCCACCGGCGCACGCCTTCAGAGGCCGAGCGCTGGCTGCAGGAAGTTGCCAAGGCGGCCCGTGCCCAGCCGCCCGCCCCCACTGTCTCCGTGCCCTCGGTGGCGCCGGCCTTCCCAGTGGCGCTGGACGCCCCCGTTGGCCTCTTTGGCCCCCCGCCGCCCATACAGCCTGCCTTCGTACCCGTGGCCGCGTACCCTCCGGGCCTGGCCAATGGCCTGTCCTTCCCGCACGCCAGCGTGCCCGTGGTGGGCATCACCCCCTCCCAGATGGTGGCCAACGCTTTCGGCAGCGCCCAGACTCACCCGGGTCCTGGCGGCAAGGCCTTCGGCCTCTCTTCGCTGCCAGCTTCCACCCTGCACCCCGTACCAGTGGGGCAACCGAACGGCATGGCCACCCCCAGGCAGCCAGTAGCAGCTGGCGCCACCACATTGGGCCGAGGGGCCTGGCCTCCGCAACCTACCCCTGTGCAGATGCCCCCGGAAGTCGACAGGTTTGAGGCCCAGTGGGCAGCCCTGGAATCCAAGAGCCAGCCACGGGCCAGCACATTGCCCACCAACCCCTTCACCACAGACCTCCAAAAAACCTTCGAGATCCAGCTCTAGGGCCATGCCTCGGGCCTGACTACCATCTGACTGAAAGAACCATGCCATCCTTCCCAGGCCGGCCAGGAGAAGACCTCCCGCCCCCCGCCCCCTACCACGTATCCATTCCCCAAAGGCAAGGTAAAGGCCTCAAACCGTGAGCGGAGACCCTTGCGCCCCTATCCTTCTAAAATAAGCGTAAAATTCGCCATGGTGGAAACATCGGACAGACCTGTGGAATTTGAGCGATCTTCCTCTGGGCAGGAGCTCCTCCAGTCCCCCTTCTGCCGACCTGCTCCCTCTGGGCCTGGACTCAGCCATCGAGATAGAAGCCTGGCATCCTGCCTTTCCCCCTCCTCCAACCTTAACAGCAAATCTCAAAGATTCTGTGAACTTTGAAACTCTGTGCATTGAAAGGGTGGGCTGATTCTCCCTGTTTTAAATCTTCCCAGTGGCTGTTTTAGTCCTTCTTTCGAATTCACGAGCTTGGCATGGCCTGCATGAGGCCCAGTTGGCAGTCATCAGAGCTTTTATATCGTTGGCCTGGTTGCTAGCCTTACGAAAAGGGAAAGGGTTGGCGGTGGAGGGGGGGGTGGCTGTGGAGTGTGAGGAAGAGTCTTTGTTCCTTTGCTGAGGCCTCTGTCAGCGTCCAGGAACCCGAGTGAGCAAAATGTGGAGAGGGGGAGGTGGTGTCAGGTAGGAATTCCACCCGAGATGTAATAGGAAGCCGAAACCCTCCCCACAGCTAGCTCCTCGGGACAGAAGCAGAACACCAAGAATACTCAGAGGGTCGGGCAGCGTCGAGGGACCACCAGCCTGAAGCATTCCCACCTGTGGGTTCTGACGCTGCCTGGCCTGCTGAGTGTCTCCACCTTTTTCCGATTTTAATTTGGACGCTCAACATCTGCAGGTTTTTTTTTGCTTTCCAATTTGTGTCTGAGCTTGAGGCAACCGTGTACAAATCTTTTGTCTTGAGAGTCAGAAATGAACAGGACACATTCCTTTTAAGATAGTGTAGAGATTCTATATTCTATGGTATTTTGGTAAAGAAAATATATTTACTAAGATTTTTGAATTTTTTTTAAATGACTTTTCGGATAAACCTTGTCCACTAATGTGCTGACCTCAAGAAGTCTACTCCAGATCAATCGACGATGCCCGCACTCCGGTCCAGGGGTCCAAAACAAAAGGCTTGCCTTTTCTTTGTAGCAGGATGTCCCAACGCAGCCCAGGAAGGGAGCAGTTGGTTGGAAAATGAGGAGTGGGTGACCCACCACACCCAAGACTCTACCTCAGTGCACCGCTGTCCTTTGAAGTAATTGATTTATTTTAAAATTCAAATTTAGATGTACAGCGGGGTAACAGACCATTTTGGCCCATGTGCCCATGCCACCCAATTGCGCTCAATTAACCGGAACCCCCCCAGGAGGGTGGGGGGGGGGGGGAAAACACACCAACTTCTTACAGGCAGTTCTGGATGGAACAGGATTGCGCTAACTGTGCCGCCATAATTTTTTTTTTAATCGTCCATCTCTCCTTACCCTGACCCACCCTAATTTACTCCCCACCTGCTTGGGCCCTGGGATCTGTTGAGTGGCCGGCTCCCCATATGGGAGCAGAATTAGGCCCATCGAGTCCGCTCCGCCATTCTAATCCATCCTTCCACTCAGCTCCACTCCCCGGCTTTTTCCCCGTCACCCTCGATGCCCTGACTAATCAATCTCTGCTTTAAATACACCCAATGACCTCCCTTCCACAGCCGCCCGTCGCTACAAGTTCCACAGACTCACGACCCTCTGGCTAAAGAAATTTCTCCGTTCCTCTGTTTTGAATTGATGCCCTTTTATCGTGAAGTTGTTCACCCTGGTCCTAGACTCCCCTGCCATGGGAAACATCCCTGCCATATCGACTCTGTCCAGGCCTTTCAGCATTCGAAATGTCTCTATGATGTCCCATCTCATCCCTCAGTACTCCAACGAGTGCAGTCCAAGAGCCAACAATCACTCCTCGTATACTAACCCTTTCAGTCCTGGTATCATTCTTGTAAATCTCTGAACCTTCTCCAACGTCAGCATGTCCTTTCTTAATTAAGGTGCCCAAAACTGTCCACAGTCTCCAAGTGAGGTCTCACCAGTGCCCTATAGAGTCTCAACATCATATCCCTGCTCTTATATGCTATTCCTCTAGATACGAACACCAACATTGCATTTGTCTTCTTCATCACTGACTCGACCTGCTCGAGGACCCCCAAGCCCCTTTGCACCTCCGAAATTTGAATGTTCTCCCCCATCTAAATAATAGTCTGCCCATGTCTATTTCTTCTACTAAATTGCATGACCATACACTTCTCAACGTTGCATTTCATCTTCCACCTCCTTGCCCGTCCTCCTTGTCTATCTCTGCAGCCTTTCCTCAGTGTCACATCCCCGACCACCTATTTTGGGATCCTCTGCAAATTTAGCCACAAACCCATCTCTTCCATAATCCAAATCACTTATATACAACATAAAATGAAGCGGCCCCAACACCGACCCCTGCGGAACACGAGTGGTAACCAACCTGAACAGGATCCCTTTATTCCCACTCTCTGTTTCCTGCCGACCTGCCGGCGCTCTAACCGCGCTGGTATCCTTCCTGTAATTCCATTGGCTCCCATCTTGTTCAGCAGCCTCATGTGTGGCACCTTGACGAAGACCCTTTGAAAGTCCAAGTACACAACATCCCCTGCATCTCCCCAGTCCATCCTACTTGGGATCTCTTCAAAAAATTGCAATAGGTTTGTCAGGCATGATTTTCCTTTAAGGAAACCATGTTGACTTGGACCTATCTTGTCATGTGCCTCTTGGCACTCCATAACCTCATCCTTGACATTCGACTAAAACAGCTTCCCAACCGCCGATGTCAGGCCAAAAGGTCTATAATTTCCTCTCTGCTGCCTCCCTCCCATCTTAAACAGCGGAGTGACATTTGCGATCCACTGGAACCCTGCCAGACTATATTGATTCCTGGAAGATCATTACCAACGACTCCTCAGTCTCTACAGCTCCCTTACTGTGAGGCATGGGTCATTCCCCAGGTTGCGGAGATCTCAGTCACCAAATCTTCCTTTCCCAAGGCCTCCGGAAGCATGGAAACAGGCCCTTCAGACCATTGGCTGCATGCTGGCCACCGACCACCCAATCCCTATTTTTATCTATCCTCCCCACATTGAACTCTTTCCCCCCCCCCCCCCCAACTCTTGGCCACACACTGGTGGGTCAGTTTACAGTAGCCAGCAGGTCTTTGGGGTGGAGCGCCCAGGGGAAACTGGGGTGGCCTACAGGCAGGACGTGCAAAATCCACACAGGCAGCGCCCCGGTGCTGGTGGAGTTGTGAAGTACGCCAGCTCTTCCCCCCCCCCCCCCCCGCCAATTGCCCATCATACCACCTCTGAACTCCATGGACAGTCTCGCTGCTGACACCTAATGGCCTTCCAAGGGAATGGAGATCTGAATCCAGTTAAACCCCGAGTTGGGTGCAGAGTTTCTAACACACGGCTGGGTTTTTACAGCACCTCCGAGGTCAGCGGGGTGCAAACAGATTTAACAACATTTGACCAACAGTGGCCACTTTCAGACGATGTGGTGAGAGGAGGGATTCGATAATTCAGAGTTTTATAGGGGAGATGATAGGGTTTGGGGAGGGGGGTAGAGATTGGAGCGGGACAGAGGAGAGCTTGTGAAACACAAAAGTTTGCAGTCTCTGAAATTGTAGCAAAAACACACCGAGATGCTGGAGGTACTCAGCCAGTCACAGTGTCCAAGGGAAGTAAAAATATATCATCAGCGTTTCGGGCCTGAGCCCTTTCTCAAGGAATAAGCAAATATATAACCAAAAATACTCCTGTTCTTTGCTTACACTGTGAGGAAGGGCTCAGGCCCGAAACGTCGGTGATATATCTTTACCTCCGATGGACGTTGCAAAACCAGCCGAGTTCCTCCGGCATCTCTGTCCGTTTTTACTACAGAGGAGAAGTAGCAGAGGATTTAAATTCCGGAATGAGAATTTGAAATCTTTTTTTGGGAGAATCAATGGGCGACGTTGATGTTCAGATTTCAGCTTTGGCTCCATTCTAATCTGGAGTTCAGATCGTGCATGGTTTTTGCAGGCTGGAATAGAGTTGAGGTGATGTTCCCCACTGCATTTAATGTATATGCTCGCGTAAAAGTCGATACCATGTAAAAGTCCCCTTTCAATTTTGGACAAGAAATCTGATATTTTCCATAAATTGCACTTAAAAGTCGACCCTGCAATTTTTGTCTTGGCTGTCCACCCATCTGACCACCTGATGCCTCAACCGCAGACTTTTTCCCCGGTTCTGGCCAGCCGTCCATCCAAACTCCCAACGTCTTGTCCACGGACTCTCTCCTCAGCCCCAGTCAGCCACCAGTCTGAGCTCTTGACACCTCGTCCACGGACTCTCTCTTCACCCCCGGCCAGCCGCCAATCTGAGCTCCCAACCTGATGCCTTGACCCCGTATTCTTTCCTCAGCCCCAATCGGCTGTCAATCCAAGCACCTGACCCAACTCCTCGACCACAGACTTTCCCCTCGGCCCCGGCTGGCTGCCAGTCCAAACTCTCCGGCACCTTGACCCCGGATTCTCTCTCCGGCCCTGGCCGGCCACCCATCCCAGCTCCTGATGCCTTCATTGTGGACTTTCTCCTTGTTTTGGCCGCCCATCCAAGCTCCCAATGCCTCATATGATGCAGGTAGTTGCATAGTCATCCCCATAAATTTAACGGTGAAACTCGACTTCTACACCAGTATATACGGTACTTCCTGCTATCGACCCCACATCTTGGTAACTGGGCTTTGCCCCCCACACACCGCACCATTTAACATTCACATTTTCCTTCTGCTTAATAATTTACAAGCCACCTATTAGAAGCAATTTATTTTGCCTGATGAATATTAATGAGGATTTGATAATAAGACCGGTTGCCATGGTTACAGCCATACCATTACAATCTGCCTCATCCAGTTCTTTGCTGTAACATTTACAGACGCATCTCTTAAAAGTCTTGGCTTTTGTTCAAAGCAGGAATTGCTTGTTAATGTTTGTTGAAGATGTGTCCAGGCCAAAGATGGTTATTGGACCCTTCCCAGTCTCCCCCTGCCCCTTCCCCCACTTCCAATCGGTGCCATGTATTAATGGATGGACCAGGCAATATAAAGAGGAGGTGGTGGTTGGGGGGGGGGGGGTGGGGAGGTCCACGAAGCTCTTCGGGGTCTTGGGTGATCTAAAGAGACCACCTCGAAAACTGAGGATCTTTCCACTCCATCTTTTTCATCCAGCATCGCCCGCATCTACAAGGCCCGGTCCCATCGCCTGAGGCTCGGGGGGAGGGTGAAGCTGACCTTCATGGGGAGGGGGGAGCCGGGGGATTGACATGTTGGGCTGTCAAGGAAGCTGAAGCCACTGCCACACAAAATCCATTGGAACCTTGTGAGGTGTGTCAATGATAGCCCCGGAACGTGGTGTTTGCCGGGGGGGGGGGAATCTCTGTCAGGGTTTTGTATCGTTGCATCCTGACTCTTGCACACCTGGTCCTGACCCATGAAGTCAAGCATGCGGTATACAGGTATACCCCAATGTACAAAGTTAGGGCAGAACCTTTCGCAAGTCAACATGAGGTAAAGCCATTACCATCGATGTCTATGTGAAAATTCCCAGACCCAAAAATAACCCACCGATTCATACCAAATAACACATAAAGCCTAAAATAACACATTTATTAAAAGCAAGAATGATCTGATGGACATATAGCCTATGAAATAGAAATAATGTATGTACAGTGTAGTTGGGCTGAGTCTTCCAAGGTTGGGGCGGTGGGAGGTAGGGAAGACCGGGGTGTAAGAGAGAGAGGAAGAGGGTCATCTATTGACATCTTGTAGTTCCCGGGGAAGGAGCTCCTCTCGAACGGCTGGCTGCTTTCACCACATTTTTTCGTAAAAAGCGAAAATCCTTTCATGATAGCGAATTTGCGTAAAGCAAGTATTCGTAAAGCAGGGTTTACCTTTACCTACCTCCCCCCAAACCCCCCCACCGAACACGTGGCCAACAGTGACGGGCTGGAACCCAGCTAAATGCCAATGCCCCTTTATAATCCAGGTCCCACCCTCTCCCATCATTAAATCTCCCGATTTAAATCCCTCCTCGACTCTTACGATCACTCCTCCCCACCCCCCAACTTACTGCTTCTGTCCCTTGATCAAAATGCAGCGTAAATACAGTAAAATCCCTGTTGTCCAGAGTTCGAGCAACCGGCAAAAAAAAATAAATAGGAAAAAATTGGCGCGCCTCGCCATCAGTTCTCCATTGACACAACAGAGTCTCAAGCAGCTGGGAAACTCGCTTATCTGGCATCTACCAATCCTTGTAGGAGCTGGATACTGGGGTTTTTACTGTAATTATAAACCATTGATAGTTTATAAATCTATATTGTTGTTTTAAAAACAAAGCACACCAGTAATATATTGCTTTAAATTAATTTTTGTAAAGAAGCGTGTAACTTTACTGAAGGTTCACAGGATTTTCGCCCCCCTCCCCCGCCCCGCCCCCACCGAAAGCTCGTCACTGGGTTTAGTTTTAATCTATTTCATTGCTATTAGCACTTCGTAGGACCAGAGGGAACATTTGATGGATCACATATTAGAGCAGTCAGACTGAACGAGGGGAGAGGGGGTTAGGGAGGGAACTCCAGCCAGCTGAGGTAACAGTCACCTAAGGCTGAATGATGATACCAGAGGTCCTCGGGAAGAAAAGCCTGGATCCCCTTCTCACCCAACTCTCTGTTCCCACTGCCCCATAACTCAGCAGGCCCTACCACCCATCCAGATATTTCAATGGGCTGCTTTGTCCCCATCCATCCTGCGTCCGGACAATCCCCCCCCCCCCCATTCCCTCACCCAGGCCCCGATCCGTTTCCTTCAAAGCCTCTCCCCCCCCCCCCCCATTCCACAGACCTTGCGGCTGGCACCAGTGAATGAGTGACGCCCTCGTGCCCCGTGAAGGTTCGCCGTCCACCGGGCCGCAGTTCCAACTCCCCCCCCCCCACCCATCTTGTGCCCAGCCCCGCTGAATTTGACAGATCCAAACGGTGGGCAGGAAGAGCGCAGAGGAGCGAAATCGTCTCTCGCAGGGGCTGCACTGTTGAATTTCTACCCCGTTTGCAAAAAAAAATTAAACAATTGTTCATTCGATTCTGGGCATCAGCTGTGTTGAGAGTCCCTCCAGCAAGTGTGAATTACCTCCAGATCGAGCCTTTGGATTCCCAGGAGCCAGGTTTCCCACACCTTGTGTCTTAATCGAACCTGGCAAAGATCTAGGGAGTGTTCAGTTCGCCAGGACTTGGGCCCACCTGTGTTACCGTTCCATGCATGGGGGAAAATTGCATCGTGGGGTTTTAACTTAATGCCAAATTCTTATTTTATATGTATTAATATATATTTGAAATAGTTATTGTTTATTAAGCTGTACGAAATAGCCAGCAGTGGCCTCGCGGCAGGGATTTGTTCCTTGACAATTGTCTCACCTTTTGGAAGATTGTCTGGTTGGCCGAGATGAACTCTGACCCCTATGGAGTTTGGACCAGCAGCAAATGCCCATGGGTGCCTCTCACAGGTAGGAAGGAGCCGTCCCTTGGCTTGCATCCCCCGCCCCGAATTGGTTCCAGTGCCCTGCGTGGCAGGACGGGCTACCACGAGTGAGCTTGACCAACCCATTCCACCTTCCAGACAGGCTGCACGAGCCCTACCACTTGAAAACAAACATTCCCCATCTGCCACAGGCTGGAGTTACTGCCAGGGACGGGCCACGTCGAACTCCCGCGGACCTTGTCCAAGGGAGGGGCTGCAAACGAAAGCTCAGTGGAATTTCCTGTGTGCTGATTTTTCTCTCTCGCTCCTCCAAACAGTTTGCAGAACTGCATTGACTAGAGCACGCAAGTGTGGCTGTTCAGGCCAGACTTCCGAGTTTTCTCCTATCCCAGTTACATGCATAATACATACAGTGCGTAACAGGCAATTTCGGCCCACGAGTCCATGCCGCCCAATTTACACCCATTAACCTACACCCCCGGTACATTTCGAACAGTGGGAGCCTCTGGAGAATCCCATGCAGACACAGAGAGCGCATACAAACTCCTCACAGGCAGCGTAGGATTCGAACCCCGGTCCAGTCCCGATCGCGGGCGCTGTAAAGATGTTGCGCCAACTGTGTTCTATCCCTTTTACTCCCGTAAAATTGAATTTATTTTCAGTAAAAGCACCAAGCTGGAGAAAGTCAGCAGGTCAAATGGTGGACTTTATACAGCAAAGATAAAGACAGAACCGACATTTCGGGCTTGAACTCTCCATCAAAGTTTGAGTGAAATGTAGGCAGGCACCTGAATTAAATGGTGGGGGGGTGGGTAGGAGCACCGGCCCACAGGCTGGAGGTAATAGGTGGATAGGGGACACCAGCAAACAGTGGAGAGGGGGGATGGCTGTGAATGGAGAGGGAAGGGGGTGGAGAGCTGGAGGAAAGAAAACGGGGATGGGGAAGAGAGGGAGAACGGGGAGAGGGCTAGCAGAGACCAGAGAAGTTGATGTTAATGCCATCCGGTTGGAGAATGCCCAGATGAGGGGTTCAAGCCTGAAATGTTGGTTACGTATCTTTATCTTTGCTATATAAAGTAGATCGTTGGACCAGCTTTGTGTCTTTACTTCAATCATGGTCTCTTCCTCTTTTACTCCTCTCAAATTTTTGGAACCACCTTGCCTGTTTTCCCGTGAACAAACCCCCAAATTATCCGACTGTCCCTGAGGTCCATCCACTGTTCTACAACCTCTTAAAAACTGGGCGTTGGAAATTCTTAGCCGTCTCTCACAGCTGTTGTGGGACAGGGTGGGGGAAGGGGAGGCTTTGATCCTTTGTTTCATATTTCTTTCCAACAAGGAGGACATTCGCCCACTATATCCCACTTCTGTAGGCAATCACATCCCACCCCACCCCCTCTGGCAAAATTTCCCTCCCCTCACCCCCCTCAATGTTTCCATCAATTCCAACCACTCACTGGGAGGGCAACTTCCAGTGGCCACTGCCCCATACCCCTTTGGGATGTGGGAGGAAACCTGGGTGGCCACTGCGGAAGAACGTGTAAACTCCACCCAGGCAGCAGCCCGAGCTCGGGATCGCACCTGGGACCCTGAAGCTCTCCCTGCTGCATTGGTCGCCTGCTTTTTCAAACCAGTAAACACTGCCAACACCCCCCCCCCCCATCCATTTTGGAATGGACTGAGTCCGAAGGGGAAATCAGGTTCACGGCCCTTGCCTGGAGCCTCCTGCAAGCCAGGGTTAATGTTGTACTTCTGTTTAATATTTCCTTGAACTTGTTAATAAAATTTAATTTGGGGAGTGGGGTGGGGGAAACTATTCTTCCTGAGGTTGGCTGGACCAAGAGATCATATAATTGACACATGGAAGGCTTCCAGCTCATTCCCTCCGGGAATAAGTTTTCATTTCCTGTTATATTATATTTCCCCACGTCCCCAATCCCACACCACTTAGATCTGGAAGTCACACTCAAATTAAATCACTTAACAAGCCAAGGGAGGCATTGAAATCTCGCCAGACAATTTTTCAAAATCTGGGCAATCAATGAGTTGACAGAGATATTTAATATTCTTTAACCCGTTCTTAGTATTAGCTTTCCTGACCATATTTCTTTATTTTCGGTTAAAATGACCAAGTACTGTTTTGATGGAGCCGCAGAGACACTTGCTGTAAAATCTGGCTCAATCTTCAGTGGGGGACATGGCCCACATTGTGTAACGGTCAGGCAAGTTTTCCTGCTTGCTTTTGTTCAGTGGCTGTGTTCCAATAAACTGATGTACCATACAGCGTCAAATGCTCGTCCAGGGTGCCTTCTGGTTTGTGTCAGAGAGCTACAGTGAGGAAACGGGCCCCCCGCGGCTTCACTGACGGCAACAAATTGGGGCGGATGCATCGATAGGATGGGATTGGAGCAGCCATTCTCAACGGGGGTTCTATGCACCCTCTCCCCACCACCTGCCCCCTCTCGGGGCCACAGCACGTTTGAGTAAAAGCTTTTTTTTTGCCTCGCATAGCATAAATGTTTTCCACGTGGTGGGCACAAGAGAGGTGTGGAAGAACTTGACTGCTTCACAGGGACGGGGGACCAAAAGCTTTAAGCAGGGTCCTGTTGGGGGGGAGCATAGCTGAATAAGTATGGTTGAGAATGGCTTGTTCTGAGGGCTTATGGTGGGACAGGTGGGTGGGACATTTTGGTTGGCGTGGGTTGAAGGGCCCATTTCCACACTCTGTAACTCTAACTTCTTTATTCTCCCCGAATTCCAAACAGTTCGCAGATTCTACCACTTGCCTACACACCAGAGTCACTTGGCACCCGTGGAGAGAAGAGATTGATTCTCTTGGAGCAATGTGTACTTTCCCTGATTCTGTCCTTCCACAGGTCTCCTCATCTGTATGGATCTATACAAGCCGCTTCCCACCCACCATATTGAGAACAGAACATTAAAACACAATACAGGCCCTTCGGCCCTCAATGTTGTGCTGACCTATATATGCCCCCCCCAAAAAAAAATATATTATTGGATCAATATGCCTGTCTCTTAAATGCTCCTATTGTTCCAGGCACCACCCCAGGCAAGGCATTTACACTCAGTGTAAATAAAGTTTAGGGGATGTCTCCCCTAAACTTTCCTCCCTTCACTTTGTACAGATGTCCTCTGGTGTTTACTACTCCCTCTCTGGGAAACAGGTGCTGGGATCTCATATTAAGTCACCTCTCACCCTTCTGTGCTCCAAAGAGAAAAGGCCCAGCTCTGCAAACCTTGCCTCCTAAGACACGTTCTCCAATCCAGGCCACATCCTGGTAAATCTCGTCTGCGTCCTCTCCATAACTTCCACATCCTTCTTACGAGGTGACCAGATCCTTTAGAATTCCCAGCCATCAATTTACATTCAAATCTCCTGAACTGAACACAATACTCCAAGTGTGGTCTCCCCAGAGACATGTAGAGTTGCAACATGACCTCGACTCTTGAGCTCAATCCCCCGACTAATGAAGGCCAACTCTTCTTAACTATCCCATCAACCTGTGCGGCGACCTTGAGAGGTGTATGGATTTGGACCCCAAGGTCCTTCTGTTCTTCCACACTGTTAAGTATCCGATCATTAACCGTGTGCAGAGAGACCCTGGATTACAAACAAGATCCATTCCCCACAAATTTGTAGATATGTCGGAACAGGTACATACAGTTCTTATTTAGCATCAGTCAAATGTTTGTCTTAGTACTGTGGAAAAAAATGAAAGAAACCGTTCTTAAAACAGATTAGATAGAAAAAAAATCATGATTAAAGGTCAACACTTACTCTTGTTTCATCAATGTCTTGCATTCGTGAGGTAACCGCGAATAGGGGCGCAATTTGTTCGTAAGTACCAGTTGTTCATAACCCGGGGACTCCTTGTACTCTGCCTTCAGGTTTGACCTTCCAAAATGCATCACCTCATACTTACCCAGATCTCCCTGCAACCGTCTTCCCCTTGCTGACCACACAAAGAGAAGCTGGTGGGACTTGATGGGTCGGGCACCGCCCACGGAGAGAAATAGTCCACGTTTTGGAATGTGGCCTTTTTTTTTTAAAAAAAACTAAAGTGGCAAAGGGAGATGATGAGAGGTGGGCAGCCAGCACATTTTTCCTAGAGGACATCCAGACAAAATGAAGGGAGGAAAGTTTAGGGGAGATATCAGGAAAGTTTTTTTTACACAGAGTTGTGTTTTACACAGAGAATGAATTGCCCAGGGTGGGGGTAGAGGCTGGAACATTGGGGACTTTTAAGAGACAGGCACATGGATGGCAGAGGGTCACGGGGTGGGGAGGATTTTGTTTATTTTAAGGAATATATAGGACGGCACAACATCGAGGGCCGAAGGGCCTGTACTGAGCTGTAGTGTTCTATGGAGCTAGTGTTCATGTCTGCCTGCATCTTGTCATGTCTCTCTAAACCTCTCCCATCCACGTGAAGAGCAGGAACTGTTGCACATCAGTCGAACCCTTCCCTCCCTCACAGCCCAGAACACTATTTTTCTTGCATCCATGTCCCTGTGGTACCCGCCTCTACCACCATCCCCCTGCCGATGCCCACCATTCTCTCTGTCGCCTCGCCATAGTGGAGAAGCTTGTGCGGTCCTGAGATCCCAAGAGCGATGCCGTCTGGAGCTGAGCCGATAGGCCGCCGGCTCGGTGGGGGCCAGCTTCCCAGGTTGCCTGCCTGCAGGTATAGTGGCTGCTGCCTGCAGTAGACCGGTAGGGGTGTAGTGGTTGCATCACCTCAATGCACAGGTGTCTTCGCTCTGTGATAGCCACGGCAACAACTCTGTGTAAAAGAAAAATTGCCTCTGAACTTTCCTCCGCTCACCTTACGCAGGTGTCCTCTGGTGTTTGCCCCAGGGAGAAAGGTTGCTGGTTGTCCACCCTTTCACTCACAATCACATGTGCTTCAATTAAGTTGCCTTGCATCCTTTATTGGCCCAAAGACAAAAGCCTTGAGTTGCTTCATATGGCACGTTTTCCAATCCAGGCAACGTCCTTCCTGTAATGAGGTGTCCAGGACTGAACGCAATAACCAAATGAACTAGAAGCCGAACTTCTACATGACACAAAATTGTTCATTTTGTGGCAGCAAACATTTTGCGAAAAATAAAATGAGTGCACGAAAAGTCAAAGTGAGGCAGGGCCTGTGGTTCGTTGATCATTCAGGAATCTGATGGCAGAGGGAGAGAAGCCGTCCTTGTGCCGCTGGGTGCTCGTCTTCAGGCTTATTCCCTCTCATGGCAGAGTGAAGAGGGCACGGCCTGGGTGGTGGGGGTCCTTGAGGATAGAGGCTGCTTTCTTAAGACACCGCCTTCTCGTAGACGTCCTCGATGGCGTGAAGTCCTGTGCCCGTGATGTCACTGGCCGAGTTAACAACCCCCTGGAGTTTATTCTTGTCCTGAGCGTTGGTACCTCTGTACCAGACACTGATGCAACCAGCCAGATGTAAACCTATAGATGTTCTTGGGAGCTTTCAGTGACATATTCAGTAACTCCCATTCCCAGTTTTGTGAGACCTTATGTTCTTTTTCCTCTCTCTCCATTGGATTCTTCCTGACGTGTTGATTATTTCTAGAATGTTCTGTTTTTATTTCAGACTTTCAGTATCTGCGATGACTTTGAGCCTTAGGTTCCCATACACAATAATTAGCCCAAAGTTACATAACCCCCTGTTGGTGATGTTGATGGATAAGCATTAGCTCCTGGACATCCACACGGTCGCAGTTGGAAATAGTGGAGGGCCTGCGATCTTTCTGGTTACACGGGTTGAACATCTCTGGAAGGCAGCTCCTTGCCAGGGTTCGCACTCCGGTACAGGACTTAACCCCACCACTCCTTTCATTCTCAGGCAAGATTCAAGATTCCTTCATTGTCCTGGTAATAAAACAGGTGCAATATTCCACAAACTTTGCTTTAGTCTGCCGTAAGGCAGATAAATTTGCCGAAATTGCCCGGCGGCCCTTACAGTCAGAAGCCAAAGTGAGATCCCGCAGAATCACTGAGTGTCCGTGGATTCACCTCCAGCGTTCCCGCGGCCCTCTGACTCCAGTCCCAGTCATCAGCACCCCAAACCTTTTGACTCGATCAGGATGCCCTCAGCATCCCCTCGCATCCCAGTTCTGACACCTGGCACCCCTTCAGTCAGTTGCCAGCAGCCTGGTGTGAGTAGCTTTGGCCGCAGTCGCCAGCAGCTCGCTGCCCGCGTGGGTTCCTTGAGTCGTCAACAGCCTCTCATCCTCAGAGCCCCCCACTGGTCCGCCACCGTGTTCACCGTCCCGTTGGTCATCTCCTCTGCTTCCTGTTCTCAAATGTGGGGGGGGGGGGGGGGGAGTGGTCTTCCTGGTACCCTGTGCCGGTCCTCTGCTTCCCCGATCATATGCGCCCCTCTTAGCTCCAGACCCCACAGTGGCAGGATGTTAAAATAAACCACCGTCGGCTCCTTCAACGGGTCGTTTACAGCCCGAACCTTGCCGCTGGTAATTGGTCTGGAAGGTAGAACCCTGCGGAGGAGCGCAGGGTCTCCTCTCCCTGCTCTTCCCAGGTCAGCATTGCTGGAGTACAGCAGATCCAGCAGTGCTGCCATTTTTTTTGGACCCCCCCCCACTGACAGACTCCGAGGGCTTTTGTCAGGTCAAGCAAGGACTTTGGAACCAAGACCTTCTGATCTCATCCACTCCTGGCCTTAGCTCAACCTGTCCTGGGACCAGCTTCCTGCTTCCCAATATTCTCACTGCCCCCCCCTTTAAAAGCCGACCCTTTCATCGAGTCATTAATGGCAACACTGCTGGAACTCCTGAAACAGCCACACAGCCATTGGAGAGCGGGGGAGACAGCGCTCCTGTGGGATCCAACTGCCCAGCTTGACTGCTGTCAGTTCCGTGTGGGCTTTGAATGGTCTGTCAAAGGAGCCAATGGTAGTTTTTTGGTCATGGTGTCTGGGCCCAAGATGGTGGCACCTATGATCGACAGCAACCACGAAGGGGGTTGCAGACTCCAGGAAATCGGAGGGCTGTCACAGGGCAACATATAACAGGGAGATCACCCCCCCCCCCCGAGAAGAACCAGAAATGACCCATGGGACCAAGATGGTGGTCACTGATGGACCAGTGAGGGGAGCTCTGTGGCTGAAGGGCCCATGCAAGCGGAGGGCTGTTGGCGACTCGAGGCGAGGAACCCTCGGAGGCTGCGGTGAAAGGGACTCTCACCAGGCTGCGGACGGCTGGCTCGAAACTGGGTAGCAGGTATCGGAACCAGGATGCGAGAGGGAGCTGAGAGGTTCCTGATCTTGTTGGAGGTTGGGATCAGGAGCTGGGGGTGGGGGGGGGGGGTCGCCAATGGTTTGGACTGGACTCTGGGGGCTGCGGGAGCGCTGGAGGAAAATCTATGAACACTTTGTGACTCTGACGGTAAGAGGCGCTTCAGGCAATTTCTGCTGTTGGTGAATCTGCCTTAAAGCAGGTAAAACTCATTTCATGTAATGTGACACTGTTTATTACATGACAATAAATTGAATCCTGAATCTTTTATTCACTGAGTAGACAGATGTGGATCATTCCCAACCATGTCCTGTCACAGGATGTAAGGTGGCCAGAACTTCCAGGATATGCAATGGGCCGAAGGGCCCCTTTCCATGCTGTACAAACTGACGCAGGGAAAACCGGGCATAGGGATGGCACTGGAATATGGCACCAAGGTGGCACCTTGGGATGAGTGTGAGGGACAGAGTGGCCTTTTCCCGATTTCTATGTTCCTGGCATAAAGCCAGGACCCAGTAAACCAGTTACCGGGGAAATGAGTACGGTTGTACCTCTAATCCGGCGATGTTGGGCCCTGGCCATTTCTGGACCACAGAAAATGCCGGAAAACAGAAATTCGCCCAATAAGGGAATCTCCTATGTAAACATATCAAAAGTAGAACAAAGCTTAAAATAGCAAAAATACTGTGGGGCGGCACGGTTAGTGTAGAGGTTAATCCAATGCCTTAAAAGCCAGTGATCGGGCCGTTAGTACCAACTCCTTACAGCCAGTGGGGGACTCGAACCCCAATCTCAATCGTGGCAGATTTAACCTTTACAGCGACCGGGGTTTGAGTCCCGCACTGGCTGTAAGGAGTTGGTACTAACAGCGGCAGATTCAAAACATGCTGGGCCACGGGAGTTGGTGGACCGCAGCACGCTGGATTAGAGAGGTACGACCTGTACAATCGGGGAAGCCAGCTCAAGGTCCAAATTCTGTGTATCGGGGAAAATCTGTCAGAAACGGGAATTCCCAACGGATTCTTTTGCTGTTCCTTCAGTGCATTCCACAAGTGTTTAATTGCAATGTGCAGTCCCCAGACACTAATCGGTATGGAGACCAAATCCTCTAATGGACCTCCGCAGAGAGTTTCATTCCCCCATTACAGCTGACCCTCAGAGACAAATGATCCATGCCCATGATTGCTGGCGAGCTTCAAGCTTTCGTCAGCTGCAGGGACTTCGCTGGCCGATCCTTCTGTCTCCGGAGATTAAACATTAATCACGGTCCAAAGTCTTATGTGCATCTGTAAAATCGATCCACTTCCTTTAGTGCAGACGGCCAATTACTGGATGAGCAGCTTCCAGAGAAGCACAGGGAAGACGAACCTCCGAAAATCCAGGATGAGTTTCCGGTCTATTGGATGTCACCTCCTAGAGACCAATGCCGTTTTTGTTTTGCACGCTACACGGTGAAACCGATGAAGTTAAATCAAGTTGGGAATATACAGGCACTCTGGATCTGAGCTCTGGCTGCCGACCCACCCTAAAGTCGGAACCCCAACCTAACTCCAGCCAACATCTGGAGTGCAGGCCCCAGCGACACCCCTCTGGACTACAAATCAATCGGGGCTGGATTAAGGCCAACTGACGCCCAACAATGGTTCCACCTCGTCCCTTCCATTGTCTGACTGACAAGTCATTAAGACTCAATGGGCTGAATGTGAAATAATCGATTAAAAATTGTTTTCTTCCAGGCAACGATATTCCCCACAACGATATTACATAGAACCTGTGTGTTTTTTTACATTTATTGTGAGGGTCCTTTTTGAGGGGCCTTTGTCCCGTGGTAAATCTGGCACTGGAAAAAAACTTTGTGGTGGCCCCTTCCCTCGGTGCCCTAAGCACGTGCTTATTTTGCTGAACGGTTAATCCAGGCCTGAGCTCACTTCCAGACAGGCCAAGTACAAAACCACTAGGATTTGCAAACAACCAGACGCTAGACTCCTTCTCACACGTTAATTTTAAATTTAGACATGCAGCATGGTAACAGGCCCTCTTGGCCCACGAGCCCGTGCTGCCCGATTGCACCCCATTGACCTACAGCCCCCAGTACGTTTTGACCAGTGGGAGGAAATCGGAGCCCGCCCCCCCCCCAGCGAAAACCCACGCAGACACGGGGAGAATGGACAAACTCCTTACAGACGGTGCGGGATTGCGCCAACCATGCCTCCCTCTTTCCCTCCCCCATGCTCCACTCTCCAAGCATGCCTGGCTCTCTGGAGAGAGGAATTTTTCCCACATTCCCAATAGGATCCCATAGGTGCTCAGTGGTTAGTAAGGGGTAACTCAAGGTGGTATGCAAGTGAGAACCACTGGATTAATCAGAGCCCCACTGATATTGTTCTGGTCTCATGTAGACGAATGGGCCATCTATCTTGTGAGAAAAGTTGTAGAGTTGAGACTTGTATTTACTGGAGATTAAATTTAAATTTTGGACATACAACATGGTAACTGGTCCTTTTGGCCCACAAGCCCATGCTGCCTGATAACACTCAATTAGTCTACAACCCCAGGATGTTTTGAACCGTGGGCGGAAACCGGAGCCCCCAGAGGAAACCCACGCAGACATGAGGAGAACGTACAAACTCTTTACGGACAGTGCAGGATTCGAACCGCGGTCCCGCTGTAAGGGCGTTGCGCTCACCACCACGCCAACTGTGTCGCCCGTTCTTCCTCTTTTTAACAGCTTTTTAATGCAGCCCCCCCCCCCCCCCCCCAACCGGCTGCTTTCTGCTGGTATGTTCACAGGCCGGAAATGTCGGTGATACATCTTTACCGCTTATGAACGCTGCGAGACCGCTGAGTTCCTCCAGCAATTCTGCATTTTATTAGAACAGGGAGACTCAGCTGAACGATAGATCCTGAGGGGATGGTAGCAAGGTGATTGTGGGATGATGTTCCCTCTTGTGGAAGAATCTGGAACAGGGAGGCGATATTTAAAAGCAAGAGATGCCTAGTTAAGATTCTTTCTTGAGGAAGAATGGAACTCGCCCAAGGGATGCAGAATCTTGAAGCAAGACTGAGAGGATAATGATGAAGCAAGGTCAGCAGAGCTGGGACCTTTCTCTTTGGAGCGGTGACTTAATAGAAGTCAACTGGATTATGAGAGGCAGAGATATAAGGTGGACAGCCAGTACCTTTCCCCAGGGCGGGAGTACCAAACACCGGAGGATGTGTGTACAAAGTGAAGGTAGGAGAGTTCAGGGGTATATTTTGTACACAAAGAGTTGTGGGAGTGCCTTGCCAGGGGTGATGGTGGAGGCTAGAACAATAGGGGCATTTAAGAGGCTCTGCGACACATGACGAAAGAAAAATAAGTCGGGATGGTTTAATTTTTTTTTAGGAAGTGTATAAGGGTTAGCACCACATTGTGGGCCAAAGGGCTTGTCCTATAATGTCCTAATTCGTTCCCCCTGTTCCTGGGCTGCAGCAGAGAAGTATTGCAGCCAGTATTTCACATGGGCGATGACAATTGAGGCTATTCAGCTCATCACACGAGTGCTGCATCTTGGTCCTCCCTTGCTTTTCCAATGCAGCTCCTCCTTGCCATGGGACTTCCATTTTATTTGGAGCTGCAGCGCAGTCACAGGCCCACGGGCCGAAGTCACCCCCGAGACCGATCAAACCTGCAACCCCTCCTTTGCCCCTCCCCAAACCGTACGTCTTTGAAGGGAGGGAGCAAACCTGCTCAAAGACAGGGAGAACGCGCAAACCCCTTACAGACAGCGCGGGATTCAAACTTGAGTTGCTGGCGCTAACTATGGCACCCTTTCAGGCAAATCTCGTCAGCTCTCTCCAGCTCTCCACCTTGAATCATCCTGTGGTGACTGACCTGACACCACCCTACCGTGCAGTGGCATCAGCTCTTAAGTGCTGGGAAGAGGGTTTGTGCTGGCCTACTTGTTAACATAGATCATAGAGATCTACCACATGGTGCAGGCCCTTCAGCTCACAATGTTGTGGTGACCCAATAAAATTTATTTATTTATACGGCACATTTAAAACACCTTGCGTTGACCAAAGTGCTGTACAGATCAAAAAGACATCACAATGAGGGAACAACTTAAAGCCCAGAATAAAAACAATTTCAAGAGGTTAGAACACAAGGTGCACGAGGACATCTCAAAACACGAGGGAATGAAAGCATGTCTTCAATCTGGATATAAGAGAGTTGATGGAAGGGAGGAGTGTGGTTCCACAGTTTGGGGGCCGTAATAGTGAAGGTGCGATCTCCACTGAGTTTACGATTCAAGCGCGGAACAGCCGAGCGCCCCCAGCTAGCCGACCCGAGGGGGTCTTGAAGTGGACTAAGGTGTTAGGAGATCCATGAGGAGAGCTAGCCTGTTAAGGGCTTTAAAGATGAACGGGAGAACTTCTGAGCCATTCTGGCAGCCTTCATTCCATACTTGCACATCTTCGCCCAGTGGTTTGCGTTACCACAGGCTCTACATTCAGAACCCTATGCAGGGCATTTGTTTTCGTCATTGAAGGGGTGTTGTCTGCCGCACTTTCTGCAGGTCTTGGGGGTTTGCACTTTTCTGAATGTGTTCTTTATAGCATCAACCCTTCCTTCTCTTTGCTGTGGATGGGTCTTCATCGATAGGGATTTCCTTTGCATCCTCGTGGGTTTGAAGGCTCTGGCTGTGTCTATATCTTCAGCCAGCTTCAAGCTATCCTTCCCTATAAGAGACTTTTGCACTGTGGGATGGGCACATCCCCATATTAGTTGATCAACTAATCTTTCCTCTATAATTAGTCTAGTGAGGAAGTTATCAACAGATTCATCAGTCTCTTGCATTAAGCCTTAAAATTAATAGCGTTTAATTCTATGATTAGACCTGGGTTCAAGGTGAGAAGCAAACTTTACAAATATCTGCTCAGGATCATTTTTCTCCACCCCTATAAGCTCCCACCAATTAAATGTCAAGGCCTCGCTCCCCTGACCAGAGAAGTATATAACTGAACTTCTCCTCTGCTAAATTTCACCTCTGGTGAAATTTTGTAAATGATTCAACAATGTCTTCAGCCTCCCTGTCCATCACTGTTGCTCCAGCCATTGTGACTTACAATCAATTGTATGGCTTTATTCATATTCTCTTACACCGCTGCTACCATGTTATGTCTCTGGGTTACTTGGGAGGCATCTTAAATAACTTAGGAGGGGTGCAAGATTCAAATCACAGAAGAGACTTTACTTACTGATGCCTTCCATCATCTCAGGAAACTGTTCACACCAACACATATACATACGCCCCCCACAGTGGTGCACTACAGTGAGAAGGGTGTATCCATACGCAGTTACAAAATAGTTCACATGATCCTGACTATATAACAGGCTCCATTCATCACAGTCGCATTGTACTTGAGTAATCGGATGACAAATAAACTTGAACTTGAAATACTGCTTGACTCACCCAGGCTGCTGCGACACAGACCCCAACCCACGATCATTCTGGCCCCAACAGCGGGCAGGGCAGGAATCACACACCATACCGTCAGCAGTCCAACTCCCCAAACACAAAATCCTGCCCAACCAAAAGGGAATTGTCAATAGTAAATTCCCAAAGCACTAAATCCCCAACAGTAAATCCCTCGGCAGCCCGGTTGTACTTTGGTCTTTTGATTAAGCACCTTGCAGTGTTTTACTGGTCCCAGTATAAATGCTGTATGACCCCACAAAGGGTCTTCCATTAGGAGTAGTGATTAATCATGTGACATGGTTCGTGTTGAAGTTAGTGCCTCACTGTTGCACACCAGCAACCCAGGTTTGAATCTGGCACTCTCCGTAAGGAGTTTGTACGTTCTCCAGGGGTCTGTGTGGGTTTTCTCTGGTGGCTCCGGTTTCCCCTCACCCTTCAACAACCTAGAGAGTTGTGGGTTAATTGGTAGACAAGAAGAAGATCCACCACATAAAAGGAAACAACAACGAGAACCCTGGAACCCAGATACTGGACATGGAATCTCTACACCTTCACCAGATGTCGGGTGAGATGAAAGAAGGAAGCGAGTTGCACACAAGGATCCAGTTACAGAGAACAATCCAGAACAAGCCTACGATAGTTAACGTAAAGGTGAAGCTGGATACTGGATCACAAAGCAACGTCCTTCCACTCAGACTCTACCACCAGATGTTCCCAGAGAACATAATAAAGGGGGATCCAAAAGATGGTGCATTGGAAAAAGCAAATGTCACATTAACGGCCTATGGTGGACCCAAGATCAAGCAGCTAGGGAGAGCTAAGATCAATGGCTGCCATAAGGGAAAGAACGTCCTCTGTATGTTCTACATGGTAGACGCAGATGGACCAGCAATTCTAGGTCTGGATAGCTGCCGGGAGTTGCAGTTGCGGAAGGGCTTGTTACCGTGCTGTACATCTAAATTTTAAAAAATTATTTGTAATAATTCGGAATGTGCAGTGCCCTTGGTCTTTTCAGGGCAGCAGTGGAGCTACAATGTTTGGCTGCTCATCGTTGCAACAGTGAGGACAGCTAGGGATTGTCCCCAAGGTTTAATTGTTCCTACTTGCACAGTAGCCCAGAGGTTACGCCAACCCAGGCTCAATGGGCTGAGTGGTCTCTTTGAAGTGAAGCTGCACTCATTTCCAGTCAAGGGACTGCAGGATCCTGTGGTTAAACTCACCTAGAGACGTTTACTATATCTGCATTCCTCCCACCCCCCCCCCCCCCACTAGAGACAGGAAACACCCTCCCACGATTCAGCTCAATACCCAGAGATGGCATCGCCTCGATAAAGTTTTCTAAAAATCTGTCAATGGACGATCTTTTCCCCCTTGACCTCTGTGGGGAGGTGCCAAGCTATCTGCCAACTCCTCGTACATGAGTCTGGGAGATGCACAATTGGGAACCATGCCCCTCGCCGGCAGCGAGCTTCTCGGTGAATTTAGATCAATTCATCTGATCAATGCGAGCACTTAGTTCACCAGCTAATAATCTGGGCAGTGATCTGCGCTTGTTCAAGGTCCCGTTCAACACTCAGTGAGCGGTTGGGGTGGGGGGGGGGGGGGTGGGTGTGTGATTGACGCTTGTTTCCTTTTCACCTGTGTCCAGCCGGTGACCAACATTCCCACAAAGATCACCAATGGCAGAATCTTGAAGAAACAATAAGCTGCTTGGTTGGGGGTGTTTCAGTGTGTCAGGAAGCCTCCAGGGAGACCATAAGCTGGTGTTGAAGAAGGCAAATCCAATGGTGGCATCCATTTCAAGAGGAATGGAATACAGAGCAGGGATGTGATGTTAAGGCACTATAAGGCACGGGCGAGACCTCAGGGAGTATTGTAAACAGTTTTGGGCTCCTCATTTACGAAAGGATGTGCTGATGTTGGTGAGGATTCACAAGGATGATTCTGGGAATGAAAGGGTTATCCTTTGAGGAGTGTTTGATCACTCTTGGCCTGTATTCATTGGAATTTAGGAGAATGAGGGGGGATCTCTTTGAAACATTTTGATTGTTGCAAGGTGTGGACAGAGTAGATGCTTCCCCACGGTGGGAGAGTCTCAGATGAGAGGGCCCAATTTCAGGTTCATAGAGCGTCCGCTTAGAACAGAAATGCGTAGGAATTTCTTCAGCCAGAAGGTTAAATTTGTTGCCATAGGCAGTTGTGGAGGTCAGGTCATTGGGTGTATTTAAGGCAGAGATTGATAGGTTCTTGATTAGCCATCAAAGGTTACGAGGAGATGGTCGGGCAGTGGGGAAATGGATCAGCTCATGATTAGAATAGGAGAGCAGACTTGAAGGGCTGAATGGCCCATTTCTGCTTTTCTGTCTTATGGACATAATGTCTAAGATAATGATGCAATGAGGTGACCAGAACTGATCACAATATTCTAAGTGGGGCCTCACCAGAAATTTATAGAGTTGCAACATCACCTCATGACCCCTGAACTCAATCCCCTGACTAATGGAGCCCAGCAGACCATAGACCTTCTTAACTATCCTATCAACTTTGAGAGATATATGGATTTGGACCCCAAGGTCTGTCCGTCCATCCACACTGTTAAGTAACTGATCATTAACCATGCACCTCAGGTTTGACCTCCCAAAATGCATCACCTCACACTTATCCAGATTGAACTCCATCTGCCACTTTTCTGCCCAACTCTGCATCCTGCCTATAACTTGCTGTAACCCACGTCATCCTTCATCACCCTCCACAACTCCTCCAGCCTTCGAACCCTGGTGAATCTTTTCCATATCTGAGCTGTAGGCGCGCTTTGCATTTGAACCCACTTGACTTTGTGTGGTCACCCAGAGACCAGCTGGAGATCTCCAAGAGCACTGGCTCCTCCGGTGACCTGCCACCTTAAGATCAGCCTGCTGGAGCACGCCCCTCAGGTCCAGGGAGTGCAAGCAGAACATCTTTCTGACCCGCAGTAAAGTTTTATTGTTGTAGCTATTTAAAGCACCTCATAATACTTTGCAAGACTTGAGTTTAAAATATTTGAAATATAGGCTCTGAGCTGTGGAATAGAGAGAATTAGGAGTCCCCACTGTGATTGGGCTCCCTGCACTCTCCTGCCTTATGCTGATCAGAATCTTTTCTTTCATCCCTGCTCTGGTTTGGCAGAGCAGCGTGTTTCCAACCTCCAAACAATGCCAGTTGGAATGGAGGGGAACCCCTGGAATTTGCTGTGGAGTAGAGAGAGTTTGTTGAAAATTATTACTGTTCCCACTGTGACTGGGCTCCCTCCACTATCCTGCGGTGCACTAACCCTAACCCTAACCCTAACCCTAACCCAATCTAACTTTGGTGAAAGTCTCGTGGGCGATTTGGCTCAAATCTACGTTGACAATTTTCTTAAATAAATGACCAGAATCAGATTTTATTGTCACGAAAGTCGATGTTTCGTAGCAGAATCATAGAGATGGCAAACATTCATATTCCAACATTACTATAAAAAAATTAAAATAGCAGTGCACGAAAAGTAGGCAGGGTCTTTGGCTCATTGATCATTCAGGAATCTGATGGCGGATGTCTTTGTGCCGCTGAGTGCTCATCTTCAGGCTCCTGTACCTCCTTCCCCGATGGTAGCAGAGTGAAGAGTGAGGGTCCTTGAGGTTTGAGGCTGCTCTTTTAAGGCACCGGCTCATGTCGACGTCCTCGATGGAGTGGAGTCTGGGGCCTGTGATGTCGCAGGGCAAGTTAACAACCCCCCCTGAAGTCTTTTCTTGCCCTGAGAGTTGGTGCCTCCACACCAGGCAGTGATGCAGCCGACACCAGTAGAAGTTTACGAGAGTCTTCGGTGACGTAACGAATCTCTTCAGACATCTCACAAAGTGTAGCCTCTGGCCAGCCTTCTTTGTGATTGCATCAAAGATCAGTTTTATATTTCCCTTTTATAGGACTGGAACGAATTACATTAAAGCTCATGGTAATAATGCTTTGAACAGGGTGGTTTTCCAAGCATTGAACTTGCTTGGAAAGCATTAACCATGTTATACAGGGCATGCCTGTAATTAAATTGTCATTATCCTGCGCTGTCTGTACGGAGTTTGGACGTTCTCCCCGTGACCTGCGTGGGTTTCTCCGAGTGGTCCAGTTCCCCCCACCCCACCCTTCAAAACGTATGGGGGTTGTAGGTGAATTGGGCGGCAGGGGCTCATTATACCGTATCATAATTTTTTTTAAAAGGCAGAAAAAGGGTTTGTAGCTATACAAGGATAGAATAAAAGCCCCAAAATCCGCAAACCCGCAAATCCGATCTCTCGGCTTCTGCATACGTGCATAAGCACCACAGTTGCACAGTGGCAACCACATGGAAGTCACAGAAATGTAAAAAAAAGATATTTATTTGTATTTTCTGTACTTTGTATTTTACGTGAAAAAAGTGTCTTGTTAATAAACTATTAAAATGCACCTCCTTACACCTGAATTTTAAAAGTACAGCCTGAGAATCCAGACCAACCCAATCCCCGAGCAGTCCAGATTTTCGGACTTTTACTGTCTTCTTAGTTGCAGTTATTGCTAAATAAGGGAACGCTTCAATTACGGTGGCGGATTTTTGGTGCTTCCCCGAGTAGCTGGCGATATTCAAGACACTGACAGTTGTTGAAAACAACAGTGTTTCTTGAAGGTACTGGACCGGGCTTCTGTATCTTCAGCCATGGGAAGAGATCATGGGGGTCCTTGACGTTGGCTGCCTTCCTGCCGCAGTGCCTCACACAGATGTGTTCAGAGGATGGGAGGTCGGTACCCCCCAGTGATGGACTTGGCAAGGGTCATTATGTTCTGCAGCCTCCTGGGCACACGAGTTTCCAACCAGGCGTTGATGGAACCGGTCCGCAAACCTCCCCCCAATATACCTGTAGAAGTTTAAAAAGTGAGTTTGAAAGTCTGTGGTATTTAAATTTAAAATTGGTTATGTTAACCTTTTAAAAATTTAGACATACAGCACACTTTTGGCTCACAAGCCCTTGCCACTCGATTTACAACTCCTGGTACATCTTGAACAGTGGGAGAAAACCAGAGCCCCCCCCCCACCCATCCACCCACCCACACAGGCACAAGGAGAACGCACAAACTCCGGGATTCGAATCCCGGCCCTGATTACTGGCACAGTAACTGTGTTGCATTGACTGTGCTGCCCGTGAGTGTAAGTCGATAAGATTCCAAGACTTGTCCCCCAGTGGAACGCAGCCAAAATGACCTGTTTTAATTTCACACCGGTCTGCAACTGGACCTGAAACTGAAACCGGAAGCATCGTCAACAGTGGTGTTTCTCAAACGACTCCAAGCAAAGATACTTCGAAATGCACAAAAATATGGAAGTCAGTAAGATATATAAAATAATAATTTTAATAATGACCATCTAACCCTTTGGACTCTGGCCATTTTTAACCTTTCATAATATTCTGTATCTGCTATTAAAAAAAAACTTCCGGGGGGCAGCTAAGTCAAATCAAGCCAGTTATCATCTGGTTACACAAATACAACCCAACGAAACAGCATTCTCCTGTCCTTGGTGCAAAACACGCAGACACACAACCAGACATTACACACATACAGACAAACAATACATAAACAGGGAATGTACATATATAAAAATAAATATTGCTTCATGAATAGTAGAGTCTCGGATGGTTAGTGTGAGCCGTTGCTTTGCTCGTTCAGCATTCTCCCTGCCCGTGGGAAGAAGCTGTTCCTCAGGCTGTTGGCGCTGGCTCTGATCCTCCTGCATCTCTTCCCCGACGGGAGCAGCTGAAAGATGCTGTGCGCGGGTTGGAAGGGGTCCTCAATGATTTTGCGCGCCCTCTTCAGACAATGATCCCAGTTGATCACGTCTATGGGGGGGGGGGGGGGTGGGGGGGAGGGGAGTGTGACCAGTGATCCTCTCTGCCACTCATGTGGCTAAGTGTCTGAAAACTGGGGAGTTCAACCAGCGTGGTGGGAGTATTCCAAGTTCCTGGTGTGAAACACGAAAGTCTGCAGACGCTGTGATTGAAACACAGAGCTAGAGAAACTCAGCAGGTCACACAGTGCAGTTAACATGGCAAAGATGAAGGGATGTAACCAGCATTTCAGAGGAGCTCTTCAGCAAGGTATGGGCAAAATGTAGGCAGTGGCCTGGTCAAAGCCCAGTCCCGCGCCAACAAGTCTGTCCATGGCCGCAAACCAAAGCCACCTGTAAATTGGAGGAGCAGCACCTTATATTCTCTCTGGGCCCTCTCCAACCAGGATGGCATTAACGTTGGCTTCTCCAGTTTCGGCTAGCGCACTCCCCGTTTTCCCTCTCCCTTAGAAATTTAGACGTACAGGCCATTTCGGCCCACGAGCCCGCGCCGCCCAATTTTCATCCAATTAACCTGTAACCCCCGGTACATTTCAAATGGTGGGAATAAACCAGAGGCCGTCCCCCCCCCCCCAGAGAAAATCCACGGGGAGAACATTCAAACTCCTTAGACAGCGTGGGATTCGAACCCCGGCCCCGATCGCTGGTGCTGTAAGGGCGTTGCGCTAACCGCTTCGCCAACCGTGCCGCCCATTGCCATCCCCGTCTTCTTTCCTTATAATAGCAACATGATATTGCTCTCTCGCTGAAGGGCTCAAGCCTGAAACATTGGGTATGTATCTTTATCTTTGCTGTATAAAGTACATATTGCCTACATTTTGCTCACTCCTGGATGAAGTTATCGCCAGGTTCAAGTTATTGCCATGTAATAAAGACAGTGTGATATCACACGGAATTTGCTTTCACCCGCCGTACGGCAGAGAGATTTGCTGTTGGCAGAAATGGCTTGAAGCGCCTCTTGAGAAAGAGAAGCAAAAGAGTGTCCATCCCGTTTCCCACCCCCCACCTCCAGAGTCACTGAGTGCCTGTGGATTTGCTCCCGCAGCCACCAGAGTGGCCATACGCCCGGTTTTAGGCCGGTCAGTCCGGCTTCCGAGCCCTCTGCCCTCCGTCCGGCGCCGCCTCGCGCCGGACGTTGATCGGCCCTCCATTTGCCCATTAAATGGGGCGCACGTGGCCACGTTTCTTCCCGTGGCACCTGCGCGACGGGGAGGGGGGGAGCGCGACAGCGGCGCACCCCCTTCCTCCGGCTGACGGCACACTCTCCGTTTTGTCCACCCGCGGCCTGAACCGCCGGCGGATCCGAACGTCCGACACGGTCCGGAACCCCGCTGGCATGTTGCCCGGAACCGAAGGGTTCAAACCCAAAATGTCACTCATGCATCTTTATCTATAAAGTCCATGGTTCGACCTGCTTGGGATTTCCCCCCACCCCACTGAGATTATGAATGGAGGGATTGATCCCCTTTACTGGCTGATTGACAGCTCCCACTCCAGGGAGGTGGCTCTGACTACAATTCCCAGCAGGCTCTGCGGGCCAGGATGAACTCCAATTCCCAGCAGGCTTCGGGGTACCCCTTTCTGTCTGTCTCTCCCTTTACCCCCTCCCCTGCAGCGCAGGCGCAGTCCCGCCCCCTCCGCACAGGTGACGTCGTTCCCCAGGCACCAGGCCTTCTCTGATTGGCTGCTTTCTGGCCGCAGCCCTGTTCCATATTCTGAATGGTCAAAATGTAATGCTAAAACCACAATTGTGATCTACACTATCTTATTGTATCAAAATGGCGACAGTCATTCAGAATCCTTTAAAATCGTGAGTATCTGCAATATTTCTGCGTTGCATTAGATCTTTGCTGCATTTGCCAGTTCTTTAAAAACTTGCATGCAATATAGCCTTTATCTAATTAATATATGCAAAGTGCATTGCACTCAGTCATTTTCTGCACCCATGCAATAATGGAGCAGATTTTATTTTTGCAGGCTGCAAATTTATTGCAACATTTTGCGTGTGTGGGCATGGTCATTTTAG
Organism: Narcine bancroftii; assembly: GCF_036971445.1. NCBI lineage: Eukaryota > Metazoa > Chordata > Chondrichthyes > Torpediniformes > Narcinidae > Narcine > Narcine bancroftii. The sequence goes on from NC_091481.1 coordinate 77,132,040, forward strand.
GGGGAGTTGCCCCCCCCCCCCTGCATTTCTCCCACTTCCAAACTCTTTTTATTTTGCATGCTCACCTTAAAGGTGACTGCTGGCTTTACAACCCCAGCGCTGGCTGATGGGCAGAGCCTGGGATCCAGGAAAGGGGGGGGTATCTGAGCCGCAGCCAACCCAGCGCTCCTTTAATGAAGCAGCCGGCTGGCGGCGGCTGGCGGGAGGGGGGCGCGGGCGCGGGCGCGGGCGGGCAGCGGCTCGCCAGCGCCACCCGGCGGCCGCCGCCTGCAGCGCCGTTAAAGGGGAGGGGGGAGAAAAAGAAGAATTCCCGCTCGGCCGACAGAAAATGACAACCCTCTCTTTTTTCCCGCTTTGAGGGGTGGGGGGAGGCAAACTTGCTTGAGGTAAGAGCCATAAACTTCAGGTGTTTGACATGGAGAGTATATTACGCACACATTTTTACCCCTGCAAGCATATTTTGTCACAAAAAGTTGAGATGACCGTTAAGAAATATATGGACGTAATATTTATTCGTGTATGTTCAAAGAGGATATGCCAAATATTTTCAGGATCCTGACGGGATTATCGTGCCTCCTGATCTCGGAAGCTAAAGCAGGGTCAGTACTTGGAGGGGAGAGGGCCAAGGAACAAAGCGGTGGCCCCTTCTGGACTGCGGTCCCCCCCCCCCACCCTCCTGCGATGACTAGGAAGCACCTTTCAAATTGCGGGGTGGGGGGGGAACCCCGGCTCCCCCCCCACCCCGCGATGACACGTCACGCACTCGGCGGGAAATCCCGCCGGCTGTCCAGGCGCCGGCCGCCCGGTGACGCGCGCACGCAAGCGCTGATGGCGCCGGGATAAGCGGGCCGGCCATTTTCGTTTTCCAGTCGGCCGTGGGCAGGAGCTAGGTAAGTTTAACTGGGTTCCCTGACTACCTCTGACAGGGTTGACCCTTTCTAGCTACCTTTTAACCTTTAAATTTAGACGCACAGCACAGTAATGGGCCCTTTCCGCTCACGAGCCTGTGCCGGCCAATTTACACCCCATTAACCTACAGCCCCCGGTACGTTTTGAATGGTGGGAGGGGGGGAGATTGTACAAACTCCTCACGGTGCAGGATTTGAATCCTGGTCCCAATCACTGGTGCTTATTAGGCATTACGCTAACCGCTACGCCAACCGTGCTGTGAAAAATATTACGTACACATTTTTACCCATATTTTGTCACAAAAATTTTATATTAATATTAAGAAATACATGTACATAATAATATTTATTCATATATGTCATTTTTAAACAGAAAATTTGTATTATTTTGAATAATCAAAAAGTATACATATACTGACCAAATATTTTCAGAATCCTGAGTGCTTACCGTGAGTCTCCATCTTGGTGGTGAGTCGTTGAAAATCCGGCTGATGCGTTGTCAAGCCTGTGCGAACTAGCTCTGCCATTTCTAAGGATTGCGCAATGGTTCAGCTTCACCACAGGGTACAAGTGGGCGCCAGGAGCTCCAGTGGGCGGGTGGTTGGGGCCTGGGCCGGGGCGTCGGGAGCTCTGGACGGCGGGCGGCCTGGATCGCACTAAAATGTGTTCTGAAGCTCAGACTGGAGAGGGTTGTGAACTCCAGACTCTACTCCATCGAGGACGTCTACAAGGCCGTATCTCAAGGAAACAGCCTCTATTGTCAAGGAAACCCCCACCCAGGCCACGCCCTCTTCACCCTGCTACCATCGAAAGGTCCAGGAGCCTGAAGATGAGTGCTCACAACGCGGCCGCACGTGTCACAATTGCAAGCCTTGCCCACTAAAACATAGAAACGTAGAAGATAGGAGCAGGAGTAGGTCATTCGACCCTTCGAGCCTGCTCCGCCATTCAACGAGATCATGGCTGATCTTAAAGTTCAGTACCCCGTCCCCGCCTTCTCTCCATAACCTTTCATACCCTTATACTGAAGAAATAGATCTAATTCCCTCTTAAATAGATTTAATGAACCTGCCTCTACTGCCCTCTGTGGCAATGAATTCCACCGATTCACCACCCTCTGGGTAAAGAAATTCCTCCTCATCTCGGTCCTAAATGGTTTGCCTATTATCCTCAAACCATGGCCCCGGGTTCTGGATTTTCCCATCCTTGGAAACATCCCATCTGCATCCATTCTGTCCAGTCCTGCCAGAATTTTATAGGTCTCTATGAGATCCCCTCTCAATCTTCTAAACTCCAGCGAGTACAATCCCAATTTGCACAATCTCTCCTCATAAGTCATTTATGCCATTCCAGGTATCAGCCTGGTGAATCGCCTCTGCACTCCCTCCATTGCAAGAACATCCTTCCTTAGATAAGGTGACCAAAACTGCACACAATACTCCAGGTGGGGTCTCACCAAGGCCCTGTTCAGCTGCAGTAAGGTATCCTTGTTCCTATACTCAAACCCTCTTGATATGAAGGCCAACATACCATTTGCCTTTTTAACCGCCTGCTGTACCTGCATGCTCGCCTTCAGACACTGATGTACAAGTACCCCTAGGTCTCTCGGCACTTCCCCAACTCTTAATCTATTGCCATTCAAATAGTAATCTGCCCTCCGGTTTGTATTACCAAAGTGGATAACCTCACATTTATCCACATTGTAGTGCATTTGCCATGTATCTGCCCAGTCCCTCAATTTATCCAAATCACACTGGAGCTTCCTGACCCCCTCTTCCGTGCACACAACTCCTCCTAGCTTAGTATCATCTGCAAATTTGGAGATATTACATCCAATCCCCTCATCCAGATCATTAATGTAAATTGTGAACAGCTGGGATCCCAGTACAGATCCCTGTGGTACCCCACTGGTCACCGCCTGCCACTCAGAAAACAAGCCATTTATCCCAACTCTCTGTCTTCTACCTGCCAGCCAGTTCTCAATCCACATCAATACTTTGCCCCCAATCCCATGAGCCTTGATTTTGGAAGCCAGTCGTTTATGCGGGACCTTATCGAAGGCCTTTTGGAAGTCCAGGTACACCACATCCACTGGCTCTCCCCCATCTATTTTACCTGTCACCATCTCAAAGAATTCCAATAGATTTGTCAAGCATGATTTACCTTTTGTAAATCCATGTTGACTCCGTCCGATCCCTTCTCTGCCAGTCATATGCTCCGCTATTACGTCCTTAATAATGGATTCCATCATTTTGCCTACTACTGATGTAAGGCTCACCGGCCTATAATTCCCCGCTTTTTCTCTACCCCGCTTTTTAAATAGTGGGGTAACATTAGCTACCCTCCAATCCATGGGTACTGATCCTGTCTATCGACTCCCAAGGGGAGTGCCGGCTCTGGTAGATATTCCCCCGAGCCGCACGTTATAGGTGGAAGAGGAGCATGTGGTGCGCAAGTCGTGGTTTTGATAGAGGACTGACACCTTTTTTTTAAAATCTGCTGCGCTATAAAATACCTGCTGAGTTTCTCCATCTTGCTCAATCTCCAAGGTGGAAATTTCACCCTCAGTTCGTTTTTGTTTTAAACCAAATTAAATTATTTCCTCATAGAATCAGAATCAATCCTGTCGAGAAATGCATGGTTTTGGGGCAGTGGTGCAAATATTGCTGTAAGTTGCATTTAAAGATAAATAAATTAAAGCAAAAAGAGGAGAAAATGAGGCAGTGTCTGTGGTTCACTGATCATTCAGGAACCTGATGGCAGCGGCCGTCCTCGTGCCACCGGGCGCTCATCTTCAGGCTCCTGGACCTTTCGTAGGGTGAAGAGGGCGTGGCCGGGGTGGGGGGTCCTTGAGGATAGAGGCTGCTTCCTTGAGATACGGCCTCTTGTAGACGTCCTCAATGGAGTAGAGTCTGGAGTTCACAACCCTCTCTAGTCTGAACTTCAGAACACATGCTAGTCCCATGTTGCCGTTGGAAACTTCTGCCCCCTGCCTTGCCTCTCCTGCTGTGGAAACCCTCTAGGCAAATGTCTTGCCTGCTGCCCCTGCCCATTCTGTTGTCTATGAATATGAGAGCAGCTGAATCCCTGCACCACGTCCATTCACCCCTTCACCTTCCTGCTGCCTGAGCCAAACCCCTGATTCGTTGACGCCTCCATTTTAAAATTCTCGTCTTAGGATGTTATGGTGAGGTTGTATAAAACAGTGGTGAGGCCAAATTTGGAGTTTTGGTCACCTAACTACAGGAAGGATGTCAGTAAGATAGAAAGAGGGCAGAGAAGATTTACTAGGATGTTGCCCGGACTTCAGGAACTGAATTACCGAGAACAGTGAAACAGGTGAGAGGTTTATTCTCTGGAGTGAGGAAGAATGAGGGGAGATTTGATCGAGGTCAAAATTATGAGGGGGATGGACAGAGAATGAAAATGATAGATGGATTTAGAAACGGGGGGGGGCATCAACTACATTTCATAGGGTCAGAGACCGTGATGGACGGAGAGACATGATTGCCCACGCCGAATGGCAAGGCACCTGAAGAGAGAGAGAGTAAATGTAGGTCGGCTTTATCCACTGAGGGTGGGTGAGATACAAATCAGAGGACATGGTTAAAGGGAGAAAGGGGGAAAAGTTTGGGGGGATCTTCTTCACACAGAGAGCAGTGGGAGTGTGGGAAGAAGAATCTGGACAGTGATGTGGATGGGAGGGGCATGAGGACTATGGTTAGAGTGCGGGCCGGTGGGACTAGGCAGAAACCTGGTTCAGTGCAGACTAGAAGGGCCGAAGGAGCTGCTTCTGTACTGTAATTGTTCAAATCCTTCAGTGCTCCATCCCTCACCCCTTCCCAAACCCCGCAACCTCCTCCGCTCTCTCCGGGTCCCTCCAATTCCGGCTTCTTGGTTTAATTAGTGTACCACTGGCTCCATATGTACTGGGTCCCGAGCTCCAGAATTTCTTTCTGAAGACCTCTCTGCTTCACCACTCCCCCCCCCACCCACCCCACCAGAGAGCTGCTCAACTCTCCCCCAGTTTAAAAAAAATACAACAGGCTGGGCAGCATCTGTGGAGGCAGAGCATCGGGACAAGAAGAGGATGTTCCTAACAGGTCTCGACCCGAAATGCTGGCCATCTGTTTGCCTCCGCAGACTTGCTGACCTCCTGCAGGCAGCTGTTTCATTATTGCTGGACATACCTGCATCTCCACAAACTCCGCTGTTCTGTTTAATTGCCTTATGCTCCTGGGAAACATTGTCGGACTCTTGTCTCCGTAGAAGATTTGTGGCTGATGGAATGTGACGGGAGGCTGGGGCCTTGTGGGATCCAAGGGGCTGGAACATGGGGAGAGGCTTTGTGCATGTTCTGGCTTCCTGCCCTCTGGGTCTGTCTCTGCTGCCACGCCGGTTGTAAAGTTCGGGACTTCCACGGTTTGGGAGCGAAGAAAGGGAGGGGACAAATCGTGGGGGCAGGAGGTGAGGACCACTCATCCCTCCCACCCAGTCCTCACCCACCCACGGCCCGGTGAGAGAGGGAAGTGGGAGGACTGGGTGAGCAACAACGCTTTGCAGGTGCGAAGCCCACCTGAGGAAGTGAGGCCAACCACCTGCGTGAGTGGGTGGACAGCACCGGTGGAGGGGTTCCTGATCCTGGTGGGGAATAGATTCTGATCTGCCCTGTTTCAGACGAGATCTGTCTCCCCAACAAGACCCCGTGCCAGCTACTTGCCCTCGGGGGTGGGGGGGGGGGAGGAGGTGTCAGAGGGCGTGGAAGCCTGTGGTAGATGAGATGAGGAAGGAGACATCCTGAGACCAGGGATACCCACCTTATCCGTGGTAATCGTGTCGTGCTGACCACTACCTGATGGCCTTGGGGGTCAAAGGTTTTCGTCTGGATAAACCTTTCCACAAAGGATAGGTGGTGTGGTAAAGCCCAGCTGACTGGGACATTGTGCGGAAACGGGGACAGGCCCATCCTTTGCAACACCTGGGACAGGTAGAACCTCAGCACACACTTGGTGCCCTCGTTCTTGCTCACCATTGTCTGGTGACGTACATTGGCAACCCTTTGGACCCTTTCCATCTTGGATCCCCATATGGACCAGAAAACCGCCTTGGTGGGCCACTAGGGTGGCATGACGAGGCTCTTCCTTGTTACCGAGAGGGAGCGCCGCCCCAATTATTGGTGGACCTCTGCGATCCAATTCTTGTTGCATGCCTCAGCCTCTCCAAACCAGATCCCCAGCACCATCAGATCTGACTGAGAGATGAGGACTCGATGGACCCGGTGGGGTGGTTCCCTGAGCCAACCATCCAGGTCATCTGGCAGAAGGCCTCCTTTCCAGGGCTCACGAACAAGCACCAGGACCTGGCCTGGCTGGCGGTGAGAGGATCCCTCCTGGCCAGATCCTTCCTGCATAGCCTAAACATCCCCCACCACGCACGTTGTCTCCCGAGATGACTGCGATGGAGAGGAGACAGACGCCCACCTCTTTGATGAATCCAGATTCGCTATAAGTGTGCAAAGAAAGACGCGAGAGTGGAGATCACGGTTCATCCCCAGCAGGAGCGCGACAGAGGGCTCTCTGATCTATGGGCTGTTCCCGGGGAAGCCCACAGAGTTAGACATCCAGATCAACTCGGTGAAAGACGGGCTTTGATCTACCCAAAACCTGTTGGTCTTCCAGCACACAGAGATGTGGGTGAGGGAATGCTGCCGACTGGCACATCCCAGACTGGGGATGCACAGTGGTTTGGTGCAACCGGCACGAGGGGCTGTGGGGAAGGACCACAGTGTAAAGTCCTCCCGTTACCGGGCACGGAGGGGCTGAGAGCAAAGGGAAGTCCCTCAAACAACAGAGAGGAGAGAAGCGACAAGGGGCCACAGGGGTGGTAACGGGGTATTGAGAGAACAAATGTAACACTGTTCACTGATGGGAATATATAGACATGACTGACGTTATGAGTGTAAAAAGATGTTGAATGATTTTCTTTTTTGTAAAGAATTTATTGTGAATAAAATATTTTTGGTTAAAAGTAAATAAATAAATTGCGCTGATCATGTTGTTGCTGGAGATGGTAGGAACAGTATCCTTGCCCCCAGGAACCCTTCCCCTACCTTCTTGGACAGCCCACCTACCACTGCTTCCTTGGACCCTGACTCCTCGTGGAGATCTTCCAACCTCGAGGGATCTGATGCCATAAATCCTCGCTCCACCCTTCCCCCACCCCGCTGCCTCCTCCCTGGGACCTTCTGCCTACCTTCTTCCACCTCCCCCCCTTCCAGGACTCCTGTGGATACCTTCAACTCCTCTCCGGGCCCCTCCCTCCAAGGAGCTCCCCCACCCCTGGGTACCCACACCTTGTTCCTTCGAGAGATGCGCTTTCCGGGGATTTCTATTCTCCTCCTCGGGATTCCCATTCCCTGCATCCTTCCTTCAAAGGATCTCCTCAGTGTCTCTCCCACGGAGAACCTGAATCCCACTGCGGAAATCTGGCATTAGCCTCAATACACACACTGGATAAATTCAGTTGGAAACAGTGTGTTCCTTTGACTTCATAAAATAGCCCCGCAGTTTGCGCTTCTGGACTGCGTTCCACTTTACTAAAACACAGGCCAATGGTACAGTGTTTCTAGCTTGCATTTATGTGCTGGGATGTCGTAACTATTTCTGATCTGCTTTTGGCAATTAAACGAAGCGAACCATTGTACTGTTACTTCCAGCATTTTGGTGTTGTTTTTACTACCGTCAGAGCCTTTCGTGTTTCACTCTGTTGTTACAGACATTATTAATCTACACCCCCGGTATGTTTTCTTTTCGAACCGTGGGAGGAAGCCGGAGCTCCCGGAGAAAACCCCATGCAGACATGGGGAGAGCAGTACAAATTCCTCACAGGATTCGAACCTGGGTCCTGATCGCTGGCGCTGTAACAGCGTCGCGCTAACCGTACCAACGTTGTGTTCAGAATGCATTTAGGAATTGAACAACACACAGGTTGATATTGCAGGATATCTGGTTTACGCTTGGCATTTTAAAAGAAAACACTGGCTGATATTCCTGTGGGGGGTTTTTATTTTGGACCACGTTTAGTATTTTATAAAACGCCTGCTGATTCTACGTCTGTGTTTAGCAGGGGATGAAACACAGGCTGATGTTTATGGTCAGCGTTTGGCATTTCATAAAACTAATGTCAGTAGTGATTCTGATGTGCATCTTGACATTTAATAAAGCACTGGCTGATGTTGCAGTATTTCTGGGCTGCATTTGATGTTTGGTGCAGTGGATTGCGGGAACCAACGAGCGCAGTGCAGTTTATTAAACCTCCTGTGTAGCCACATCCAGCATTCTCTGAGGAAAGAATGAGCCCGCACCCATTGTGTGAGATTCTGGAAAGCCGTCAAAATCTGGCAGAGGGGATTTAGCAGAACAAAAGATCTGCATTTCCATATCAGGATATTCCAAAACATGTCTTTTCAGAAACAAGGCACTTCTGATGGACCCTAGAAGCTGGATTTGCAAGAATAACCTCCATGAGGTGTACATTTTGGGTACTGGCCGAGACCGCAGATTGTGTTTTTATTTCTATATTACTCAAGGCCATTTGTCCCAACAAGTGTATGTCAACTACCAGATCAATGCCAGTCCCACACTAATGTTTCAAATTTAAAATATAGGCATTCAGCACGGTAACAGGCCCTTCCGGCCCACGAGCCCATGCCACCCAATTAACCTACAATCCCCCTCGGTACATCTCGAATGGTGGGAGGAAACCAGAGCCCCCGGGGGAAATCCCACACCGCCACGGGAAGAACGTACCAGCTCCTTATGCACAGCGCAGGGTTCGAACACCTGTTCCAAGTGCTGGCACTGTAACAGCGAACCGCTATGCTAACTGTGCCATTTACATCTGCTGTCATGTATGCTGAGAAACAGTGAAAATCTTTTCTTTTTTAATTACACCAAAGTGCTGGGGAAACTCCGCAAAGGTACATCGACAACGTTTCGGGCCTGAGCCCTTCGTCAAGGCCTGACATGTTGGTGGTGTAACTTAGAACCATAGAACATTACACCAAGAAACAGGCCCTTCTAGTCTGTGCCAAACTATTACTGCGTCTAGTCCCACTGACCTGCACCCAGTCCATAACCTTCCATACCCTCCCATCCACATACCTGTCCAAATTCTTCAGTTAAAATTGTGAAGAAGTTCCCCCTCATGTTCACTCTAAACTTTTTCTCTTTCACCCTTAACTCACGCCCTCTGGTTTGTATCTTACCTCCCCTCAGTGGAAAAAGCCCATCTACATTTACTCCGTCAATCCCCCTCCTAATTTTAAATACCTCGATCAAATCTCCCCTCTTTCTTTTACAGTCCAGAGATTGAAGTCTTAACTTTTCCCTGTAACTTAGTTCCTGAAGTCCGGGCAACATCCTAGTAAATCTCTGCGCTTTTTCAATCTTCCCTGTGGTCAGGTGACCAAAACTGAAGTCCGGGCAACATCCTAGTAAATCTCTGCGCTCCTTCAATCTTCCCTGTGGTCAGGTGACCAAAACTGCACGCAATGCTCCAAAACAAGCCATGAAAGACCTCAACAATGAAGACGCTGTTTACATCCGGTACCACACGGATGGCAGTCTCTTCAATCTGAGGCGCCTGCAAGCTCACACCAAGACACAAGAGCAACTTGTCCGTGAACTACTCTTTGCAGACGATGCCGCTTTAGTTGCCCATTCAGAGCCAGCTCTTCAGCGCTTGACGTCCTGTTTTGCGGAAACTGCCAAAATGTTTGGCCTGGAAGTCAGCCTGAAGATAACTGAGGTCCTCCATCAGCCAGCTCCCCACCATGACTACCAGCCCCCCCACATCTCCATCGGGCACACAAAACTCAAAATGATCAACCAGTTTACCTATCTCGGCTGCACTATTTCATCGGATGCAAGGATCGACAACGAGATAGACAACAGACTCGCCAAGGCAAATAGCGCCTTTGGAAGACTACACAAAAGAGTCTGGAAAAACAACCAACTGAAACACATGTCTTGTACAACTTTGTCATAACATCCCAACTCCTGTACTCAGTATTTTGACTTACAAAGGCCAATGGGCCAAAGGCTCTCTTTACAGCCCTGTGAAATGGCTCATCAGTATTGCCAGATCCCTCTGTTCACACCGCTGCCTGGCGCGAGCTTCCTGCACTTCGCCCCACTGTGGAAGATTGCATGAGAATTGGGGCTGGGTGCACTGGGGTTAGGATAAGGGGCTCCCATGGGGCTTGGTAACCATGTCGAGGGGGAAGGCAATGTTTGACCCCCTCATCCTGCTCCAGATATTACTCTCCCTCTGGCCAACAGTGGATGCAGTTCATGTGACAATTGGGGATGGAGGGAAAGTTGTTCGTGCTTAGAACGTAGAACAGTGCAGCCCATGAATATTGTACCAACTCACACTCTCCATCAATCTAACTCCTCACAGCACACAACCTTCCGATTTTTTTTACATCTCTGGGAATGTATTCCAGGTACCCACCACTGCACTGGGTGACTTTTAATATTTTTTAAAAATTTAGACACACAGCCCAGAATATTTCCAGAAGAGCTCGACTTATGAGGATACGATACCTTTATTGTCATTTAAGACCAGACTGTGAAACAGTACACAGTAATAAACGAGATACTGTCTTCCGAACCATAATGCTACCTACACGTCACGAGATTATATAAAAACAACGTAGATAACACAAGACTACGCCCTTCCTACACCAGACAAAACAAAAACAACTACACAGAACTGAAACACACCTACACAGAGCTATTTAATGAATTAAAGAACAGTGCAAACCATACAGATGAAAATCTAGTCAGTAGTCACAGTGGAAAAAAGTTCTTAAAAAGATTTTAAGAAATCTAGTAGCATCAGGTGAAGAACCACCACACAGTTCGCATGTCCGTGTGGGCCTGCAAACTTCGGCATGGCAGCGACAGAGAGACCCAACGACCTCCTCACTGGGCCCACCATTCGCCGCCGGGCCCCGACCTCCAAGACGTCCGGGCCAGGTGCTCGACGTGGCCACTTCGGGCTCTCCGACACCTCCACCGCAAAACAGGCGCACCCCGGCAGAGCCCGTCGCAGCGTCCCCTCCTCGGCTACCGGCAGCAAATGAATGATGTCCGGAGGCCTCGTCCCCACAACAGAAGCCTGGGCACCACCGCGGACACGCAGCCTTCTTCCGAGGGCCCGTACCTCGCTTCACGGTTCGCGCATTCCCAGAGCTCCACAGTGCTCTACCGTTCAATGCTCATCGGTTGAGAACTGTTGCACGGCACCTCATCTAACCGTTGTGGTAACATCGGGTTTGGAGAAGCCGCTGCAGCCACTGCCGCGCTGCCATCATCCAGAGACCCTTCCAGATGGAAGAATGCTATCCCTCAAACACAGACTCAGTGGTTCTCTGATGTGATGGCATGCTTGACTCCGGGGAAAAATTAAAAGTCAGGAACCTTAAATTCCTAAATTTATGGGGTCCTTTCCTTAATTATTTTCAGAATTGACTAAATTATTGGATCCCATTTTACAGATTGCTTGTCGTTTCATGCATTCATAACAAGGGAGGGATTAGATTATTAGAATATTTCTTGTTTTATATACAATTTGGTTTTAAAAATCTCTTTCATAGGTTGTTTTCAGCAATTTGTTAATATACATTTACTTTGTTGGGTATATATTCCTGTTATTACCTGTGTATAGGTGTGTGTGTGTATATTCCTATAAAAAATTAGAAAGAGACATACGGCCCACAAGCCCGTGCCACCCAATTAACCTACAACCCCTGATACGTTTTGAGTAGTGGGAGGAAACCGGAGCCCCCGGAGGAAGCCACAAAGACATGGGGAGAACGTACAAATTTCTTATGGACAGCGCTGGATTTGAACCCTGGTCGCTGGCGCTGAAACAGCATTGCGTTGTCCACTGCACCAACTATGCCACCCCATTAGGGCAGAATATGGCAAATAAACTTTGTGACAGAGTATATAGATATGTTTTTGGGTGATAAATTGGGAAAGGTTTGTTAGAGCAGGTCATGTACAAACACTTTAAAACAGATCTTATTTGAAATACTGGAGCTCTGCCCCATGTCGGGGCCTCAGAGCCTTTTGCAAGAGGCTTGAAGAGTGCTCAAGAGACTTCACTAATAGATTGTTGTTTACAAAATGCAACAAATGAAAGATCTTGTTGGAGCCACAGATTGTCTAGAAGAGAACTGTTCTAAGAGGGTCATGTGGTTATGCAAGCAGAGCAAGTCAAACAGGCTTTCTCTCTGAGAGAGAGAGACATAGAGATCACTTGGACAGTGTTATAGCCAGCAGAAGCAGATAGGACTGGAACAGGACAAGCTGGCAAGCTTGTGGAAAGCCCAATTTTGGAAGACGGCCTGGTCAAAGCCCTTGTGGTTCATGTAAGAGGAGAGGACTGGCCAGCTAATGTTTCACTTGGATTAAGAGGAACAAGAAGGCACTCTGTGATGACCTGAAAGAAAGAGGTTATCATCTGGAGAACCCTGATGGGGCAAGTTCCGTCAGCAAGACACTGAAGTGGCTGATGGAAGTAAATGAACAACAAATCTCTCTCTGAAAACCGACAAGAACCTTCCTAAGCGGTAACCATTTACCTTTGAGCACCAAAGCCTGGTAAAATTTATAAATGTTAAATTCTGTGCACAGTATAAAAAAATTGCCTACAACCAGTGAACTTGGAGGAATGAGAAGTGAGATTGGACCGCGAACCAAATAACTTTACTGTAATTACACACACATTACACACATGTGGGCTGAGAATTAGAAGGGGGTTAAGTAATTCAATAGTGATAAGTTAAAGTTTGATTCTATTTTCATGTTTAAAGATAATTAAAAGCAACCTTTGTTTAAGTAACCATTTGTCTTGGTGAATATCTACTGCTGCTGGGTTTTGGGGTCCTCTGGGCTCATAACATTTTAACTGAAGAGAAGGTTCAATTAGCACCAAGCAAGGGGAGTATGAGTGCACTGTGGTGGGGTTCACTCAGGAGCCTGATGGCTGTAGAGAAGAAACTGTCTGTGGGTGTGCCCGTTCGCCCTCATGAGCCTTCTTCCCAATGGGACAAGGGAGAAGTGAGGGTGTCTGGGTCAGTTTACAGAGGCCATTTCATCTACCAACCCGTCTGTTTCTGAGACACAGGGTGGAGATCAGAGCACCCTGGTGGAAACCCATGCGCTCGCGGGGAGAGTGCGCAGACTCCACACGGGCAGTGCCAGAGGTCAGGGTGGAACCCAGCTCGACCAGCTGCCGCCCCATCTTGGCCCAGTGAGCTGCTTCCCCCGAACCCAGGGGGACCGAGGAGGGAGAAAGGCAAGTGGCAAGCAAAGCTCCCCACCCTGAGGTCAGGTCATCGGGAAGGGGGTGGGGGGAGGTGGTTGGGGGCAGAGTGAAGACTTGGTCCGGGGATGGGGTCATGAATGGTGTCCGGGACATCGGAGGATCTAAGGCAGCCATTCTCAATCTCTTTTTTGGCAATGGACCCCCCTCCTCCCCTAGGATTCTACTAAAGGTTTATGGGCGTCCTTCCCTGTGAAGCAGTCAACTTTTGATTTCTTCCTTACTTTTCTCCGACTGACTGCATAAAAAATATTTTTTAAGCTATTTTATGTGAAGTGAAAAGAAAACAAGGGTTTTACTTAAATGTGGCCTCCAGAGATGGTTGGGGGTGGGGTGGGGAATGGGTGCCGTAGGGTCAGTGTCCAGATGGAACTGCTAGCACTGAGGGAGCATCAGCTTCAAGCCCGCAACCCCCCCATCCAGATTGACCCTCCTCGGCGGAGAGGCATATGGCAGGGATGGGATCTAACCAGGCCTGACGGAGAAACGGCAACCCGCCGCGGTAGCTGATCCACCCACAACATTTTCCGTGGGTCTTCTCGGACGTCCAGCATGGCCAATTTGCTTTTTATTCTCCGTGTGGTTGTTTCCTGGAGTTGGGATGATAATCTTGTCTGCAGTGGAAGGGGTCAATCCCCAACATACAGATACCAGAAGTTTGAGCAAGAGTTATCAATGAGGAGTGGTCTTGGTCTTTATTTTTTTAGACCTACAACATTGTAACAGGCCATTTTGGTCCATGAGCTCGTGCTGCCCAATTACACCCAATTAACCTACGACCTCCGGTACATTTAAAATGGTGGGAGGAAACTGGAGCCCCCAGGGAAAACTCATGCAGACCTGAGGAGAACACACAAATTCCTGACAGCGTGGGATTCGAGCCCCGGTCCGGCGTTGTGTTAACCACTACGCCAACCGTCACCCTCATTGGAATTTGGGGATTTCATTGAAACGTTGCTAATGTTGAAAGGCGTGGACAGAGTAGATGTAGAAAGGTTGTTTCTCCACAAGAGGGCACGACTTCAGGATTGAAGGGTATCTGCTTAGAACAGAGATGCGGGAGGAATTTTGAAGGATGGGAGGAAACCGGACACGGGGAGAGCGTACAAACCTGGGTCACGGGTGCTGCAACGGCATTGCAGTAACTACTGACCTCTATTTAGGATCAAACCTTTCCTGAAGTTACCCTCTGCACTCCAACCAGGACTGGAAATGGTTGCTGCAAACTATCTGTTCCTTAATCGGTCGACACCAAGTCATTGTTGGTCTCCTCCGAACTTCCCAGATCATTTAAGTGCAGGACGCTCCCCTACTTAGGATGGTCAGGCTTACAATTTTTCGAAATTACGATGGTTTGAATCCGTACTTTTGGTTTTGAATTCCAGTCTGTTCTTGCGCTTGCCACATGCGGTACGCTACTCTCTCGCGACACTGGGTGACGGTAGCGTCGTGCGTGAGTATTGAACAGCATACTCTCTCGTGATGCTGACTCAACTACACCCAGTGTGCCTTCAGCTGTATACGTTAATGGGTTTTTTTCAGTGTGGGATAAAGGTATTTAAAATGTAATTATAAAAAAAGGGAGGTGCGGGATTCTTTCGACTTGCGGTGGGTTTGCTGGAAGGTAACCCCATCGTAAGTTGAGGAGCACCTCATCGTGCAGAGATGGTCTTAAACCTGAGAGAGGCGCACTGCACTGAATCAGAAGTGAATCGTGAAAACCTGTAGCCACCGCAGTTGAAGTACAAACACACAACGCTGGAGAAACTCAGCAGGTCAAACAGTGTCCTTTATCTAGCAATGGTAAAGATACAGAACCGACGTTTCGGGCTCGAGCCCCTTCATCAGGGTACGAGAGAATGTCGGCAGGCGTCCGAAGAAAAAGATGGGGGGAGAAGGAGGTTGGTGGAAGGTCGGAGGTGGAGAAGGGAGGGAGGGGGACAGCAGTGATCGGGGGAGGAGGGACGGCCGCGAGGGGGAAGGGAGGGGAGAACTGGAGAGACTGGAAAGGGGAAGGGGAAAGAAGGCGAGCAAGTTTAGCTGAAAACAGAAAAGTCGATGTTCGTGCCATCTGGTTCAAGTGTCTTCACACGGAAGATGAGGTGTTGTTCCTCTAATCTGCACCTGGTCAGGCCAGAATGGTGCAAAAGGCCATGGATAGACATGGAGTGTGACTCGGAACTGAAATGGTCGTCTCTGTTGTTGTGGATGGAGTAGAGGTGTTCAGCGAAGCGATCTCCCAATCTGCGACTGGTCACTCCGAATGTGCAGTAGATATGTCCTGCGGATACACAAGTGAAGTGAAGGCCTGTTTGGGGCCCACGACTGTGGTGAGGGAGGAAGTGTGGGCCAGAACGAAGGAACGAGAACAACTAGAGAAAGGAATTAAACCAACATAAAGACCAGAACTGTTGCACGTTCCATTCTGGCGGATAAACCTGCGATCTTCCAAAACTGCCGGAAGGGCCTGGGCCAATCCGCCCAGCTGGAAGTAGTTTGCACGGATGACACCCGCTGTGGGCCACACGTTCAGAAATGGGGGTGAATCCACACTCCGTTCCATGCAGCTACTGGTGATTTTACTACCAGCTCGCGTCCCTCTTCAACCTCCCCGACTTTCTGCTCGGTTGTCACTTAACCCTTTCCTCACCTTCCTCCCCCATCGCCACTGGCCTGCGGCTGATCTACATCCTGAATTTAAAGCCAGCAAAATTCATTGGAAACAAAATAATAATTGAGACATGAAGCACGGTGACAGACCAATCCGGTCCACAAGCCCATGGCGCCCAATTACATCCTGGTACATTTTTTGAAGGGTGGGAGGAAACCGGAGCACTCAGAGGAAACCCACACAGACTTGGGGTAGAACGTACAATCTCCTTACAGACAGCGTCAGATTCAAACCCTGGTCGCTGGTGTTGTAACGGCGTTATGGTAACTACTGTGCTAACCGTGGCACCCAATTGTTTATTAAATTTCTCCTCCACCCCCCAAAAAAAAGCCTTCCTCCTTTTCTCTGAAATCCTCTCCAGATCCATGCCCCCAGCTGGTTCCACCAGCTCATCAACCTCTCCCACGTTCAATTCCCCGTCCCATTCCCTTGCCAATATGTCCGTCTGTGGTCTCGTGCATGGCCAGACTGAGACCACCCATGAACTGGAGGAACAACATCCCATCTTCCATCTGGGCCCCCTCCAGCATCAACTTCTCTGGTTTCCGTTAAAACCCCCTCCCCATCTTACCTGTCTCCTTTCCTCTAGTTCTCATTTCCTCTCTCTCTCTCTCTCTCCCTCCCCCCCCCCCCCCTTTCCCTCTGTCTCCTTTCACAGAGCCAAAATCAGTTCTCCCCTCTCCTCTTATCACATCCATTTAACACCTTTTGTTGGTCTGGACCCCTTCCCTCCCATCCTTCCCCCTTTCTCTCCCAGTCTTTAATTCAGATGCTAGCCTGCTTTTTTGCTTATACTTGAAGGGCTCAGGCCCGAAATGTCAGTGATACACATTTACCTCCTGTGGACGCTACGAGACCAGCTGAGTTCCTCCAGCATTTCTGTGTGTTTTTACCAGAACTGGATGCACAGCAGTTGGGTGGTGTGGGGAAAGCCTGCTCCTATATGATTCTACAACAGTAAATTCAACGTCATGTTGACCCCATTACAGCAGGGAGTCGCACCTGCAGTGCTGTTATCAGACGCCTTGCTGATCAAAGGATGTACTTGTTGACAATTTGGCAGGGATGGTAGGCTTGTGTATAAGGAGGGAGTTAAGAAAGTCTATGGGATGCTGACCTTTGTCGGGGTACTAAGTTCAAGAGTCGGGAGGCAAAGCTGCAGCTCTATAAAACTGGTTAAACCACACCTAGAATATTGTGTTCGTTCTGGTCATTCCAGGAAGGATGTGGAAGCTGTGGAGAGGGGGTCAGAGGAGATTGACCAGGATGTTGCCTGGATTGGAGAAGGTGTCTTTTGAGGCCAGGTTAGCAGAGCTGGGACTTTTCTCTTTGGAGCGGGTGATAGAGGTCTGTAGGATTACGAGAGGCATAGATAGGCCGGACAACCAGCACCTTTTTCCCAGGAAGACAGTAGTAAATACCAGAGGACATCTGTGTAAGGTGAGGGGAGGAAAGTTTAGGGGACACTAATACCGACTTCCCTCTCCAACCTCCTATTCGTTTGTCAGTTAATCCTTTCCCCCACCTTCCTGCCCCATCGCCTCTGGCCTGCGGCTGATCTACGTCCTGAATTTAAAGCCAGCAAAATTCATTGTAAATAAAAATAATAATTAAGACATACAGCACGGTGACAGCAAGTGTTTTTTAAACACAGAGTTGTGGGTACCTGGAGTGCCTTGCCAGGGGTGGTGGTGGAGGCTGGAACATTAGAGGCATTTAAGAGACTCTTAGACAGGCCCATGGATGGAAGAAAAATAGAGTGCTCTGGGTGTGAGGTAGGGAAGGTTTAGAATGTTGAGTATGCTTACATAGGCCAGCACAACATTGTGGGCTGAAGGGCCTGTGCTTTTTATAATTTTTTTTAACAGGCCATATTGGCCCATGAGCCCGTTCTGCCCGATTACACCCAATTGTCCTACAATCCCCATACATTTCGAAGGGAACCGGAGCACCCGGAGGAAGCCTGCGCAGACACGGGCAGAATGTTCAAACTCCTTACAAACAGCGCGGGTTTCGAACCCCAGTTGCTGGCGCTGTGACATCGTTGCGCTAACCGCTACGCTCACCGTGCTGTGATCTTTATGATCGGCGAGGCCACCTATTTCCATGTCAGCCTCTTGTGGAAACGGGCCCCTTTGTCCACACTGGCCAACAACCACCCACTGACCCCAGTCCACCTCCCCTAGGTACTATCCCTCACTGCACCCTGAGGGTAATGAAGCACACCGGCATGCGCACACGCACAAACACATGCATGCGTACCTGAACACAGACACACACACTTATGCCCACGTGCAGACACACGCACATATGCCCACTCGCACACACTCACACACACATATGCCTGCACACACACTCATACACATGTATGCCTGCACACACACACACTCACACACACACACACACACACACACACACACACACACACACACACACACACACACACACGTGTATGCCCACACACATATGTATCCATATGCTGCCAGCCCTCATGTCTCATTGATGCGCCCATCTTTATAAGACCCAGACCTTTCTGCTTACCAACCTATTATCCAAAAGTTGCTCCACTTACCTTTTTATAAATATAATTAAGGCAAAATATCCCAGATTTTATTTTGTAAACGGTCTGTTGACTTTTCCCTGGATTCGTTGCCGTCTCCAGGGCACCGCATTTCCCATCCTGGGGGCTGCAACGAGTCTTAGATAGTGGAGAGAGTTTGATCTCCTCCAGCAGTCTTAGATGGTTCCTTTCCTCCGGTGGCATTGGAACCTGGAGCCCCCCAGCTCAAGGCTGGCTCCTGAGGGGTGACGCCAGAGTTCCTGGGGAATTTCTGCCCGAAACCCGTTGGGTCTTTCAGAGGGCGGTGTGGGAGTGCTGCCAACTGACGCATTCTGGGCTGTAGGAGGACGTGCTGAGGGATGCGCTGAGGCTTGGTGTAGCGAGGGGAAGGACCACAGTCCACAGTCCCTCCAATGTACTCCCATTACCAGGCACTGAGGGGCTGAGACTGAGGGGAAGTCCCTCAAAGAGACGGGAGTGGGGGGAAGCAACAAGGTGCTTCAGTGTAAATAGGGAACATAAGTAACAATCTACAGTGACGGAAATGCATGGATATCACACTAAGGGTGTGAAAAGACTGAACGGTTTTCATTCTTATAAATTATTTATTGGGAATAAAGTATTTTTGGTGAAAAATAAAATCCTGCATCTTTTCATGGGGGTCGGTCAGCGCAACACGATGACATGGCCTGTGACCCAGGTTCGAATCCCGCGCTGTCTGTACATTCTCCCCACGTCTGTATGGGTTTTCCTCGGGGGGGGGAGGGCTCCAGTTTCCTCCCACCATCGGTTAATTGAACAGCCTGGGCTCATAAGCCAGAAGGGCCTGTTACTGTCTACATTTGAAATTTTTGGCTCCTGTCGCATGCCTTGGGAATTCATCAGGGCTCCAGAATTCCACCAGCTCCCAGCGGGTCAGTAAACTTTGGCAGGAGGGGCAGCGGAGGCTGAACACAGTCCATAAATCTGGCCTGTCTGACAGGGCTGGCACTCGTCTGGTTACAGTCGGGAGTGGGAATGAGTCCCTCAGTGTGTCCACACGTGCACGGGGGCGCTCGCCAGTATTCCGTGCGTGTGGCTCTTTCGGGTTCGTCTGCCTGTGTGCAGGCGCCTGTAAATGCATGCCGATGCATACCTCCTGGACAAATAAATGCGTGTATATGTATGTAAGTACATCTAAATGTTTGTGTGTTTTGTGCACCAACACACATGGTTGTGTGCGCGCACAAGTGTACGGGTGTGGATGCTCAGAAGTGTGCACGCCCATACACGTTAGTGTGCATGTGTGGGGGCTGTCTGTATGTTTGCATCACAGGGATATGTGCCTGTCTGGAGTCGTTTATGGGTGCCTATGTCTCAGTCCATACTTGTGTATCTCTGTATCAATGTGTGTCATGCAACTGTGGGTGAGTATCAGAAGGTGTGTGTTTTGGGAGCTAGGTGTGTGTGTGTGTGTGTGTGTGTGTGTGTGTGTGTGTGTGTGTGTGTGTGTGTGTGTGTGTGTGTGTGTGGGCGTGTGTGTGCGTGCGCGCGCGCAAATTGCTGACAGACTTTACCACAAAAGTTGACGACTCCAAAACTGTGGGGCGTAGCGGTTAGCACAACGCTGTTACAGTGGCAGCGACCCAGGTTTGAACCTGGCGCTTTCTGTAAGGAGTTTGCACGTTCTCCCCATGGGTTTCTCCCTTCAAAAGCGTACTAGGGGCTGTAGATTAATTGGGTAGCACGGACTCGTGGACCAGAAAGGCCTGTACTGTGCTGTATGTCTAAATATTAAAAATCACCCCCCTCGTTGTCTGTGAAGCACGCCAGGATATCCTGAGGCCATAGAAACAGGTTGTCTCTCTCTTCCTTTGCAGCATTTCTACTGAGTGGGGCGGGCCTGGGATTTAATGGTCTTTTGAGTTGAGCCGCCAGGGAATGGGGCGGGCGAGCGAGAGATGCCCATTCTTCACTCCCTCCCAATTTTCCTCTCGCTTCTTCCACCCTCTGCCCCCCCTTTCCACCTTTCCATCCCCTCCCTCTCTCCCCTGCCTCATCCAATTTTCATTCATCCATTCTCTCTCTCTCTCCCCCTCCCCCCTTTCTCCTCCCCTTCCTCTCTCTAAATTCCACCCCCCTCCTTTCCTGTCCTGCCTTACCCTCTCCCACTTCCCCCGGGTGTCTGGGGGCCCAGTCCTGCATCAGTGGGAATCCTGGATCCCTATAAGCCCTTCCCTTTTCTGTCTGGATTTCCCCCCCCCCCACCCCCCCCACCACCAACCCCGAGCTGCTGTGAAGCATGGGTTTACAGCCGTCTCTCATGGCCTGACCCTCACACTGTCTCCACTCTGGGATCTGGGCACCACTGAATAATTAAGATAAATCTTCCCATTCCGATTCTCTTTAAATATTTTTGCCATTTACATCTGGCACACATGTGTCAAGAATGTGGAGCCATTTTGCAATCTAACAGCAAAATGCCTGACTGGTAAACAAAGCTGTATTGTGATTAAATTTGACCACCTCAAGGATCTGCATTTGTGGGGCGGCCTTTGGTGAGGTAAATGTTCCAATTCTACCATCATTGCTGGATCCCTGAATTCCCTACTTAAATCTCTCAGCAATTCTGTAGACTCGTAAACTTGCAAAAACAACACATACGCCAGGCTTGATGGGTGAAAAGGCTGCTTTCTGAAGCCCGCTTCAGGGGCAACTGGATTTAACCTCAAGGCAGGAAAGGGATTCTTGTGACCAATGAGTTGGCGTGGGCTCATCCCCTGGCGGGCGGACTGAAACATTGTGGACCCTTTACTCCCTGCGGGATTGATGCATGGTCAGATGTACCACTAATCAGCCCCTTGGCACCTTCCCGTATCACACGCACCCACACCCCCTCCCCCGCCACCAAACAGTCCTTCCAGGCCAAGCAACACGTCAGCTCTTGCATCTGGCGCTCCCGTTGTGGCCTTTTCTACTTCGGAGAGACTGGGTGCAGACTGGGAGATCGCTTCGCTGAGCGCCTTCGCTCTGTCCGCATCAGTGACCGGGATCTCCCAGCGGCCGATCCCTTTCAATTCTGTGCCCCACTCCCGCGCTGAAGTGTCTGTCCGTGGCCTTAAGCACAGCCGGACCAAGACCGCCCATAAATTGAGGGGGCAACACTTAATATTCTGTCTAGGCGCTCTCCAGTCGGTTGGCATTAACACCAGTTTCTGCTAGCCCACTCCCCGTTCTCCCTCCCTTATTTCCCCCCCCCCCGCCATTTTGTTTGGGCGCCTGCCGTGATGAAGGGCTTAGGCCAAAACGTCAGTTATGTATCTTTGCTCCATAAAGGACGCTGTGCGAAATGCTGAGTTTCTCCAACACTCTTGGGTATTGCCGTGCCCACCCGCTGTTTTCCCTTATCCCAAACCGGACCCCAATCAGTTTCAAAGTCCCTACGCTGATGCCTTCTACCGTCTTGATGTCCGCGCTTGATCATCCCCGAATGGTGTGGAATTGTACGGCCAGGCACAATTCAAACGCTGTCCACAAGTTTGCCAACGACACCACGGTCGTCGGCAGAATCACAAACGGCAATGAGGAAACGTACAGGAGGGAGATAGATCAGCTTGTTGAACGGTGTAACAGCAACCACCTTGCGCTCAACATCAGCAAAACCAAGGAGATGATTGTGGACTTCAGGAGGAAGTCAGAGGAACACGACCCAGTCCTCCTCGAGGGCTCAGCAGTGGAGAGGGTCATGAACCTCAAATTCTTGGGTGTCAACATCTCTGAGTGTTTGTCCTGGGGCCTCCATGTCAATGCAGCCACGCAGAAGGCTGGCCAGTGCCTATACTTTGTGAGGAGTTTGCGGAGATTTGGCACGTTACCGAAGACTCGCGAATTTCTACAGGAGCACCATGGGGAGCATTCTGGCTGGTTGCATCACTGTCTGGTAGGAAGATGCCAACACTTAGGAAAAAAACCCCAGAGTTGTTAACTTGACCAGCAACATCACGGGCCTCAGACTCCACTCCATCGAGGACGTCTACAAGAGGCGGTGTGTTAAGAAAGCAGCCTCTATCCTCAAAGACCCCCACCACCCAGGCCTTGCCCTCTTCACTCTGCTACCGTCGGGAAAAAGGTCCAGAGCCTGAAGACGAGCCCTCAGTGGCTCAAGGACAGCTTCTTCCCCTCCGCCATCAGATTCCTGAATGGACAATGAACCATAGACATGGCCTCACTGTCTCCTCATTTTTTGCACTATTTAAATTGATTTTCAAATGTAATTTATATCTGTATTTCCACTCAAAAAACTGCCGCAAAACAAGGAATTTCATGACATAACAATAGATTCTGATTCTGAGTGGACTCACCCACAGTTGGCAGTTTGGTGCTGCCTGCTCCAAACTCCTGCATTCCTTCCCCAAACCCTCGCCCCCCATCCACCCCTCCCCCCTCCCCCCTCCCCCCTCCCCTCCTCCCATCTCTCTCCTCCCCTCCCTCTCCCTCTCCCTCCTCCCCCCCAATTCTACCCCCTCTCCTTCCTCCACCCCACTCTCCCCCTCTCTCTCTGACTGAGTGGTCCCTTGCCTCAGTGCCTGATCTCTCTGACTTCAGCTGGTCAAGTTTCACCACCAGAACACGGTTTGCTGACATTGAAACCCTGCCCTTTGGACCAGAGTAATTTGGAACCTGAGCATTTATCTACAACTAACTATTGTGACCCTTTAATCTAATCAGCAATCACTTGAGATTATTGACCGTTTCCTTCAGCTGCCTTAGTTCAGTGGGAGTGAAACCAGAAAGTCCCTATGCTGTGATTGTAGTAAATACACGAAGGTGCTGGAGAGACCAAGCAGGACACGTAGCATCTACAAAGGGCTCAGGCCCGAAACGTGGTGACCCTTTCTTCCCGAATGATGGGTAGAGAATAAAATACAAGTAGACTTTTTCCACAGACATAAAACTCGAGGACATGGGTTAAGATAAAGACACAGAAATGCTGGAAGAGCTCGGCCGGTCTCGCACCGTCCATAGGAGATAAAGATATATTGCTGACATTTCGGACCTGAGCTGAGTTCCTCCAGAATTCCATTGTGTTTTTACTTCTATCACAGCGCCTGCAGACTTTCGTGATTCATGAGAGGTTTAAAGGGAATATTACAGTGACTGGGGTGGCGCAGCACTGTTACAGCGCCAGCGATCGGGACTGGGGTTCGAATCCCGCGCTGTCTGTGAGGAGTTTGTACATTCTCCAGGGGCTCTGGTTTCCTCCCACAAACCGGGGATTGTAGGTTAATGGGGTGTAAATTGGGCGGCAAGGGCTTGTGGGCTGAAATGGCTCCGTATATTTAAATTTTTAATGAATTTCCTCACTCAGAGAGTGGTGGGGGCGTGGAACGAGCTGCCAGTTGAAGTGGTGAACGCGGGCTCAATTTTAACATTTAGGAACAATTTGGACAGGTACATGGATGGGAGGGGTACGGGCAGATGTGGCCCAGGTGCAGGTCAGTGGGATGAGGCAGAGTAGTAGCTTGGCACAGAGCAGAAGGGCCTGTTTCCGTGCTGTAATATTCTGTGGTTCCCATAGACACTGCCTGGCCTGCTGAGTTTCTCCAGCACTTCTGTGTGTCTCCCAAGCCCTGACCAGCTGGGTGGCCCTGAGGGGTGAATTAACACATACAGCACGGTAACTACGGGCCTAAGACCCCGTGCCGCCCAAATATCCCAATTAACCGACAAACCCCAGAGGGATCCCTCCTAGACCCTGTGCAGATCGTGCAAACTCCGTACAGACGGCACCGGATTTGAACCCAGGTCGCTGGTGCTGTAGCAGCCTCGTGCTTACTTCTACACTATCTCTGGCACCCAAGAAAGGTTAAATGTCAGTGTTCCAAGTTCAAGTCTATTGTCATCTGATTGTACAAGTACAACCCGAAGAAACAGCGTTCTCCGGTCCTCGGTGCAAAACTCGCAGACACACAACCAGACGCAACACCCAGACAGACGGGCAATACACATGCAGAACAAGTATACATAGATTAAAAGAAATATTGTTTCGTGAATCTGAGAGTCTTGGAGGGTGAGTGTGAGCAGTTCCTTTGGTCGTTCAGCGTTCTCGCTGCCCGTGGGAAGAAGATCCTCCTGGATCTCTTCCCTGACGGGAGCAGCTGAAAAATGCTGTGTGCCGAGTGGAAGGGGGTCCTCAATGATTTTGAACGACAACGATCCCAGTTGATCACCTCGATGAGATGGAGGGAGACTCCAGTGATCCTCTCTGCCGCTCTTACGGTCCTGTGGATTGACCTCCGATCCATTTCTCTGCAGCAACCGTCCCCCCCACTGTGACGCAGCCGGCCAGGATGCTCATTGCTGATAATGTCTGCTTCACCCCAGCACGGTGGGGGTGGGGTGGGGGTGGTGCTCTCAACACCATACCAAAGGAGTGGAACACTGTCAGGAGAGCTGTCCTTTAGAGACCTGTTGACAAAGGACCTTGAAAGGATAAACAATCTTCACCTCCCACATCTTGTCCCGGGAACGGGCTTGTATTTAAGGTTCTCAGATCTCTTCCAAACTGCTTCAATTGATCCAGTGGTGGATCAGAGGCGGGGAAGGTGAGCAAATTTAAATTTGTGGGAGTATCTATCTCGGAGGATCTTCCCTGGACCCAACCCACTAATGGCATCATGAAGTAATTCCCTACTTCCTCAGGGAATTTGGTACGACATCGGAAACCCTGGCAAATTTCTACAGAGGTGCGGCGGAAAGTGTGCTGACCTGCTGCATCACGGTCTGGTACAGGAACACCAATACCCCTGAGCGTAAAACCCTGCAAAAGGTAGTGGACACAGCCCAGGACATCACGGGCAAAACCCTCCCCACTATCAAGACCATCTATTTTTAATTTAGACATACAGCAGGGTAACAGGCCATTTCGGCTCACGAGCCCGTACCGGGGTGTGTAGGTTAATTAGGCAGCACGGACTCGTGGGCTGAATGGCCTGTTACCCTGGTGCATGTCTAAATTAAAAATTAAAAGGTTGGCCACCCCTGATCTGCAGGGGACGCTGCCGTTGGAGGGCAGCAGCGATCATCGTAGATCCACCCCACCCAGCACTCGCTCTGTTCTCGCTGCTGCCATCAGGAAAGAGGTATCGGTGCCACGAGCTCACCCCCACCAGGTTCAGGAACAGCTGCTCCCCCTCCACCATCAGACACCTCAACGACAAACTCAATCAGGGGCTCATTTACTTGATTTTTTTTCTCTCTGTATGGCAGTCAGGTTTGTTTACATTTCTTTATTTGTTGAAATGTGTACGTTGAGTCAGGTTTTTTTCCACAGCCAATAAGTGGGAATTCTGCCTGGCCCGCAGGAAAAAGAACCTCAGGGTTGTATGTGATGTCATGCATGTTTTCTCTGGCAATAAATCTGCATCTGAACTGAATTGATTATTGCCATAAAGCACTGAGATACAGTGAAAATATTTGTGTGCGAGGTAGGTATATAAACCTATATCTTGTGTAGTAGTTTAGTGCAAGAATATGTACAGGGGTTCGTGCATCTTGGCGCCTCACAGTTTGGCGGGCAGCAGCCTCCTTTGAAGAAGACCGCAGAGCCCACCTCACTGACAAAAGGCAAAGGAGGAAAAACCCAACACCCAACCCCAACCAACCAATTTTCCCTTGCAACCGCTGCAATCGTGTCTGCCTGTCCCGCATCGGACTGGTCAGCCACAAACGAGCCTGCAGCTGACGTGGACTTTTTACCCCCTCCATAAATCTTCGTCCGCGAAGCCAAGCCAAAGAAGATGTACAGGGGATGGTGTTAATCACGGGATATGAGGTTAATTTAGTTTTAAAAAATTTTTAAATTTAATTTTTTAATTTAGGCACACAGCATGGCCTACGAGCCCCTGCTGTCCAATTACACCCAATTGACCTACAACCCCCACTATGTTTTGAAGGGTGGGAGGAAACCGGAGCCCCCGGGGAAAACCCACGGGGAGAACGTACAAACTCCTTACAGACAGTGCGGGATTCGAACCCCGGTCCCGATCTCTGGCGTTGCGCTCACCGTGCCAGCACCTATGTGCTCTGACAATGTCTGACCTTTGAACTTTAAAAAGGAGGGGGAATTCCAGCCACGGTGTTCTCCCTCGATTCTAGCAACTGTCCAGTTGTGGGATTGCGCTGTGGTTTTGGGGGGGTGGGGGCTGCTTGGAGGGTTCCCGATGCGATGTTGATGGCTTGTTCTTCCCCTCCCTGCGGCAGCCTGGGTGAAGATTTCTACCGGGAGGCCATCGAACACTGCCGGAGCTACAACGCGCGGCTCTGTGCCGAGAGAAGCATGCGGCTACCCTTCCTCGACTCCCAGACTGGCGTGGCCCAGAACAACTGCTACATCTGGATGGACAAGACCCACCGGGGACCAGGCACGTCCCAGGCTCAGGGAAAGGGGCGCAGTAGGGAGGGGAGGGGGGTCAGCTGGCCGAGTTGGCTCGGTGGTGGAGGGGGTGAAGTGGGCACATTGGCATGAGTGGGGTCAGGGTTGGGACGGGTGTGGGAGGGAAAGGTCAGGGTGAGGGGTCGGCGGCAGGGTTGTCTCGAGGAGAGGTGGCAGGAGGGGTGAGAGGTCAGGTCAGGGTGAGAGGTCAGGGGTTTGGGTGAGTGGGTCGGGGTGTGAGGGAACAGGGGTGAAGGTGGGGAGAGGTGAGTGGAGGGAAATCGCAGTTGGGGGTAAGGGGAGAGTGAGTTAGGGTGTAAGGGGGTCTGGGTGTTGGGAGGGTTCAGAGTAATTTGGGGAACCTGTGAATTTAACTGCAAGTGAAAGATATTTTGGGATGTTTTGAGGTTGAGAAAAGTGCTACAGAAATGCACGTCTCCCTATTGCATCTTTCATGAAAGTGAGGGGGTTAACACTCCATACGCATAGTGCAGTGCGGACTGTGGTGGCACGAGTTCTGACCCAGTGTCCATCATGTGTCCATGTCCCAGTTCCCTATTCAGTGTCCTTGTCCGTGTTCCCTGGTCTGTGTCCCCTGTTCTGTGTCCATGTTCTCTGGTCCTTGTCAGTGTTCCCTGATCTGTGTTCCCTCTTACCTGTGTTCCTTGGTCCACGTTCCCTTGTCCGTGGTCTGTGTCCATGCTCCCTGTCCTATGTCCATCTCCTGCCCCCCCCCCCCCCCCGTCATTGTTTCTTGGTCTATGTGGTCCCTGGTCCGTGTCCCTGTTCCCTGGCCCTTGTCTGCTGTCCTGCGTCCCTCTCCCACGTGTGTTCATGTCTGTGTGAATGTCAGAGAGAACCTGTTTGTTTGATGATGGCATCTCACTGTAAAAAATGAGCGTGTTGTTGCCTCTCCCGGCAGGTCTGGGTCCCGGACAGTTATACACATACCCCGCCCGCTGCTGGAGGAAGAAGAGACGTTTGAATATCTTGGAAGATCCGCGGCTCAGGCCCTGTGAGATTAAACTCGGTGAGAAAGCCTTTCATCAAGACTTGCTCTTTAACCTACTCTCAATCTTGAGGGCAATTTAAAAAAAATAGTTTCATTCATTCGATTTCCCTCCGATCCCCTCCCCCTTCCACCCCCTGCACTCAGCCAGCGAACCGGTAGAGAGCTGTGTGGCAGCATTAAACGCTGCAGACGAGTCAGAACTGGGTCCATCAATGTATCTTTGGGACAGAGAGGCTCCTCTCCCAGCGAGAAGGTAGGGCTTGGCTCCACAGGGTGGACATAACCGGTGGGTAGGACAGCATCTGTGGGTGCGAAGGAATGGTCCACAAACTGAGCTGAAACTCTTTAGCATGGTAACAGGCCCTTCCGGCCCATGAGCCCAATTACAACGCCCATATGTTGTGGAAGGAAACTGGAGCCTCTAGAGGAAACACATGGGGAGAATGGACAACCTCCTTTCCAGACAGCGCCGGATTTGAACCCGTGTTGTTAGCGCTGCAACGGCGTTACGCTAACCTTGCCGCCCTCTTTGTGAAACTCTTTCTCAGTGAAAAGTTCTCCAAAACATTGACCTTTCCTTTCCTCCCACTGCTGTTGCTCAACCCAGAGTTCCTCCAGCGGGTTGTGTTTAGCTTCTGCAGTCTCCCTTCTATGGGGAGGGGTCGGGGTACAGTAAAAACTGCAAGAACCCACACAGGGGCAGAAGAAGAGGAGGGATAGGTAGAGCAGGGGCCTATCTAAGGCATGGCATGTGCCCTTGTCACTACGGGGGCGCCACTGAGCAGTTTCTACCCTGGTGGTCTCCTTCACCACCTCCCCTATGCCCCCCAGTGGTCCCCACACCTCCCCAATGACTAAGTGGCACATTGAAGGAGACACAATTAGCGTAGACGGAGGCCCAATTCGCCTAGACTCCCCCTACCCCATCCCCGGCCAGTGTCATCACCCCCCCGACATACAAAGAACACACACCTCTTCTTTCTTGGCTTCGTCCTCCCATTTGCTGAATTCAAATACAATATGCCCCCCCCCCAGCCAGCTCTCGCGAGACCTCCTTGTCGTCATTTATTTTGGCGCAAGGAATGTAAAAGGTTGGCCACCCCTGCTTATCGGTGCTATTTTCAGTAGATGTGCTCCTGAGGTAGAGTCACGTAGTGGCACAGAATGGAACAGGTCCTTTGGGCCAATTCATGCATGCTGCCCCAGTTGGGTACATAAATCTGTCCCAACGTCTTGAGTATTGAAATCGTGCCCCCTTCTACAGCTTCCTCCTCTAGATATGGACCCTCCTCTGAGTAAGGGGTGGGGGGGGGGGGAGGGAAAAGCTCCTTCGGTCTCCTAAATCTCTCCTGTCTTCCCATGACCTCCAGTCCTACCGTCGTTGGTGGCATGGTTAGCAAAACGCTGTTACAGCACCAGCGACCTGGATTCGAATCCCGGGCTGTCTAAGGAATTTGTACATTCTTCCTGTGTATGCGTGGGCTTTCTTCGGGGGGCTCCCGCCCTTTGAAACATACCGGGGGTTGCAGGTTAATGGGGTGCAATAATTGGGCAGCACAGGCTCATAGGCCGGAAGGACCTGTTACTGTGCTTTCTGTCTAAATTTAAATTTACATTAAATCTATCCTGGGGAAAGTCTGTGAGCATTCACTTTATCTATGACCCTCGCTGATTTTATGCACCTTTGTAAATTCACCCCTCAACCTTTGCTCCAGAGAATAAAAATGCCAACACGTTCAACGCCTCCCCATAACTTGAGCCCTCCAGATCCAGCAGCATCATCCTGGGGAATCTCCTCTGCACCCGTCCCAGCTAAAACCATAAGGCACAGGAGTAGAAATTCAGCCCATCGAGTCTGCCCCGCCATTTAATCAGGAGCTGATCCATTCCCCCACTCAGCCCCACGGCCTGGCTTTCTCCCCATTGATGCCCTGGCTAGTCAAGAACCTATCAATCTCTGCCTTAAATGCACCCAATGACCCGGCCTCCACAACTGCCTGTGGCAACAAATCCCACCCTCTGGCTGAAGAAACTCCTCTGTTTTAAGGGGAGGCCTTCAATCCCGACGTTCTGCCCTCCTGTCCAAGACACAACCTTTCTACATCTACTCTGTCCACCCCTTTCAACGTTCAAAATGTTTCAATGAGATTTCCCCCTCAATTCGAATTATCCCAGTGAACCTCCTCTGTACCTTCTCCAATGTTATCACATCCTTTAAATGGGTCCAAAACAGCTCAAAATGTCCTTCCTATAGTCGGGCAGTGGTTGAAGATGGAAGAGGAACCACAGCAAACTGCCTGTGCAGTTTGGATAGTGGAGCCATCCCTTTAACAACTTCTCTGTCTGCTGATTGGAGCCGACTGGTTGAGAAAATCATTGATGAACCCAATTGATTGATGAACTCGTGATCAGAGCTTTACTCTCCAATCGATTGGCCTTTCTCTTCATACTGAGATCTGGCAGCTTGTCAGAATTGTGTGATTATCACCACTTTAACAAGGTCTGATTGGCACTAATCAATTCTCCCTCGCGCCCTCTGGGACTTGGCTAATAACTGATGGGTTGTTTAATTAGTGTCCGATGAATTAACACTTCTTCCCCACTGACTAACTGTAAGTTCGCGGTCAAGTCCAAATTGGCGCTGAGTCGATGCACTTGTGCAATCAAGCGTGGCGCTGAACTTCGTGAAAACAGAACTGCAGACCCTGAAATTTCAGGTGAACCAGGGGTAGTGGGGGAGCCAGATGTGGAGTCCATGGAGACGTGTGGTTAGTGAGCGCTTCGGGCTGCGATGCAGCTGTCACGTAGCCGCATGGCACAGAAAGAGGACCTTCGGCCCATGGAATCTGTGCTAACCTGCCAACACACAGTTAGATTAATCCTACACTTTCTCCCCAGTTTCCACTCCCCCTCCACCCCTGCTCCCTCAGATTCTACCCCCCACCCCCGCTCACTCACTGTAACAGTCAATTAACTTGGAATGTCCAAACTCCACACAGAAAGCACCAGAGATCAGGATTGAACCTGGGTCGCTGGAGCTTTGACCCGCTCCCCGCTCCTCCCTCCAAAAAAAAGTATAAATGTAAAATTTGGGCGTACAACATGGTAACAGGTTCTTTCGGCCCATGAACCCGTGCCACCCAATTGGCCTACT
Source organism: Narcine bancroftii (assembly GCF_036971445.1). Taxonomy (NCBI): domain Eukaryota; kingdom Metazoa; phylum Chordata; class Chondrichthyes; order Torpediniformes; family Narcinidae; genus Narcine; species Narcine bancroftii. The sequence continues at coordinate 77,163,157 of NC_091481.1, forward strand.
CCCTAGTACGTTTATTTAATGATTTAAATTGCCCATGGGCACCAGAAGCCTGAGTGCCAGGTCAGAAGTCACCCGCGACTCAGCCAACTGTCGTTGGCGCAGATACGGAGGTGACTCTGAAGAAGGAGGGCCTGCTCCCAGAAGGGCCTGCGCTGGAAGCCCTCCTGTGTGGCGAGACGGTGGAGAAGAAGGCAGAGACGAAAGATGAGGAGAGCATCAGCGAATGCCAGGTAGGCCTCGTGGAAGATCAGCCTGAGCACGGTGAACGGTGGAGACTGTTTGACCGACGGTCTTGGAATTTTCCAATTGGCCTTGAAGCTGTTAGGGATTGAAAATCAAAAAGATTACAGTGACGGCAGTCTGAAATAAGGTTCAGTAGGTCAATTAGCATCAGTGAAGAGAAGTAGAGTTACCATATATACTTGCTGAGCTCGGATGGGCAGGCGGCCGGGAACTGGGCGAGAGAAGGCGGTTGGGAGCTAGAGTGGGCAGGCAACCGGGACGAAAATCCACAGTCAGGGCGTTGGGAGCTCGGATGGGCAGGCGGGTCCAAAAATAGGTGGGGGTTGATTTTTTTTTACGCGGGGTTGACTATTACATGAATATACGGTACATGTCTGATGAAGATCTTTGGTCAAAAAAATTTACCTCAGTGGGATAGACTTGTGAGTGAGAAGGTGGGGCCTATAAGGATTGACACATGTGGTGTCCATTGGGGGAAACTTCAGAGGTTTGATGTATCAGCTGACCAGATGGCGCTGAAACCTATAGTTGATTGACTGAACAGACAACCAATCCCTCTTCACCTCCCTCATCCACTTCTCCCTCCCCACTAATCACCGCTTGGGACCTATCCCTGTCACTGCAGGAGATGCTCCACTTGCGCCCCCGCCTCCTCCCTCAGCACTATTTGTGGCCCCAAACCGTCCTTCCAAGTGAAGCAACGCTTCGCTTGTGAATCTGCTGGGGTCACCGACTGCATTCGTTGTCGGCTCCTCTACATCAGAGAGACTGGGGTGCAGACCGGGAGATCGCTTGGCTGAGCACCTTGGCTCTGTCCGCCGCAGTAGCACGGATCTCCCAGTGGCCGCCTGTTTCAATTCCCCGCCTCATTCCCTTGCTGACATGTCGGTCCTTGGTCGCATGCACGGCCAGACTGAGACCAACTGCAAATTAGAGGAATAACACCTCATCTGGGCACCCTCCAACCGGACGGCATTAACGTCGACGACCCTGGTTTCTGTTAGCACCCCCAACCCCCCTCCCCCCACCAAATCTATCTTTGCCTCCTAGTTCTGTCTCTCTTTCCTTTTCTCTCTCTGTCTCCTGTACCCCAGCTCTACATACACAGAGCCACACTCCCCCCACCCCCCATCCCACAATCAATTCTCACCTTTCTTCCATCCTTTCCTCCTCTCCATACCCAATTTTGTCTGTATTTTTCCCCCCTCTCTTTCTTTTAATGCAGACAGCTGCCTGCTTTTACCCATTCCTTGAAGAAGGGCTCAGGCCTGAAACATCAGAAATATATTTTTACCTCCTGTGAATGCTCTTGAGTTCCTCCAGCATTTCAAGATTCAATTTATTGTCATTACTAATAAAAGAGTGTCCTATTACATGAAATTTCTCTTTGCCTGTTGCAAGGCAGTTAGATTCTCCACCGAATGGAATTGCCTAAGTGCCTCTTACAGTCAGACAGAGAGAGAGAAGCAAAAGAGAGTCATCCCTCGTCCCCCTCAGAGCCACCGAGTGTCCGTCGATTCGCCTCCAGCGCTTCCGCAGTCACACAGAGTCCTGTCCAAACCACCAGTGGCCCGAGCTCCAGATCCGAACTTCCGACGCAGTCAGGGGCCCCTCCAGCTCCCTCGGCTCCTCCTCGCGTCCCAGTTCTGGTACCAGGTGCCCCCTCCAACTAATTCGAGCCACTTCTGTGTTTTTTTTAACCAGCAACATTCGGAAGTCCAGTGGGCGAGACTGTGTCGAGACCGAATAACTTGCTCCCCCTGTGCCACGTGAAGAAAGTGCTCTTGAGAATTGATGTGGCAGTTGACCAATGGCAATGATGCATGGGGAGGGGTAATGACCATGATTAACATGTCAGATAGCCAATGGCAGAATTACAGGGGAAGAGGGGCAGCAGGGAACTTGCTGAGATTTCCAGCAACGGGGTACCTGACAATGTCCGGCCTTATTCCACCCCCCCCCCCCCCAACACAGAGAATTCTGGCGAGCGATTTTCCACACGAAATCGAGGTGGATGACCTGGAGGAGGACGCTCCAAAGCGGAAAAGTAAAACCAAAGGACGAGTGAGTGCTCTGTTTCCTTCTGATCACTTCAGTTCAGCGCAAGGCTGCCTGTGTCCCACAGTCGGGGTGAGGGGAAAGGGCCCCAGGAAATGGGGCTTGCTCTCTTCCTCCTGTCACTAGGCCGCGGATCACGTGCTATCCGTGCCTGAGAAAGGGTCCAGGAGGTGTCTGGGAAAAACTTCAGTTCTGTGTAGATGGGCAGCACGGATATAGTGGCCGAAGGGTCTATTGTACAATTCTGGGTTTCTTCTGAAGGGAACATCAAGGTTATATTTATTGTTGTTCAATAAAACAGAAAATGTGATATTACACGACAAAGGCAGACAAAGATTCACCATCAGCAGAAATTGCCCGGTGTCTCTTACCGTCAGAGTAAGAGAAGCAAATGAGAGTTGTTCCCCTACCCCTCCAGGGTGACCAAGTGCCCGTGAATTCACTTCCAGCACCTCCCACAGCCATTGGCAACCTGGGCTCCAGATCCAAATCTCCGACACAGTGCCCTTCCTCGTCTCGGTTCCAATACCTGGTTCCCCAACAGCCAGTCTCCATCCTCCGCAAACTGGGGCAAGTCTCTTCATCGCAGCCTGCGAGGGTTCCTCGCCTCGAGTCACCAACAGCCCAGCCACCACCTGTGTGTTCTTCGTCCTCAGAGCTGGTTCACCGCCATGGTTACCGTTCCGTGGGTCGACTCCTGTGCTTCTCCTTCTCAAGCCGGGGAGGGGGAAGGGGGGAGTTCTTCCCGTTTCCTGGTGCCCAGCACCAGTCCTCCACTACCCCGGAGTCTGCAGCCCTTGCGGCCGCTGCCGATCACGAGCACCACCACTTTGGGCTCAGACCCCACGGTCGCGGGATTTTAAAATAAACCACCATTAGTTTCTTCAATGGGCCGTCTAAAGCCTGCACAGGCCGTCAGACTGGGCGATTGGACACCACGGGGGAGAACTGTGTCTCCGCAGGTCCACACCAGCGGCAGCGTCACGCGTGCATGGGTCAGGGGGAGTACCAAAGATCCGTATCGCATGGACTCGGGCCCTTCGTTCTGGTCACCAAGAGGTCTTGCAAGTGGCGACACAGGTAGACAGAGAAGGAGAAGACGGTCAAGGCTTTGGGGTAAAACATGGAGGTTTGCAGATGTTGTGTTCAAGTCACAGCACAGAAAGGCTAGAGGAACTCAGCCAGTCTCGCAGCGTCCATAGGAGGGGCTCAGGCCTGAAACATCTTGACCTCCGACGGACATTGTGAGACTGGGAGAGTTCTGCATCTCTGGGTTTTGACATATTTTGGCATATCACGTTACAACTGCACAAGGTATCAGTGAGACCCAGGGTCGGTGTCATGGGGGGGGGGGGTGCAACTGTGGGCCATGCCCCCCTCCCCCCCTGATGAGTCATTGTGCTCTCCCCCCACCCACCCACAGGCCAGATTCACAGTTTGTGCCCTCGTGGTTACCCTAATGCCTTCCCGCCCACCCCTCTCCCCACCTCCCCGATTAGATTTGTTCTAGTGAGACCACACTTGGATCACTGCATGCAGTTCTGGTCACCCCATCATTGGAAGGATGTTATTAAGATGAAAAGGGTGCAGAAAAGATGTTACCAGGACAGGAAGGTTGAATTTGGAGGATAGCCTGAAGGTAAACGTGGAGGTTGAATGGGTGGTAATTAAGGCAAATGTGATACTGCCGTTCATTTCCAGATGGATAGAACACAAGAGCAGGGATGGGGTGTTGAGGTTTTATAAGGCATGGATGAGATCTCCCTTCAGGCAGTGTTGGGCTCCTAATTTAAGAAAGGAAGTGCTGACGTTGGAGATGTTTCAAAGCAAGATTCCGGGAATGAAAGGGTTATCATTCGGGAAGGGTTTGACAGCTCTTGGCCTGTGTTCATTGGAATTTAGGAGAATGAGGAGGGATTCTCATTGAAACATTTTGAATGTTGAAAGGCGTGGACAGAGTAGATGTAGAAAGGTTGTTTCCCGTGGTGGGAGAGTCTAGGACAAGAAGGTGCCAGTTCAGGATTGAAGGGCGTCCACTTAGAACACAAATACGGAGGAATTTCTTCAGCCAGAGGGTGTTAAATCTGTGGAATTTGTTGCCACCAGGCAGTTGTGGAGACCAGGGTGTATTTAAGCAGAGATTGATAGGTTCTTGATTAGCCAGGACATCAAGGCCGGACTCAGTGGGGAAATGGACCAGTCATGATTGAATGTTGGGGCAGACTCGATGGGCTGAATGGCCTATTTCTGCTCCTGTGACTTGTAAGGAGAGGCTGGAAAGGTTGGGACTTTTATCCCTAGAGCGTAGCAGGCTGAGGTGGTACCGTTTTGAAGGTTTATAAGATCACGAGGAGCACAGGTAGGACAAATAGTCACAGCCCTTTTCTCGTGTTAGAGCAGTCTAAACCCGAGGGTGTAGGGTGAGAGGGGAAAGATTTAAGAGGAAGTCGAGGGGCATCTTGAGCTGCCGGAGGAAGTAGTTGACGACGTTTACTAGGCCCTTGGACAACTCCCTGGTTAGTAAAGGTTACGAGCAATATGGGACTCATCAGGTAGGCAATGGTCAGCACGGATGATTTGGGCTGGTCCAAATGTAACTCAAAGTCTTTTCAGCCAGTGAAAATCCCTCCTGATTTACTTTCTCCAAGCCCCTCGTGACTGTGAATTCCATGATTAAACCAGTCCCCCTGCCGCGGCAGAGTCTGTACCAACTCCTGACTCTCTCTCTCTTTCTTCCAGACCTGTGGGATTGGAGGGATGAGGAAGAGACAGGAACCAACGTCGCTGGAGGACAGAGACAAGCCATACGTTTGTGACAGTAAGTAGGTTCCTTCCACAGAGGGCTGGGGTCACCAAGGATGGGCGTCAGATCAAGTATTGAAATGTGGCCATGATTGTGATGCAGGGAACCAGTAGACACACAGCAAGGACCCATAAACCATAGGGGCAGAAATAGGCCATTCAGCCCATCAGGTCTGCCCTGCCATTTAATCATCGGATCCATTTCCCCACTCAGCCCTACTACCCGGCCTTCTCCCCATAACCTTTGATACCCTGGCTAATCAAGAACCTATCAATCTCTGCCTTAAATGAAAATGCCGTTAACATCGAATTCTCCGGTTCTGCTAACCTGCTCTCCTTCCTCCCATCCCTTCCCCACCCCCTCCCCGTCAGATCTCCACCCCTTCCCTCTCTATTCACCTAGCCATCCCTCCGCCCTGGTTTGGTGCTGTTCCCTCCCTCCCTTGTCCACTTCCTGCCTTTGGGACCGTGCTCCTCACCCCCCTTTACCCTTCTGTTTGGACACCTGCTGTCATTTTTCCACACCTTGATGAAGGGCTCAAGCCCGAAACATCGGTTCTGTATCTTTACCTTTGCTACTGTTTGACCTGCTGTTTCTCCAGCACTGTGTTCTTCCCTCAGTACAAGCCTCGCTCCCGTGCTCCTGCCCCCAAAGACTCAAACTGTCCAGTCTAGACACAGTTTCGACCTGAAACATTGAGTGTCCATTTCCCTCCACAGATGCTGCCTGACCTACTGAGTTCTTTTTTTAAACTCAAACTCACAAGTTCATCACAGTGACTGATCTCCCATCCATCAAAGGCATCTCTAGACAAAGCACTGCCTCAGGAAGGCATCCCGCATTATAAAAGGCACCCCCCCCCCCCCCCCCCCCCCCCCCCCCCCGTCACCCTGCCCACGCTGTCTGCTCACTGTGCCTTTTTATTGTCATATGCATTGTGCAACATCCACATTCACCGAAATTCCTACATTCTGCAGCTGAACCTTGTTTACAAAGAGTGAAACATGAAAGTCTGCAGGCGCAGTGATTGTAAGAATACAGAAATGCTAAAGGAACTCGGCTGGTCTCACAACATCTATAGGAGATAGATATATTACCGACGTTTCGGGCCTGAGCCCAAAATAAGCCAAAAGCAGAAAATCTCAGAGTAGAGACAGTACTGGCTGGGGGAGGGAAGGAGTGTTGGCTGTGGGAGGGGGGAGTGCTGGCTGGGGGAGGAATGCTGGTTGGTGGGGGGGGGCGGGGAAGGAGGAGCGTTGGCTTGGGATGGAGGGGAGTGCAGTCCAGCAGAAGGTGTTAATTGGATCTGATAGGGGGGAGCGGTGAGAATTGGTTTTATCTGTATGAAAGGAGACATGGGGAAAGGGTGAGAGACAGAGCTGGAGGGAGGGGGGGGGCGGAGAAGTGGTGGGAGGGGGTAGATGGTTTTAACGAAAGCCATCTGGCTGGAGGGTACTCAGATGGAAGATGGATTTGTTTCTAAAAAAACTATAAAACTGTTCGTGTTGCGGTTAGCACCAACCAGAGACCCGGGTTCGAATCTGGCGCTGAGCGTAAGGAGTTTGTATACTCTCCCCGTGTCTGCGTGGGTTTGCTCTGGGAAATTTGGTTTCATCCCACTGTTCAATTGGGATGCCATGGGCTCGTGGGCCAAAAGGACTTGTTACCAAGCTGTATGTTTAAAATTTAGCCAGGTGAATGGGAGGCAGAAGGTGAGGAAGGGATAGCCCCAAGGAGGACTGGTGCTTGATGTGAGAGGTTTCCACTCAGACTGAGTTGGCTGACAGCTGCTCTCTCTCTCTCTCTCTCTCTTCTGCACAGTCTGTGGGAAGAGGTACAAGAACCGTCCGGGACTGAGCTACCACTACACTCACACTCACCTGGCAGAGGAGGAGGGCGAGGACGAATTGGAGAGACACACTCTGCCCTTTCACCGGAAGAACAACCATAAACGTAAGCTTGGAGCCTCCCTCCACCTGACCCGTCTCGGTAGGGCTGGTGAGCAGCATGCAGATGGGGGCGCTGGCCAACTCTTCCCCCCCACCCACTGCCCAAACAAGGGAGGGGTGATCACGGCTCCTTGCCTGTGGGGCAAAGCCATTTGGCCCTTGGGCTCAGTGGATGACAGAGCTCGAGGTGCTGGTTGTGGTCACATGATGCCCTGCTCTCAATGGCCATATCTCTGACCCGCTCCCTCAATGGTTGCCCGACACATCAATCCTCACAGTTCAGAAAGCTGATTGGGTGATTCGCCTGCCGAGCCCAATATCGTTGAAGTGAGCCAGTCGATCTGATTTTCTTCCACACAATTTTAGCCCAATATTTTTAACCTCTAGTTTTGTCCAGAGCTGTGTCTTGAAGGTCAGTCATTGGTTTCCGGAGATTTCAGGGGAAGCCTGGAGAGTCGGAGGCCCATTGCAAACATTCGTGGCAAGCACTCTCTTATTGCGGAGGCTTCACCACGAGGCCCATTTGGTGGGAGTCGGGGGAGGGAGATCATTGTGGTCAGCAAGGTGACTTGGCGCAGGTTCAGCTCGAGGACTGGCACCTTCCTCCCCAGCTTGAGTGCAAGGCGGAAACCTCGCCCTCCCAACGCTCCCGAAATCCCTTTCCGTGGGCGTAATTTTAACCCATCTCCAAGGGAAGGGATCTCCATGGCAATGGGGAATGGGATTGCTCCCAGGCAACCAAACCTGCAAGCAGCGCAAGTTTGGCTGGCCCAGCATTCCCTCCAAAGCTACCAATTGGTGCAACGCTGTTACACTGCCACTGACCCAGGTTCAAATCCAGCGCTGCCTGCTAGGAGTTTGTACGGTCTCCTCGTGACTGCGTGGGTTTCCTCTGGGTGCTCCGGTTTCCTGCAACTCCAATTGGGTGGCACAGGCTGGGGGGCCAAAAAGGCCTATTACTGTATGTCTAAAATTTAAATTTAATTTGGCTTTTGACTTCAGTGTAGAGTGGTCAGGATGGGATCAAAAACCATGTTGCTGCTGTGTCTGGAGATTCTGAGGGAGATGGGTTAAAATTCCACCTGCCCCAACCCCCCCCCCCACCCTCCCCACCAAGGTTCTGCTTTTCAAAGTATTTTCTACATATATTACTGTCCTAAAAAACAGATGTTGCTTTGATGATCTTTACATGTGCACAGTGAAATGATTATGCAAGCGTTTGCCTTCTGCGATGTTGGAAACTTGAACCTCATCCAGGGTAATGCACCACCAGGGATAAGGTGAATATTTGGGATTGACACTGGAAAGTTCATGTGGACTCTCTCTCTCTGCCCGTTCAGCCACTGCAGCTCACACAGATAGATGATGCGGGAAGCCCATGTGGGTCAGACTAAAAAGGAATTCAATGCTATTTAACGCAGGGAAAGCTCGTACAGGAGAGGTTCTGCTGAGTGTGTTTGATGCAGAACTTGAATGGAAAGGGCCATCACGGGGTAGACGTGACCCATGCGTGGTGCATTGGTGTGCAAGGTAGGCTAACAGTGCATTGATATCAGTACAAGGCAACGTCCTGGACAACAATTGCCTGCTGAGCTTTGACCTGTTAGTTTATGTGTGTCCATCCCATCACTTGAATAAAATTACCCAAAAAGGTGAAAATCTTTTCCAGCCTTCATCCCTCTTGGTGGAACATTGGGAACAGGTAATGAAATGGAAAGTTCAAAAAAGACAATGGTGATGTCTGGATTTAATATCCCTCCTCTCCCTCCCTCCCTTCCTCCCCCCTCTCTCTCTCTCTTTCTCTCTCACGCCTCTGTTTTTCTTTCTCGCCCCCCTCGTCCCCCCTTCTCCCCCTCTCTTTCCTCCCCTCTCTCTCTCCCTCCTCCCCTCTCCTCCCCTCCTCCCTTCTCTCTCCCCCTCTCTCTCCCCCTCTTTCTCCTCCCCCTTCCCTTCTCTCTCCCTCCTCCTCCTCTCTGTTTCTGTGTGTCCCTCTTTCTCTGTCCTCTCTCTCTCTCTCTCTCTTTTATCTCTCTCTCTGTCTCTCCTATCTCTCTCTCTCTGTCCTCTCTCCCCTTCCCTACCAATTCAGGCTCATTATTGTTACTCGACAGTGGCATCATCTGCACAAATAGAGAACGGCAGGTCATTCCTCTTTGCCACACGTTCCTACATTCCATAGGGTGGGATTTTGTATTCTATCCATTTCTTTCACACGTTGGACAAAGTGAAATAAAAAGCTCTTCCCAGTAAAACCTTTTGTAAGCACTCCGCCATTCAATTTAGCTGTGTCAGCAGATCACCTCACCGCCATTTATATCCGCGACAATGTGGGCAGGAAGCTGGTCGATGCTTTTCTCCGCTGCCCTCCAGCCTACCCAGGAATGTCAACCGTCACCCCTCCCCTTTGGTTCCGGACAGCCTTGTGATCGGCTCCACATTCTGCTTGGGAAGAAAACTGTTCTGGTACCCAACCTACATAGAGTGTACATGGGACAAGCGAGGAGAGTCAGACCTTGTCTGGGGGGGTTTAGTCCCCATTGCAAAGAGGGATGAATGGACAACTTCACTGTCAGGTGAGATGCCATTGGCCAATACACGGGCATTGTGACCAATGGCTCTGGTGACCACCCAGCAGTGTATAAATTTGGTGAGGCCAACTTTGGAGTATTGTGTGCAGTTTTGGTCACCTAACTGCAGGAAAGATATCAATAAGATAGAAAGAGAAGATTTACTAGGATGTTGCCTGGACTTCAGGAACTGAGTTAAACAGGTTAGGGCTTTATTCCCTGGAGAGTAGAAGAATGAGGGGAGATTTGATAGAGGTATTTAAAATGATGAGGGGGATTGACAGAGTCAATGTAGATAGACTTTTTCCACTGAGGGTAGGTGAGATACAAACCAGAGAACACAGGTTAGGGGTGAAAGGGAAACAGTTTGGGGGGGTCTTCTTCACACAGAGAGCAATGGGAGTGCGGAAGGAGCTTCCAGCTGAAGTGGGGAATGCGGGCTCCATTTTAACATTTAAGAAGGATTTGGACAGGGACATGGATGGACGAGGTATGGACTGGGTGCAAGTCAGTGGGACTAGGAAAATGAAATGGGTCAGCGCAGACTAGAGGGGCCGAGGGGGCCTATTTCTGTGCTGTAATCATTCTGTGGTTCTGACGGGGCAGTTATCTTCTGAGAAAATACCTCCTTGGAATTCTTGTCTATGGGAATGAGCAAAACAATGGTACGGCTTTTTCCAGCCACACTCTCTCCAACGACAGGTATTTTGGACGCAAGGCGTATTGTGCAGTAAATTTGCTGTTGTTAATCATTCCACATCCACCTCCCCATTCATCTGCTGCAGTGGATGGAGTGTACTTGAACTTGATGTACCTGGTTTGGCGGGGGTGGGGGGTGGGGGGGAGCATCGCAACGACACAGAAGGTGTGGAACTTTAAATCCTTGTCAATCGATTCAGCAAGCTCCGATGTCCCTGGCGTTCAGCATCTGGCTCACCAGGGAATAAGTGTCCCATCCCCGTTAAACGCAGCAGGTTCACTGGAATACAGTAAAAATCCCTGTTATCCGGAATTCAAGCAACCAGCAGCCTCAAGCAACCAGCTAAAATATAACAAAATAAATAGGTGAAAAAATATGGGTTTAAAATTTCTGTTAGTTCGCCAATCACACTGCACACAATCTCAAGCACCTACCAATCCCCGAAGGTGCCAGATAACAGGGGTTTTACTGTATATGTTGGAGTACTGTTTAACACTAGTGAATTAAAGTTCTGTTGCAGTATTAATCAGAATAATATACAGTATCCGGAAAATCATCTCGTGTGGCAACATCTCAGCTCCCAGGGATGCTGAGTTTGCGGAGCTGAACAGAACTGCCCGTCGATGGAACAGAACTGCCCGTCGATGGAGGGAAAGGGGGTGAGAAGTTGGTTCCAGAGCATGAAGCACGCAAACTGGCACCATTGAAGTCCGCTTACTGAGATCTAGAGCCCCAGCACGTTCTGGGGACGAGAGTCCATGGGTGGAAAGGGTCAGTTAAAGCATTGGGCCGGGAGCCTTCGTGGAGATTTTGCCTTCTCTTCTATAGGAGAGACTGGAAGCTCACTGGGCACCTTCTCTCTCTGTCTGCGTCAGGAATTTCCCATTGGCCAACCACTTCAGTTCCACGCAACAAGTCTGTCCATGGCCTCATGTCTAAACAAGGCCAGCCTTAAATTGGATATTCCATCTGGTGCTCTCCAACCGGATGCCAATAACATCGACTTTTCCGGTTTCTGCAAGACCACTCTCCATTCTCCATCTCTTCCCCATCCTTCTGTTTTCTTTCCTCCAGCTCTCCACCCCCTTCCCTCTCCATTCACTGAGCCACCCTCCTCCCCCATTTGCTGGTGTGGCCTCACTCCCTTATCCATCCATTACCTCCTGCCTGTGGGCCTGTGCTCCTCCCCCTACCCCTCCCTCCACCATTTTGTCCGGGCGACTGCCTACATTTTGCCCATACCTTGATGAGGCTCAAGCCCGAAACGTGTCTTTACCTTTGCTACATAAAGTTCGCTGTTTGTCCTGCTGTGTTTCTCCAGCGTTGAGTTTTTACTTCCATCACGGTGGTTTCAGACTTTTGTTTTACCCCTTGAGACTTTGGGTTTGGGGTTAGGTTAACAGTCACCTGGATGTCTCGTTCCACCCGGGGATCCATCCGCGTCCATCATGCAGGCCTGAAATAAATAATTGGGCTATTGCAATTCTTGAGCATCTCAAAAGGACCTCATGCAGGACAGCCTAGAGGTAAACTTGCAGGTTGAGCTGGTGGTGAAGAAGGCAAATGCGACGCTGGCGTTCATTTCAAGAGGAATAGAATATGAGCAGGGATGTGATGTTGAGGCTCTTATGAGACTCTCACTTGGAGTACTGTGAGCTTCTCATTTAAGAAAAGATTGGAGAAGGTTCACTGGGATGATTCCGGGAATGAAAGGGTTATCAAATGAGGAGTGTTTGACAGCTCTTGGGCTCTTCTGTTCGTTGGAATTGAGGAGAATGAAGGGGGGAGATCTCATTGAAACATTTTGAATGTTGAAAGGAGTGGTCAGAGCAGATGTAGAAAGGTCGTTTCCCACGGTGGGAGAGTCAAGGACAAGAGGCCACCACTTCAGGATGGAAGGGCACCCGCTCAGAACAGAGGAGTTTCTTCAGCCAGAGGGTGGTAAAATCTGTGGAATTTGTTGCCACAGGCGGTTGTGAAAGTCACTGGGTGTATTTAAGGCTGAGATTGCCAGGTTCTCGATTAGCCAGGGCGTCAAAGGTTTTGGGGAGAAGGCCGGGCATTGGGGCTGAACGGGAAAATGGATCAACTCATGATTATATGGTGGGTCGACTCGATGAGCTGAATGGCCTATTTCTTCTCCTGTGTCTTATGGTCTTATTGTATTCATTCACAAGGCTGCACATCAAGCCCAGAACATCGTCTATCCCTACTGCCAGTCCAGCTCTGGCCATTTCCAAAAGCAATGAGAGGTCAGATCCCCAGTAGGTTAGCCACCATGTTGGGTAGGGTTCCCGAGCTACGTTAGAGAACCAGACACCATCTCTACAAGTAAAACACAAAAGTCTTCAGACACCGTGATTGAAGTGAAAACACAATGCTGGAGAAACTCAGCAGGTCAAACAGTGTACATTATATAGCAAAGATAAAGATACATAACCAATGTTTCGGGCTTGAGCCCTTCATCGAGGTATGAACAAAATGGTGGGGGTGAGGGGCAGGGGGAGGAGCACAGTCCCACAGGCAGGAGGGAATAGTTGGATAAGGGAGGGAGGGATGCCAGCAAACAGGGGGAGGGGGGGAAATAGCTTTATGATTGGAGAGAGGTGAAGGAAAGAAGATTGGAATGAGAAAGGAAGGAAAACAGGGAGTGGGCTAGCAGAAACCGGAGAAGTCGATGTTAATGCCATCCGGTTGGAGAGTGACCAAACGGAAAATCAAGTGTTGCTCCTCCAATTTACAGCTGGCCTTGGTGGAATAGTACATGAGGCCATGGACAGACATGTGAAGCATGGGAACAGGACGCAGCACTGCCCCACTGGCAGATCCCCGTTACTAATGTGAACGAAGTGAAGATGATCAGCGAAGCGATTGCCCAGTCTCTCCTGTGTAGAGAAGGCCACAGTGGGAGCACCGAGTGCAGTAAGCAACTCCTGCAGATTCACGAGTGAAGCGCTGCTTCACTTGGAAGGAGGGTTTGGGGCCCCGAATGATAATGAGGGAGGAGGTGTAGATGCAGGGGAACATGCCAAGGGTGTGATTGGTGAGGAGGGAATGAGTGGACGAGGGAGTTCCTTTGGAATGTGGAGATGTGTCTGGTGGTGAGACTACAAATGCTTGAAAGATCAAAGTGAGGCAATTAATCAATGAGTCTTTGGTTCATTGATTATTCAGGTATCTGATGGCAGTGGGAAAGAACTTGTTCTTGTGTTGTTGAGTCCTTATCTTTAGGCTCCTGTACCTTTTTCCTGATGGGAGCAGAGTGAAGAGGGTGGAGGGGTCCTTGAGGATAGAGGCTTCTTTCTTAAGACACTGCCTCTTGTAGATGTCCTTGGTGGAGTGAAGTCTGGTGCCCGTGATGTCGCAGGCTGAGTTAACAACCCTGTTAAGATTTTTTTCTTGTCCTGAGCTTTGGCGCCCCCATACCAGCCGGAATGCTCTCCACGATACACCTCTATAAGTTTCCGTGAGTCTTTGGTGACCTACCGAATCTCCTCAAACTTCTCACAATAGCCGTTGGCGATCCTTCTTCATGGTTGCATCGACATGGAGGCTTCAGGACAGATCCTCAGAGATTAGCCGGGTGAACGATTATTCGCCCGGTGTTGATAATGGGATCGGTATTCCTGGTCACTGGATTCTGCTGTATCTTCACCCCTCTGCTGCCCCACTGGGTGTGACGGATTCATTATCGCTGTGATATTGGATCTTGCTGTGTGTGACCTTGCTTCCAATTTTGCCACATGAGCCACCCTTCAAAAGCAATGCTTCAATTTGGCATTTTGACAGCAGGACCAAATCCAAAGACATGGAAGTTGGTTCAGTAAAACCCCTGGTATCTGTTACCTATGGATATTGGTAGATGTTGCATAAGTGTATTTTCCGGTTGCGTCAGACTTTCTCTAACATTGTCCAACTAATACACCTACATTAAGAATAAACAATTTAAAAGCCAAAAATATTAGACTGTACTTACACTGAACAAACTTCACTTGCATGAATATATAAGCCTTAGAGCATTTTACTTTATTTTCAGTCACGTTCTATGAAAACATTTAACCATCACTGCATCTGCAGGTTCCTCCCCCTCCACGGAACTGCCTGAAAGATGAACAATAACATTATAGATAATTAACCTTCCCCCCCACCACCACCAAGTTTACAGATAAAGCTTCTGACCGGGTCAACTCTTACTAAGCAGGGATAAGGAGACCCTTTGAGAGAGTTTCCCCCAACAGTGAGCGGCATCAACCCGCTCTTCATCCTGGGCGATGCCATTGCTGTTTCACACAACTTTATTCAAACAGCTGCCACAAGCAAAGCCCGACCAAGGCTGGCTGAATATTTGCTCCCATCTTCACCAAAGGGTTATATATTACTTCAGAGAATCTTTACTTTTACAATTTTAAACTTGTGTATTTTTTTACCTGTTATTTTATTCTTACTTATTTTAATTTTAAAAATTTATTTTCCTCTATTTTTTTGCCGGTTACTTGAATTCCGTATACCAGGGATAAATTCATTTGGCTGCTTGTGTGTCAGTGAGCAATAGAACTGGGGTGGGGGGGGGGGTGGTGGAGAGGAGTTGATGGGGATGTGGGGCGATTAAGTCACGGGGGAATTTACTAAGATTGCCGTTGTTCTGAGGGCCAGCATAGCCTCGATGGCCCGAAGGTTCACATTGGAGGAAAACGGTGAGAGGCAGCCAATAAATAGGCATGATCCTTGGGCCTGAAAATCAGATTGCGGAGCCTTGCCTGACCACAAACCTGGGCTTGATCTGCCTTTACTGAAGAATATTGCGGCTCCAACAATAGGGCCGTGTTTAAATGAAATGTATTGGGCCGGCGTTGGATGTGAAAATCAATAATGCCGAAGTCTGCATTATATTACTCTCCCTCATTTATTTAAAAAGAGACTGAAAAAAAAGAAATTGGATTGCTTTGTTGCCCTGGTTATTTGGTTGCCGTGGCGACCGCTCATCTCAATTCCAGGAGAAAAATATTAGAGAAGGCCTTAGGCTTAATATTTGTTAGTCTGTGATAGTTTCAATTAGGGGGAGGCCGGTGTAATGGCTTCCTGTCAAACCTCTCGCTGCTCTAGTCAGGGGAAAGAAGGGTAGCTGAATTTAAACCAAGAGAATTTTATCAAGCCACCCCGTTTTCAAAACGTTCTCGTAAATCGCAAAATAAATAACCATTCCTTTGGTATGCATGCGGGAGGTTGCACCCAGAAGTGAGAGTGCGATCACAGATCTTCTCCGCCTTTTTATTTAATTCCTGGATTTTTCTTTTAACATTGGGGGAGGCAATATGCGATTTGAAATCATTTTCTTTTCCCAGAGACAGTGTGAACGTGGAGATTTCGCACTGAATGCAAATGATACCTCAAAGCACAGCGAAAAGGGAGAGACGGCTTATAAATTCGACAGCAGGCTCTGCACAAGAAAACTGTCCATCTGCGACAAAAAAAAATAAGCCCCTTCCCCCACAATTCCAGGACTCTGCAGCTGCATTTCCGACAAGCCAGGCATCAAAGCTTTCACTTCTCTTCACCGAGAAGTTTCAGATGTTTTTATTTTAATTATCGCACCTTTTGTTTTTAATCGTTCTTCAGCAGGTGATCAATTCAGAATTTATTTGTTGGTGTCTCCCTTGAGATTCATTGCCAAGGGATGTGGCTTTCTGGCCTCGTTGGGAGGGACAGGCCCTTCAGCCCCTCAAGCACCTGTCGACCACCCATTCACACTGATCTGACCCCACTCTGCCTGCCGCAAGAGCGGGGATCTCCCCGAGGCCACCGATTTCAGTTCCCCGCCCCATTCTCTTGCTGACGGTGTTCTCTCCATGGTCTTGTGCACTGCCAGACTGAGACCACCCCCAAATTGGCAGAACAACACCTCATCTTCCCTCTGGGCGCCCTCCAACCGGATGACATTAACATTGACCTCCAGTTTCCATTAGTCCCTCCCTGTCTCTCTCGCTCCCTATCCCTCTCCTTTCCTCCCCTCCCCTTTTTTCTTTCTCTCATTCACGGAACTACCCTTCCTTGATTAGTTCTCATCTTTTCTCTCCTGCCCTCTCTCCTCTATCTTTTCTACTTTCTCTTACTCCTTCTCTCTCCCTAACTCCTTTCATCCAGCTTCTCTATCTCTCTTTCTTTCCCTTTTTCTCTTTCTCTCATTCTCTGTGTTCCTTTCTCTTTCTTTCTCTTGTTCTCTCTTTATGTCTTTCTACATATATGTATTTTTTAATTGTTAAATGTAGACATCCAGCACAGTACAGGCCCTTCTGGCCCACGAGCCCATGCTGCCCAATTACACCCAATTGACCTACAATCCCTGGTACATTTTGAAGGGTGGAAGGAAGCCAGAGCCCCCTGGAGGAAACCCACACAGACACGGGAAGGACGTACAGATTCCTTAAAGACAGCGCAGGATTCGTGATTTGTGACTTTTATGTGATGTGGTCTTTTCCTCTCTTGATCCCTCCCTCTCTATCCAGATCCCCCTGCCTCCTTTCCTCCAGGCTCTGCATTCACAGGGCCACCCCTTCCCCCTATCAGCCTTTCCTCCCCAGCCCTCCTGTCCATGTCCAACTATGACCTCTTGTCTGTTGGTCTGTGCTTCTCCCCCTGCCCTTCCTTCCCTCCCCCTCACCCTTTTAATTCAGACGCCTGCCTGCTTTTTGCTTCTACCTTGAGCAAGGGCTCAGGCCCCAAACGTCGGTGACATATCGTCACCTCCTACGGACACTGCGAGACCAGCCGAGTTTCTCCAGCACATTTGCTATACGAATCCACGTTTTATATTCTCCCCACATTCCATGGAGTCTGCCCCTCACCTCCACGTCAGGGGCAATTCGACCAACCAATCTTTGGGATGTCAGGAGAGACGGGGGGTGCGTGCGGATGGGTGGAGATCCAGGCCATCTCAGCGGTCAGGTTTGAACCAAAATCTCCAGCTCTGTATGGAAAACACTCTACTGTCTGCACTGCCATGCCTTATGGGAATTGGAGGGCGGTTAGAGCCACCTCAGACTGTTCCTGTGGTTGTATCTCACCTACACCTCGTTCACCACCCTTTGATGTCAACGTTCATCCTGTCCGAAAACCCTTTGATCTTGAACCTCGATAACTCCCGGTGGGAGGAGATCCAGAGGTTTAAGATCCTCTCCCCATTTCAGTCCAAGCAAACTGACCCTTAACCCTGACATCAACCCCGGCGCCTGGAGCCTCCAATCTGAGTAAACAAGTATCTAAACTGTTCGTCCCTCTCACACTTTGATACCTTCTAATTCAATTGTCTCCCGTTTGAGTTCAAGATTGTTATCATCTCATTGCACATACACAACCTGACGAAATGATGTTTCTCTGGACCACACCACATCATAGTCACAAATCACGAATCCTGCGCTGCCTGTAAGGTGTTTGTAAATCCTCCCTTTGTCTGCGTGGGTTTCCTCCAGGGGCTCCGGTTTCCTCCCACCCTTCCAAACGTGCCTGGGATTGTAGGTCAATTGGGTGTAATTTGGCAGTACGGGTTCGAGGGCCAGAAGGACCTGTTACCATGCTGTATGTCTAAATGTAACAATTAAAAAATAAAAAATAAATAAATAGAGAGAGAGAGAGAGAGAGTTTTTTAAATGTGTGTGTGTGTGTGTGTGTGTGTGTGTGTGTGTGTGTGTGTGTGTAGAAAGATATTATTTAATAAATAGAAATGTTTGGATTGATTTACACGGTTACAGGATACTGTTCGTCAGTCTCACGACCTGAGGGAAGAAACTATTCCCCAGCTTGGCAGTCCTGATTTTGATGCTCCTGTATCTCCTTCCTGATGTTAGTGGGTCAAAGACCGGCAGGTAGTGGGCTGCCACACGATAATGCTGCCGCAAAACACCGTATTTCACGTCTTGTTCGTGACAATAAATTCTGATTCTGAAGATACTGTGTGCTGGATGGAAAGGGCCAAGACGAGTTCATGTTATGTCATGCTTTATGTCAAGTTCCTGTAGAAGCTTATGTCAACCTTCTACAGGAGCCCTATTGAGAGTGTTGTGGCCGGCTGCGTCACAGTGTGGGTACAGTTGCTGCAGAGAAATGGATCGGATGTCAATCCACAGGACCATAAGAGCGGCAGAGAGGATCCCTCCCCCCGTCACATCGACATGATCGACTGGGATCGTTGTCTGAAGAAGGCGCGCAAAATCATTGAGGACCCCTTCCACCCCACACACAGCATCTCTCAGCTGCTCCCATCGGGGAAGAGATACAGGAGGGTCAGAGCCAGCGCCACCAGGCTGAGGATCAGATTCTGCCCATGGATGAATGACCAAAGGAACTGCTCACAACTAACCATCTGAGACCCTCATATTCACCAAACAATGCTTATTTATATATTTAAATATAGGAATACTTGTCCTGCATGTGTATTCTTTATCTTTCTGTGTTATAACCATATAACCACATAACTACTTACAGCACAGAACAGGCCAGTTCGGTCCTACTAGTCCATGCCGTAACAAATCCCCACCCTCCTAGTCCCACTGACCAGCACCCGGTCCATACCCCTCCAGTCCCCTCCTATCCATGTAACGATCCAGTTTTTCCTTAAATGTAACCATGATCCCGCCTCGACCACATCTGCCGGAAGCTCATTCCACATCCCCACCACCCTCTGCGTAAAGAAATTTCCCCTCATGTTCCCCTTATAATTTTCCCCCTTCAATTTTAAACCATGCCCTCTAGTTTGAATCTCCCCCACTCTTAATTGAAAAAGCCTATCCACATTTACTCTGTCTGTCCCTTTTAAAATCTTAAACACCTCTATCAAGTCCCCTCTCAATCTTCTACGCTCCAGAGAAAAAAGCCCTAGTCTGCACGACCTTTCCCTGTAACTCAAACCTTGAAATCCTGTCAACATTCTCGTGAACCTTCTCTGCATTCTCTCTATTTTTATATCTTTCCTATAATTTGGTGACCAAAACTGTACACAGTACTCCAAATTTGGCCTCACCAATGCCTTGTACAATTTCATCATAACCTCCCTACTCTTGAATCCAATACTCCGATTTATGAAGGCCAACATTCCAAATGCCTTCTTCACCACACCATCTACCTGAGTATCAGCCTTGAGGGTACTATTTACCATAACTCCTAAATCCCTTTGCTGCTCTGCACATCTCAGTAGCCTACCATTTAATGCCTATGACCTGGTTGTGTTATGGTTATGTTATGTTATGTCTGGTTGTGTGTCTTTGTGTTTTTGCTCCGAGGGCCAGAGAACGTTGTTTCGCCAGATTGTAGTCTTGCATTCGGATGACAACGAATTTGACTTGACTTGTTATCTCCAGATTGCACAAGTATAATCTGATGAAACAGCTACAAAATTATTGGCCTTCATTAATATCAGAGAATATACGCCCCAAATCTCTCACCAGACCAATCATCGTCCTGTTGTTCCAGAAGCTGTTTGATTTATTCTTTTGTGGGCATCGCTGTAAGGCAGTGGTTCTCAACCTTTTCCTTTCCACTCACGTCCCACTTTAAGTAGTCCCTGTGCCATCGGTGCTCTGTGATTAGTAAGGGATTACTGAAGGTGGGATGTGAGTGGGAAGGGAAGGTTGAGAATCACTGCTTTAGACCCAATTATTACTGAAATATTTTGCTTGAGAAAAATTGTCATTTGCCCTTTTCCTTTGGAGTTATGAAACTGTGCACATAACAAGTCAATGAGGTACAATTAAAACAATGGTTTTGAAACTTTTTTTCCCCACCCACAACCCACCTTAAACAATCCCTTCCTAATCAGAGAACACTGATGGCACAGGGACTACTTAAAGTGGGACGTGAGTGGAAAGGGAAAGGTTGAGAACCACTGCTGTAAAGCCTGCATCATAAATTGGCCATCCTTGGCAAAGGTGATTGAAGGCCACCATCTTGGGGCTGTGGGTTGCAATGCGGGGAGCGGCGATTATATTTCCAAGTCTGGATGGTCTGACGTGGTGGGGGAATGTGCTGCTTGTGTTTCCCTGTGCCTGCTGCCCCTGGTTCTCGAGGTTGGTGGTGGAGAAGCCTTCGGTGGTGGAAGGAGCGGACAGTGGGTGGGTGGGCTGATTTTCGTCACAGTTTAAACAGAACTTGGGATGTGATCTGTTCGAATGGTGACTGGCAAGGCCTTGTACAGAATCCTAGGAGGGGAGGAAAACACAAATGCTGGAGAAACTCAGCAGGTCAAACAATAGCAAAGGTAAACAAATGGAAACAAAGTTTCGGGCTTGAGCCAATCATCGAGCAAAATGTGAACAGGCTCCTGAACAAAATGGTGGGGAGGGGAGGACCTCAAACCTACAGGCAGTAGGTCATAGGTAGATAAGGAAGGAAGGGAGGGCCCACCAGCAAACAGGGGGAGGGGGATGGCTCTGTGAATGGAGTGGGAAGAGGGTGGAGAGCTGGAGGAAAGGAGACAGAGGGATGGGGGAAATGTCTAGAAGAAACCGGAGAAGTCGATGTTAATGCCATCCGGTTGGAGAGTTACCAGATGGAGCATTAGCAATTTACGGGTGACCTTGGTTGGACAGTACATGAGACCATGGACAGACATGTCAGTGCGGGAGTGGGGCACAGAACTGAAGTGGTTGGCTACTGGGAGATCCCTGTCACTGGTGCAGACAGAGTGAAGGTGCTTAGCGAAGCGGTCTATCTCCCAGTCTGCGTCCATTCTCTGGTGGATAGGGACATGTGGCAGGGTAGGCAGCTTCTGCATTGTAAACGCTTGTAATTTGTGAGAAAATATATGTATGTGTACATTTCTGCGTGTGTGCGTGTGTGTGTGTTTGTGTGTGTGTGTGTTTGTGTGTGTGTGTGTATTTTTGACTGTTTGTTACCTGGATTTGTGTGTATAATTGTATTGATTGGTGACAGTGTGTCTGTGTTCGTCTACCTCTGTTGGTGTGTTGGTTGAAGAAACCCCAGTACAGTAAAACCCCTGGTATCCAGCACCTATGGTGATTGATAGATGCTGGATAAGTGAATTTCCTGGTTGCTTGAGATTGCCAACAATCACCAATTCTAAACTTTTGTCTGTTTTACCTATTTATTTTCTGCAATTTCTTTTGCCGGTTGCTTGAATTCCGGATCACAGGGATTTTACTGTATATGGTGTCTGCAGTGATAACGCAGGAGGTTGTGTCAGTTTTCTGGGTGGAGCTTTCTGGAGTCCGGACCCAATCTGGGCCAACCATGGCCTCCAACTGATGACTGGGGTGTCACCAAGGGCGTGCAAGGGGAAAAGAGGGGGGGGGGTGTCAAAGACCAGCGATGGGGCCAAATGTTTCCAGCGCTCTGGCCATTCTCTTCGAGGGACTGCCTGAGGTTCAGGAAGCTGTGGCAACAGGATCAGTGCACTGGCCCTCTGCACACAGAGGAGATGGCACTGTCGCTGAACTGAGGCGTGCCGCTACCGTTGAAAGTGACCAAGATATCAGACTGCGTGGCATGGGGTGTGTGGGGGAGAGGAAGGCACAGGTGAGGAGGCAGGAAACAGAGAGAGGGGTAGGGCAATGGAGGGGGAGAGATAGAGGAGAGGTGGGGAGAGAGAGAGGTAGGGAGGAGAGAGGTGGGAGAGCTGAGGAAGGGGGGACATACCTCCTCTCCCTGAATGAAGACAAATTGGGTGGTTTCACCGGTGGGCTCTTCTCACCCAAAACCCCAGACCTTATTGTAGCTCCAACTTGGGGGGGTGGAGGGAAGTAAGATCGTGGTAGGCACAGTGGGCAGGCTGGCTCGGGAGTTAACATCCAACCTGTGTAAGAAGCTGTTAAACAGAACAACCCCTCAATGCAACATGTGAGCAAAACACGTTGGTGGCCAGGGGTGCATACCTGGTGCGGGTAGGTGGTCAGTTCATGACGATGAAGAATATTCCCTGTGTGTAGGTGGGGAAATGGGCCTTCTCTGAGCCAGTACTGACTAGGTGAGGGAAAGGGAGAGAGAATGGAGAAGGAGGTAGATGATTTGATGAAGCAACAGAGAGAGAGGGGGAGACAGAAAGAAGAGAGTGAAAAAGAGAGGTGTAGAGAGAAGAATGGACAGCGCGTGGAGTGCAGACACACACCCCCCGCTCCCGAGTCTCAATGCACCCCTGGCCACCAACATGTTTTGCTCACATGTTGCATTGAGGGGTTGTTCTGTTTAACAGCTTCTTACACAGGTTGGATGTTAACTCCCGAGCCAGCCTGCCCACCGTGCCTACCACGATCTTACTTGGGGAGTTCCCTCCACCCCCCCAAGTTGGAGCTACCATAAGGTCTGGGGTTTTGGGTGAGAAGAGCCCACCGGTGAAACCACCCAATTTGTCTTCATTCAGGGAGAGGAGGACCTTTCCTGATAATTTTGTTTCATCCATCCATAAATCTTTGTCCGCGAAGCCAAGCCAAAGAGAAGAAAAGAGAATGCTACAGCACAGAAAACAGGCTATTCAGCCCTTCTCGTCTGTGCTGACCATCAACCCTCTAGTCCCACTGACCTGCTCCCATATCATAACCCTCCAGCCCATCCATGTACCTATCCTCTTTCTTTGGCTTGGTTTCGCGGATGGAGATTTATGGAGGGGTATGTCCACGTCTGCTGCAGGCTCGTTGGTGACTGACAAGTCCGATGCGGGACAGGCAGGCACGGTTGCAGCGGTTGCAAGGGAAAATTGGTTGGTTGGGGTTGGGTGTTGGGTTTTTCCTCCTTTGTCTTTTGTCAGTGAGGTGGGCTCTGCAGTCTTCTTTAAAGGAGGTTGCTGCCTGCCGACCTGTGAGGCGCCAAGATGCACGGTTGGAGGTGATATCAGCCCACTGGCGATGGTCAATGTGGCAGGCACCAAGAGATTTCTTTAGGCAGTCCTTGTACCTCTTCTTTGGTGCACCTCTGTCTCGGTGGCCAGTGGAGAGCTCACCATAGAACACAATCTTGGGAAGGCAATGGTCCTCCATTCTGGAGACGTGACCCACCCAGCGCAGTTGGGTCTTCAGCAGCATGGATTAGATGCTTGCGGACTCTGCCAGCTCGAGTACTTCGATGTTGGTGATGAAGTCATTCCAATGAATGTTGAGGATGGAGCGGAGACAGCGCTGATGGAAGCGTTCTAGGAGCCGTAGGTGATGCCAGTAGAGGACCCATGATTCGGAGCTGAACAGGAGCGTGGGTATGACAACGGCTCTGTATACGCTAATCTTTGTGTGTTTCTTCAGTTGGTTGTTTTTCCAGACTCTTTTGTGTAGTCTTCCAAAGGTGCTATTTGCCTTGGCGAGTCTGTTGTCTATCTCTTTGTCGATCCTTGCATCAGATGAAATGGTGCAGCCGAGGTAGGTAAACTGGTTGATCGTTTTGAGTTCTGTGTGCCCGATGGAGATGTTGGGGGTCTGGTGGTCATGGTGGGGAGCTGGCTGATGGAGGACCTCAGGCTGACTTCCAGGCCAAACATTTTGGCAGTTTCCGTAGAACAGGACTTATCCAATTTACTCTTAAAGCACACAAAGGAGCCTGCATTCACCACATCAGATGGCAACTTGTTCCACACTCCCCCCACTCTGAATGAAGAACTTCCCCCTAATGTTCCCCCTAAACCTACTACGACCTCTCATATTTATCTCCCCCAATCTAAGTGGAAAAAGCCTATTCACATCCACTCTGTCTGTACCTCTCATAATCTTGTAAACCTCCATCAAATCTCCCCTCATTCTTCTTTGCTCCATGGAATAAAGTCCTAACCTGTTTAATCTTTCCCTGTAGCTCAACTCCTGAAGTCCTGGCAACATCCTAGTAAATCTTCTCGGCACGCTTTTAATTTTATTGATATCCTTCCTGTAGTTAGGCACCCAGAACTGCACACACTACTCCAAATTTTGCCTTAACAGTGTCTTAAACAGCTTCAACATAACATCCCAACCCCTATACTCAATATTTTGATTTATGAAGGCTAAGATACCAAAACAATTCTTTACAACCCTGTCCAAATGTGTCAGCACCTTCAGGGAATAATGTATTTGTATTGTTATGGGCCCAGAGGACCCCAAAATCCAGCAGCAATAGAAATTCATCAAGACAAATGGTTACTTAAATAAAAGTCATTTTTAATTTTCTTTAAACATAATAACAGGATCAAACTTTAACTTATTACTATTAACTTAACCCCCTCTAATTCTAAGCGCACATGTATGTAATGTATGTGCAAATTCAGAGAAGTTCTTTGATTCACAGTCCAATCTCACTTCTCACTCCTCCAAGTTCACTGGTATCAGGCAATTCTTATACTGTGCATAGAATTTAACATTTATGGATTTTCACCAAGCTCTGGTGTTTAAAAATAATTGGTTACCACTCAGGAAGGTTCTAGTTGGTTTTGGAGAGAGGTTTGTTGCTCGTTGGACGCACACAAACTGCTTCCCTCCGTTCAGTCACTTCAGTGTCTTGCTGAAGAAACCTGCCCCATCAGGGTTTTCCAAATGATAACCACAGAGTTCCTTTTTGTTTCCCTTATTTCAGGTGAAACACTCTAGCCAGCCATTTCTTCTTGAAAGGACCACAGGGGGTTTTGAACAGACTGAACTCAGAACGTACAAACCGTCTTCAAAATGAGGTTTTTAAACCAGCTGTCAGCTGCAGAAACCAGTTCTCTCCCTCTCTCTCTCTTAGAGAAAGCCTGTTTGGTCTCTCTCTCTCTCTCTCTCTCTCTCTCTCTCTCTCTCTCTCACTCTCTCTCTCCTTGCAAAACCACATGACCTTCTTAGAACAGCAGACTGCATCCAGACAGATTGCAGCACTGGACCCAATCTTCTGAGTCCGTTCAAAATAATAATCCATTACTTCACAGCACATCCAATTAACACCTACCTGTGAAGTCCTTATAGGCATTCTTCAAAGTTTTTACAAAGGCACCCAGAGCCTGGACTGTCTGGCCTGAGCAGAGCTCTGGCATTTCAAATTAGATCTGTTTTATGAAGTATTTGTGTTTGTTTGTGACCTACACTAAAACGACCCCCCCCCCATCTAACTCTTCCAAAAACATATCGATATACAATATAAAATATGATATAATCCGTCGCAATGTTCCCAGATTTCTCTGCTCCTCTGCACCCTATCATTTACTGTGCATCTCCTACCTTGGTTTGCCCTTCCAATATGCATCACCTCACACTTGTCTGCATTAAACTCGATCTGCCATTTTTTGGCCCTTTCCAGCTGGTCCAGATCCCTCTGCGAGCTTTGAAACTCTTCCTCACTGTCCACAACACTCCTACCTTTGTGCCATCAGCCAACCTTGTTGATCCATTTCACCACATTATTGCCAATAAACTCTGACGGTGGCCGTATGAAATGGTTCTCGTGTCATTTATTTTCTATCCTGTTGAAACCAGTGTCAGCGGTGTGGGGGGACGGTGGGGGTTGAAAGCTTGGATTCATCCCGAAATGTTCGTCAGCTCAGTGAAAGCTGTCTGTGATTTTTCTCTTGGTAGGTGAGAATGTCACTTCACGATGGTCTCTGTGAGGGGAATGGTAATGTAAAGCTGTCTCTTCAATAACTATCTGAATATTGTCACAAACGTGACACAAAATTTGTTGTTTTCAGGCAGTATTACAGGTACAAAATTAGCTAGAAATTACAGTTCCATAATATCCCATTTAAAAATAAATAAATTGGTGCAAAAGGAGAGGAAGAAGTGAGGTAGGGTCTGTGGTTCATTGATCATTCGGGAATCTGATGGCAGAAGGGTAGAAGCTGTCCTTGTGCCGCTGGATGCTCATCTTCAGGCTCCTGTACCCCTTTCCCCGATGGTAGCAGGGTAAAGAGGGCATGGCCTGGGTGGTGGGGGTCCTTGAAGATAGAGGCTGCTTTCTTAAGACACCCCCTCTTGTAGACGACCTCGAGGGAGTGAAGGCTGGTGCCTGCGATGGCGCAGGCCGAGTTGACAACCCCCTGGAGATTTTTTTTTCTGCCCTGAGAGTTGGCGCCTCTATATCAGATGGTGATGCAACCAGCCAGAACGTTCTCCACGGTGCACCTGTAGTTTTCGAGTCTTTGGTGACACACCCTCCTCCAAGACAGTCCCTGTGTCTAGGTCTCTTAAAGGGAGTGTGTGCAAGTATAAAGTAACTCGTATCCCATTTGCGGCACAGTTGGTCTTGCAGTTAGCGCCATGCTTTTACAGCACCAGCAATCGGACGCCGCGCTGTCTAGTAAAGAGTTCTCCCCGTGTCTGCTTGAGTTTTCCCCAGGAACTCTGGTTTCCTCCCACTGTTCAAAACATACCGCGATTTGTTGGTCAATTAGGTGTAAATTGTGCGGCACCGGCTCGTGGGCCAAAATGGCCTGTTACCGTGCTATATTTAAAAAAAAATTAAAGCACCTCCTCTTGCTTGTGAATAACCTGAGGAATTGTCACAATTTATCCCCACTTGTGAAGAATTCTGTTTGGAACAACTTCACATGATAAAGCATGTCTGGGGCCGAATTGGGGAGGGTAATCTCCCTCCATCTCATCAAACGTTGTGCGACCCACCGTCAAGCACTGCTGAGTTGTTAGCATGCAGGGCAGGGAATGGGGTGATGCAACCTGTCCCCTCGGCACTCTGTCGGACCATGACCTTCTGCTGTGCTTTCACCGTCCCAGAATCAGAATCATGAACGCGTTAAGAAATGCTGTTTTGTGGCAGTATCACAGACTCAACATTGCTATAAGTAACATTTATTTAAAAAACATGAGTGTGAAAGAAGCGGTCCAACCAAGACCACCCCTAAATTAGAGGAACAACACTTGATTTTCCGTCTGGGCGCTTTCCAACCGGATGGAATTCCCCATCCTCAGTTCCCCACCCCTTTCCCTCTCCATTCACAGAGCCATTACCCCCCCCTCCCCCCCCCTTGTTTGCTGGTGAGCCTTCCCTCCCTGATCCACCTATGATCTCCTGCCAATGTTCCTTCTAATTTTTAGTAGCCAGTGTGTGCAAAAATTTTACGTTGTGCGAATCTTTTCCCTGTGACAAAAGTCTGGGTGCCTTGTGCAAATGTAAACTTGAAATTGTTTCAAGATCGTTTTGGCCCAGCTGATCTCTCACAGCTAATAAATCTACTGGCATGTTTTAATATCTTACAAGTATGATTGCATTCTACGAAGTAATGGATTTAGTTAATATTTTATTCTTTGAACTACTTTATTTTAGATAATTAACCTTGTGTGCGCACATTAATTTCCTTTGGGCGCTGCTTGCAAAATGTGTTCGTGTGCGCACACGCGCACAGCTTCGAGGGACAGTTCTCCTCCCCCTGCCCCTCCACCCACCACCATTTCGTTCAAGCAACTGCCAACATTTTTCTCACACCTCGAAGGGGCTCAAGCCCGAAACATTGGTTATGTATTCTTATCTTTGTGACCTGTGTTTTCTCCAGCGTTGTGTTTTTACTTCAACCACAGTGTCTGCAGAATTTTATACGTTCATTGTCCATTCAGAAATGTGATGGAGGAGGGTGAGAAGCTGTTTCTGTACCATTGTGTGTTTGTCTATGGCTCCTGTACCAGAACATCTTGTTGGTGCAGCCAACCTGCAGCCAGTAAGTCCCCACGAACGGCAATGTGTTGAGGATGACCAGGTACATGTACTCAAGCTGAAGGATACCATTACGACCAGCACACCCCCAAGAATACTGCGCCCATTCAGAATCACAGGCCTCCAGCTCTTGGTTTAACGTCTTGTCCAGAATGTCAGCATGGACCACTTGGGCTGAGTGGCCTCTTTAATGTTGTTTCTAGCCATGTTTGTTACGGGATGCTAAACGCTCTGTTCCTGCTGCTGCCATCAGGAAAGACGTACAAGACGCGCAACACCAGGTTCAGGAACAACTGCTACCCCTCCATTATCGAGAATGTCTACGGTACCCACCCCACCTAGCACACGCTCTGTTCTCGCTGCTGCCATCAGGAAAGAGGTATCGGTGCCACAAGACTCGCACCCACCAGGTTCAGGAAGAGCTGCTCCCCCTCCACCATCAGACTCCTCAACGACAAACTCAATCGTGGATTCATTTAAGGACACTGACTTGTGCACTTTATTGATTTTTTACCCCTCTATTGCACAGCCAGTTTGTTTACATTTCTTTATTTGATGACGTGTGTGTTGAGTCAGTTTTTTTTGCACTAGTAATAAGTGGTAACTCTGCCTCGCCCACAGGGAAAAGAATCTCAAGGTTGTTTGTGATGTCTTGTAAGTACCCTGACAATAAATCTTGAGTCTAAACTCAGTGCAAGTTCCGGCACACTCCATTCTGGGGAAGGTGTCCATGCACTCTGCCAGAGGGGGTTCCAGGATTTGGCTCCAGTGACGAGGAAGGGACAACAATGGATGGAAGAAGGTCTTACCAGAAGGAGAGGAGGTTGGCTGGGTGTCTCCAGGCATTCCCCCCCGCCTCCACGGGCGAAGAACTCCTTGCTGCCATCCACTCTGTCGGCTGAGAGAGGAATGGATCGGAGGACAATTCCACAGTGGCAGAGAGGATTACTGGATTGTCCTCCTCCCCCCACCATGGATGCGATCTACTAGGGTCGTCGCCTGAAGAGGGTGCGCAAAATCATTGAGGACCCCCATCGGGGGAAGAGATTCAGGAGGATCAGAGCCAGCACCACCAGGCTGAGGAGTAGCTTCTTCCCACGGGCAGTGAGAACGCTGAATGACCAAAGGAACGGCTCACTCTCACCATCTGAGACTCTCATATTTACAAAGCATTTATTTGTATAGATAAAATACTTGTCCTGCATATTTATTGTTTGTTGGTACATGTGTTATGTCTGGTTGTGCGTTTGCGTGTTTTGCACTGTGGACCAGAGAATGTAGTGTACAGTCAGATGACAATAAACTTGACTTGAAAGATCGGTGCGAGGCAACACTGTAGGGTCTCTTGCAGGGATGTGACGGCTCACGGCCCTTCTACACATGGGCTTGGAAGGATCTGCCTCTGACAGGACTGAAGCACCTTCTACAAAGCAGCAACTGTAAGACCGGGGGCTCGAAAATGATCCTTCAGAGCTGGCACCTACTTTGGGATTGGGATCGAATTTCCAGGATCCCTGGCTGCGTGCCGATGCTCTCAATTCCACTGGATCCGACAGTCCCCGCAGAGGCACGTTCTCTTCAACGCAGCTCGCACACGGCCCTGGAGTGGATGAGGAGCAGGTGCTTCTGGCCATGGGAGAGTCCCAGGCCCAAGGGCACAGCCTCAGGAGAGAAGGACGTCCCTTCAGAACGGAGACGAGGAGAAATTTCTTCAGGCAGAGGGTGGGGGAATCGGTGCGATTTGTTGCCGCAGTCGGCTGTGGAGGCCAAGCCGTTGGGTAGGTTCTTGATTAGTAAGGGTCTCAAAGATTATGGGAAGAAGGCAGGAGAATGGGGTTGAAAAGGAAAATACATCAGCCGCGATTCCATAGGGCGGACCAAGCCTGATGGGCCAAATGGTCTAATTTTGCTCCTATCTATTATGGTCCTATCCCCAATGCCCTACATACCCATCACTCACCACCACCACTTTGCTACATTGACCAAAGGAAAGAACCGCATTTCGATAGCGCCTTTCACATCTCCTGCCTTGCTGCCACGCACCCCAAAGCTCCCAAGTGCAGCACCTGTGGTCGAGGCTGGAACGATCTGTGGGCTGGGTGATTCTAGCCTTGGGGACAATCTCGGGGAGGGGCTGGGGGGGCGTGAATGGGGTGGCATTGCAACAGAGCAGCTTCCCACCAACAAACCCCTCCCCCCTTCAGCCCCCGCATGGAACAGCATGCCCCGGTTTCACACCTCTGTGCTCTAGACCTTGGAGAGGGGTGGGAGGTGTATGTGTGTGTGTGTGTGTGTGTGTGTGTGTGTGTGTGTGTGTGTGTGTGTGTGTGTGTGTGTGTGGGGATGGGGGTTGGGGCAAGGTTTGGCCTCACCTCGAGACCGGGGAAGGGAAGAAACAGACCTGAGCCACTCACTGGGGGTTAGGAAGGGGGGTTGGGGCGGTGAACATAGAATGCCACAGCACAGAACAGGCCCTTCAGCCCTCGATATTGTGCCAACCCATATCTAAAGTACTAAACCCTCCCTACCCTGTAACCCTCTATTTTTCTTCCCTCCATGTGCCTGTCTAAGAGACTCAAGTGCCCCTAATGTTTCAGCTCCACCACCATCCCTGGCAAGGCATTCCAGGCGCCCACAACTTCCTGTGTAGAAAAACACCCCTGATGTCTCCCCTAAACTTCCCTCCCTTCACTTTGTACACACGTCCTCTGGTGTTTGCTATTCCTGCCCTGGGAAACAGGTGTTAGTTGTCCACCCTGTCTGTGCCTCATCATCTTGTAGACCTCTATCTCATCCTTCTTAAGGAGAAAAGTCCCAGGTCTGATAACCTTGCCTCATAAGGCACATTCGCCAATCCAGGCCACGTCCTGGCAAATCTCCTCTGCCCCCTCTCCATAGCTTCCACGTTCTTCCTATAATGAGGTGACCAGAACTGAACTCAATACTCTAAGTGTGGTCTCATCAGAGATTTGTAGACTTGCACATGACCTCGCTAATAACTTTTCACAGTGGGGCGCTGTCCCTTTAAGGCCGGCGACAGGCATGGCTTGTACGCGACCAGGGGGCTACCCTTTTGATCCAGAGGGCGCAGCCTGGACCCAGATCGGGCTGCTAAAGCAGGTATCTTTTCCCATCTCTCTCCCTCATATTGATTCTTGCATAATGTCCCCAGCCAGGAAGGCTCCCGACGGAACCATCATCCCGAACACCTATTGCGATTTCTGTCTGGGTGGGACCTCTGGGAACAAGAAGACAGGGTTTCCTGAAGATCTCATATCCTGTGCGGATTGTGGGCGCTCTGGTGAGTTTCACCTTGTGAAGTCATTTTATCTTTGCTCGGGCCCTCTACCACTCCCCCCTCTTCCACCACCTCCCCCCACCCCCCCATCCCTTACACCCACATCATCGCCGTTGACTCAGAAGCAGTGGAGTGAGGTGGGGTTAGGTTTGTGAGGATGGGAGGGAGGGAGGAGCAGATTGGGTGGTGTCTCTCTCCCAGCAGGGTGTCTCAGAGCAGAGATGGAATGTAGGAATGGGCGGGGTGGGGGGGGGAGGTGTGCAGAGGGGCCACTCGCAGTGGAAATGGGAAGGAGGGGAGGGCAGCAAAAGGAAAGGGTCTCAGCTCTGACCCCTGTCTGCTTTGAAAAGATTGAAAACTTGGCTGGACGGTGCACCGACAACAACCTCGCACTCAATGTCACCAAAACTAAGGAGCTGATTGTTGACTTCAGGAAGGGAAACTGGAGGTGTACGATCCAGTGATCATCGGGGGATCAGAGGTGGAGGGGGTGTGCAAATTTAAGTTCTTGGGAGTCAATATTTCGGACGACCTTTCCTGGACTCAACGCACTAAAGGCATCATGAAGAAAGCACGTCAGAGCCTCTACTTCCTCAGGAGTTTGCAGAGGTTCGGGATGACACCAGAAACCCTGGCAAATTTCTACAGCCATGTGATGGAAAGTGTGCTAGCTGGCTGCATTGCAGTCCAGTCTGGGGACAACAAAACCCCTGAGCGTAAAGCCCTCCAAAAAGTAGTGGACACAGCCCAGGCAAAACCCTCCCCACCAGCGAGAACATCTATGGGAAACGCTGCCATCGGAGAGCAACAGCGAACATCAAGGATCCACCCCACCCAGCACACGCTGTGTTCTCACTGCTGCCATCAGGAAAAGAGGTCTAGGGGCCACAAGACTCACACCACCAGGTTCAGGAACAGCTGTTACCCCTCCACTGTCAGACTGCTCAACGACAAACTCAATCAGTGACTCGTTGTGTCATTTGCTCAGTCAGTATGTTTATATTCGTTATCTATTTACAGTTATTTTATTTGTTTACATGTTTACACTGTTGCACTACCAATTAGTGGTAATTCTGCTGTGCCCGTAGGACAAAGGAATCTCGGGGTGTATGTGATGTCATGTATATACCTCTGACAATAAATCTGAATCTGAAGGAGTGAGGAAGCCCTTGGATCTCCGAGCTCTTACTGCCACATTCTCTGGTGGAGAACTGCACCATATTGAGAGCAGCCCTGCTCGATACCTCACTGTGCATTTACGTAAGGCCTGTCACAACTGTGAAGTGGGGTCACCGTTGTAAGGATGGAAGCACAGTAGTCATGTAACATCAGATGCACGACATGGCTGACGGATGATTATGGAAGAGAGGACCCCAGAGAGAACACTGCCCCCTCCCCCAGCCCGCTTACCTTTGAAATGGCAGACATGGGACCACTCCCACCCATCCGGAAGTGCGGCAGGGGGTTTTAACCTCGTCCGAGAGACAGCTCTGCCGACAGTGCAGCTCTCCCTCAGTTCTGCAGTGGGGAACCCACTGGGAGTTTGGTCTCTGGAGAGGGTTTTGAATCCACAACCTCTTGCCTCGAGAGGCGAGAGTGTCATCCAGTCAGTCCGCAGCTGCTCAGTTGGTCAGCTTGCAGCCGACATACAGCGGATGTATGCTTAAATGATTTTGTTTCTTTTTAAGAGGAGATTACTGCGGGATTTTGTAGGTCAGCATAACCTCGTGGGCCAAAAGGCCTGATCTGTGCAGTAATGATCTACGTTCTATGCTACAGATCAGAAATAAAAACGCTGGAACCTCACAGGGCCAGTCAGTATCTGTGACGAGGTTGAGATGAGGATTCTCCCTCCCCCAGTTGTACTCGGTGACCTGCAGTACTGGCGTCCCTGGGGGGGTGCGGTCCATACCAGGTTACACCATCAGAGGTCCTGACCCCAAAATGACTGTCTATAAAATTTTTATGCAGTGTTTCAGCAGAAATTAATTATTTTTAATAAATTTTAGTTAGATATAACAACAGAAACCTTTTTTGTAAGCCCATCTTAGGTGTACAAGGCTAAAGCCCGATGCTCGTTTACTTTTTGAACCTTCTAATGCACTCCGGTCAGAGCTGTCATTATTACCCAATGACAACGACTCTTCGAATCACATGGTTCCGTCTGCACGCGCCATCAGCAAGCGCTGTTATTTTCGTTCTTGTTGTGCGTATGATATTGTAATTTAAAGGTGTAATTTTAATTTTGCATGACATTCAGTGATATGTGGGAATTACGATTCACCAGTAACATTAGTACAAAAAACATCACGAAGGATTCTGTATGGTCTGGTACGAGAGAAGGTCCATGGCGGGGTTGGGGGGAGGTGGGGGTGGAGCACTGTGAGTTACCGCACTGGGTGACACAATACCCTAGTGACGCGACTGGCCTGCGACAGGGTTCCTGATGACTTGAACCGGAAGAATGAAGATCTCCCTGTCCTCGCCCCCCCCCCCCCCCCCCCACTTTCCTCCCGACCTCCATCAGCCCCTTCACCCCCGGATCCCTGCTCTCCACCTCCCTGATGTCCGCCCCACCACCCCCCCCCCCCACCACACGCCTTCTGCTGCTCCAGAATTCCTTCCCAGCATAGTTGGCGTGGCTGTTGGGGCGGTGCTGTTAGACCATCAGCGACCTGGGTTTGAATCCCGCGCTGCCCATAAGGAGTCTGTAAGTTATCCCCGTGTCCGCGTGGGTTTCCCCTGGGGTCTCCGGTTTCCTCCCACCATTCAAAACATACGCAGGTTGTAAGCCAATTGGGTGTAATTGGGTGGCACGGGCTTGTGGGCTGGAAGGGCCTGTAACCTTGCTGTATGTCTAAATTATGTTAAAATGAAAGCTCATGGCCTTTCTCCTTCCATAAAGACTGTGACTGACATTTTGGTCACCTGTCTCGCTCTACGCCAGATTTTGCTGTCTCTCCTGTGATAGGACATTTTACCACATCAAGGGCACTATGTGGTTGTCAACAATTGATGGCGATAGGCATCTCCTTCCCCCGCTGCGTTTGGTCCCCCTGTCCCTGTTTACCATTGAATTCAGCGAGGCACGAGGCTAGAACAGGCAGAGTGCGTGAGCTGTTACAAAAGTAGCTTCTTCCCCTCCGCCATCAGCACCCATCGGAATTTACTGTCATGAGCTTGTCGTGAAATGTATTGTTCTGCGACAGCGTGGCGGTGCAAGTGTTGGTATAAATTACACTTAAAAATAAATAAATCAATGCAAAAAAAAAAAAACAAGAGGAAGTGAGGCAATGTCTGCGGGTCATTGTCCGTTCGGGACTCTGATGGCGGAGGGGAAGAAGCTGTCCTTGTGCAGCTGGGTGCTTATCTTCAGGCTCCTGGACCTCCTGCCCGATGGTAGGTAGCAGAGTGAAGAGGGCGCGGCCTGGGTGCTGGGGGTCCTCAAGGATTTCTTGATTTACCGCGTCTTGTAGACGTCCTCGACAGAGTGGAGTCTGACGGCCTGTGATGTCCCAGGCCGAGTTAACAACCCTCTGTAGTCTTTTCCAGTCGTTTGCATTGGCACCTCCGAACCAGCCAGTGATGCCACCAGCCAGAAAGCTCTACGGACCTATTGCCACTACTTCACTCTTTGTTTTGCACAAGTTATTTATTTTTAAAAATCTTGTATTTCCGTAATTTGTTCATTTTATAGTCATTTTGCGCCCCGTTCTGCACAATACCTGCTGCTGTAAAGCACCCCTGATTCTGATTGGGGAAGATGATGTGCTGTGTAACGTGGGGCTGGATGGTAGGTTCTAAGTCATCATCTCGCACCCCGCCCCCCCGGGGGCTTTGGGATTCATGAATTATGTGATATCTGTAGCACAGAAACAGCCCATTTGCCCCCTCCACTCATTCCAGGGTTTCTGATATTCCTCTCTTCAAATCAGAAAGCCGCCACATGGCCATTGAGTCAGTACCGGCTCAGAGCAGTCCCACACTCTGCCTACCTCCCTGCAACGTTCTTCATCAGCGGCCCCTCAACTGGCAGACCACCTGCCCACAGCAGGGGTGATATCCCTCCCCACCTCTCCCCCTCTTTCTCAACCCCTCTCCATTTCCTTCTCCTCTCTCTCTTCCACTCATCTCTTCCTTACTTTCTCTCTCTCCTCTCTCCCTCTCTCTCTCTCTCCCTCTTTCTCTTCCTCTCCCTCTTTCTCTCTCCCTCTTTCTCTCTCTTTGTCTCTAGCTCTTTCCACTCTCTCTCTCTCTCTCTCTCTCTCTCTCTCTCTCCCCCTCCCCCTTTCTCTCTCTTTGTCTCTAGCTCTCTCCTCTCTCTCTCTTTCCCTCTTTCTCTCTCTTTGTCTGTCTCTCTCCCTCTTTGTCTCTCTTTGTCTCTAGCTCTCTCCTCTTTCTCTCTCACTCCCTCTTGCTCTCGTCTCTCTCCCTCTCTCCCTCTTTCTCTCTCTTTGTCTCTCCCTCTCTCTTCTCTCTCTCTCTACCCCTTAAATTTAAATTTATTTTATTTCTAAATGTAAATTTAGACACACATCATGGTAACAGGCCATTTCGGCCCACGAATCCATGCCCCCCAATTTGCGCCCAATTAACTTTCAACCCCAGGTGCGTTTCGAACGGTGGGAGGAAACCAGAGCCCCCGGGGAAAACCCACACAGGCACGGGGAGAACGTGCAAAATCCTTATAGGCAGCGCCTTTCTCCCCTCTTTTTCTCTCTCTCTCTTGTCTCTCTCCCTCCCTGCCTCACGTTTATCCCTTCCCCTTTCTCTGATATTAAAACACAGAGATACCGGAGGAACTCAGCCAGTCTCGCAGTGTCCAGAGGAGGTAAAGGTCTATCACCGACGTTTCAGGCCTGAGCCCTTCCTCAGGGTAATTTGAAGAAGGGCTCCGTCCTGAAATGTTGATTCTATATCTTTGGACGCTGCAAGACCGGCTGAGTTCCTCCAGCATTTCTGTATTTTGACTATAATCACAGCGTCTGCAGACTTTTGTGTCTCACTCCTGTCTCTGATATTCCGCTCTCGACCTCTTCCCACAGGAGAGTTTCCCGCTCACTCCTCGCCATCCTGGGATCCCTCTGGCTGTATTGATTACCATCTGATATGTTTAGTTTTGAACCTTCCTCTTCCCAGTGGATGTCTGGCCATTTGAGCACAGTCTTATTTTCAAGCCCCTTCCTGCTGAGGTCCAACTGCGTGCCCCGACACCCTTTCTCATTCAGACGTGCCAAATGACATCAGTTCCTGGGCAAGATGACAAATTCACATTGATCCTTAATGGTGCTCACTCACCAGTGAGGCTTTAGCGGCACCGTGGCAACTAGCGACTGCCTCCGATGCCCTCTTCCCGCCACCAACCCCACCCACATTACCACCCCCTCAGGCCCCATCCTTGCCAGCTGCTCAGAACCCAGGCACCATTCTTCCCTCATTTCCCAGTGGGACTCAGACCCTGCCCACACTAAACATTGATCTCCCATTTGTCTCCATCTTTCCAAATGGCATCCCCCTCCCCCCCCCCCCCACCTGGTACTGTGAGAAGCCCCCAATTTCCCGGTCAGGCCAGGTCCCCAAGCACTGGACAAATCCTCTGAGTTCTCGATCTCCCAGGCCACAAATCTTTGGCCTAGTGCGGCTAAAGCTGTCTTGTCAACCTGGGTTCCGATCCAATCTTCAGTCTTCGCCTTACCTTCCAGCACAGTCAGTCATTTCTCAGCCTTTGTCTCCGTTCTCCCTAAGCTCTTCACTCGTCTTCAAAGCAATTATTGGGTAGTTGGCGTAGCAACTCGTTCATCAACGGGGCACCTTCAGCAGGGTATAACATCGCAGGAGCATGGCCTAACGAGATCTGGCCATGTGTGGAGATGTCGGGGGTGGGGGTCAGTGAGGAAGGAGGTGCACTGGGAATGGGAGGGCATTCCAGTCCACAGGGTACTGTCAGCTGAAGGCGATGTCAGAAGGTTACATTCAAGGGACACGGAGGAATGTGGAGGGAATTACATTGGAAGGGGGATAGAGACCAAAAGGAGTTTCAGAGAGAGAGAGAGAGAGTAAACCCATCGCTGGAGAAACTCAGCAGGTCAAACAGTGTCCTTTATATAGCAAAGATAAAGATACAGAACCAACGTTTCAGGCTTGAGGCCTTCATCAAGATATCTATCTTTGCTATGTAAAGGACACTGTTTGACCTGCTGAGTTTCTCCAGGTTGGGTTTTTACTCAATTACAGTATAGGCTGAATTTTGTGTTTTACTACAAAGAGAGTGTATTGGGGGATCAGCAGGGGTTCCAGGGTGGGGAAAGGCTTAAGGACCATTGTGATCACAGAGATATGAGGACAGAGAGGATACATAGGGGACGAAGAGGTCACAAAGGTGTGGAGGGATGCAGGGGCAGAGAGGGTTACGCAGTGGGGAGAGGAGTAGGGTTACAGAGTGGGGATAGGGGCAGAGTGGGTAACAGAGGTGAGATGTAGGAGACGGAAGGGGTTACGCATTTGGGGAGAGGAGTAGGGAATGGATGGGGTTACAAAGGTGAGGAGGGGTGTAGGGGACGTACACAGGTGGGGAAAGGTGTAGGGACGGAGAGGGTTACAAAGACAGTGAGGGATGTAGGCAACCAGAGGGGGTTACAGTGACAGGGAGGGGCGTGGGGAGCAGAGGGGGTTACAGAGACAGGGAGGGGCCTGGGGAGCGGAGGGGATTACAGAGAAAGGGAAGGGTGTAGGGGACTGGAGGGGGTTACGGAGACAGGGAGGGGTGTGGGGAGCGGAGGGGGTAACAGAGACAGGAAGGTATGAAAGGGACTGGAGAGGGGTTACAGAGACAGGGAAGGGATGTAAAGGAACGGAGGGGTTTACAGAGACAGGGAGGGTTGTGGGGGACTGGATGGGGATTACAGAGACAGGGGGGTGTGGGGGACTGAAGGGTTACAGAGATGGAGGGGTGTAGGGGACTGGAGGGGGTTACAGAGAAGGAGGGGTGTAGGGGACTGGAGGGAGTTACAGAGACAGGGAGGGGTGTAGGGGACTGGAGGGGGTTACAGAGAAGGAGGGGTGTAGGGGACTGGAGGGAGTTACAGAGATGGAGGGGTGTAGGGGACTGGAGGGGGTTACAGAGAAGGAGGGGTGTAGGGGACTGGAGGGAGTTACAGAGACAGGGAGGGGTGTAGGGGACTGGAGGGAGTTACAGAGACAGGGAAGGGTGTAGAGGAATGGAGGGGTTTACAGAAACAGGGAGGGGTGTAGGGGACCGGAGGGAGTTACAGAGACAGGGAGGGGTGAAGGAGACTGTAGGAGGTTAGAGACGGGAATGGGTGTTGAGGACCGGAGGGGGTTACAGAGACATGGATGGGGGTAGAGAACCAGAGGGTATTACAGAGACTGGAATGGGTGTAGAGGACCGGAGAGTATCACAGAGAAAGGGAGGGGTGTAGAGGACCAGAGAGGGGATGGGGGATGTAACACGGATGGAGAGACATGAAATAACTTGAGCCAGAGTGGGTATTTTGACCTTGTGTGACGTTACACCCAGTTAACCACCCTTACTTTCTAAGAACATCCATTTCTCCCTGACTGTGTTCAGCGCCACAGGGCTAGTGTGGTTCAGTGGCCTTCCCCTTTAAGAATGTTTGTATAAATAGATTCTGATTTAAAGCAGACCTGTGCTATGCACTGTGGGCTTTACATGCTGAAATATTTAGCAGGGTTGCGCTCGGGGTCGTCTAACTCACAGAAGCACCACTGACATCTGACTAGTGTCTGGTATTTGCATCTATGGTGTCTAGCTTTGTCTCTCTGGTGTTCATTACGTGAAAGGAATTTCAGAAGAAAAAAAAATCATTATTATTGCCTCCGAAGAGACAAAGCAGGTACCAGCAGCAAATTGTGAGGGCGATCAGCGTTAACAACTGTTTCAGATCAAAGCCATTGAGAACGGTGCAGGGTTTGACTAAACAACGTGGGCAGGCTCCCTGGAACCAGTTCCTGCAACTTCTGCTTCAACCCTGACCAGAGGATCTGGGCAGGATGCTGCATAGCAGGAGGCTACTCGGCCCATCCCTTTTCTGCCATCTCTCAGCTAAACAAGCCCGATATTGTTG
The DNA here is from genome assembly GCF_036971445.1 of Narcine bancroftii. Lineage (NCBI taxonomy): Eukaryota > Metazoa > Chordata > Chondrichthyes > Torpediniformes > Narcinidae > Narcine > Narcine bancroftii. Next base: position 77,202,469 of record NC_091481.1, read on the forward strand.
CATGTAAGAGTTGGGAAGGGTGAATTGATGGCTGGGAATTCTAAAGGCCTCGTTACACGAAGTTTATGGAAGCTATCAAGATGGGGCAGAGGAAATTTACCAGGATGTGGTCCACGTCCACAGTTCCCCTGAAAGTTGCCTTACAGGCAGATGGGGAAGTTAAGAAACCTTATGGGATGTTGGCTTTCATAAGTCGAGAGATTGAGTTTAAGAGCCGTGAGGTAATGATGCAGCTTTACAAAACTCTGATTAGACGTCACTTGGAGAACTGTCTCAATCTGGTCGCCTCATTATAGGAAAGACGTGGAAGCATTGGAAAGGATGCAGAGGAGATTTACCAGGATGCTACCTGGTTTAGAGAGTGTGCCTTATGAGCTGAGATTAAGAGAGGTAGGGCTTTACTCTCTGGAGAGAAGGAGGATGAGAGGAGACATGATAGAGGTGAACACGATATTAAAAGGAATAGATAGAGTGGACAGCCAGCCCCTCCTTCCCAGGGCATCATTGCTCGATACAAGAGGGCATGGCTTTAAGGTAATGGGTGGGACATTCAAGGGAGATATTAGAGTAGTGGTTCTCAACCACTGGGCAAATAGCATGTCAGTCTGGCAGCAGGGGCTGGCCAGCTGCAACAGAGCGCGGGAAACGGTTTCACTAGCGGTCTGCAGCGGCAAACTAGGTGGGCGAAGGATCCGTAAGGACAACGGCCTGTGAGCACGGGTCTTGGAACAGAACCACTGCAGGGCAATCCCGCGTCACTCTGGCTGTCGTGCCTCGCACTCCGCCAGGCCCAGTGGCGTGGGACCTAGAGGGAGGTGTTTGTCCTGGGCCAGCACTGGCCTCCAAGTCCTTGCCCTGGCGCACGGTGCCTACAGCTCCATGGGAAGCAGAACCAAAGTTCTGGGAGGGCTGAAGGGCTACAAGGCACCGTGTTCATCTTCGCTTGCGAAGGGATGGGCCATGACGATGATGATGGTTCTCAACCTTGCTAATCACAGAGCACTAATGGCATAGGGATTGCTTAAGGTGGTGTGTGAGTGGAAAGAAAAAGGTCGAAACCCACTGTTTTAATCGTACCTCATTAACTCGTTATGTGCACAGTTTCAGAACTCCAAAGGAAATGGCCCAATGACCATTTTTCTCAAGCCAAATAGTTCAGTAGCAATTGGGTCTAGAGCAGTGATTCTCAACCTTCCCTTCCCACCCACATCCCACCTTAAACAATCCTTTACTAATCACAGAGCACCAATGGCATAGGGATTACTTAAAGTGGGAGGTGAGTAGAAAGAAAAAGGTTGAGACAGGCTCATTGGTGGAAGAAAAATAGAGCGTTACAGGGTTGGGAGGGTTTAAGAGTTTTTTTAAGATATGAGTCGGCACAAAATTGAGGGTTGAAGGGCCTGTACTGTGCTGTAGTAGTGGAGGAATTCCCCTCTTTTACACCACACCTAATATCGGCTACAACTATGTTAAAACAGTTGGAAAGGCAGTGGCACCCAAGAAGCTACATCTTTAGGCAGTACACAGACACCATCGGGCGGTTTCTGTTCCTCGAAAACCGTAGAACAGGGGTGGTCAAACCACGGCTCGTGACCCACAGGTGGCTCGTTGACTTATAATGTGCAGCTTGTGGGACTATGTTGGCTGAGGCAGGAAACATTCAAGCCAGTGCTCACAGTGGTAGTGTTAGTGAGTCTGGCTTGCAATAGAAAATATTTGGTATGTATACCATATATACATATGTAAAAATCAACCTCCTACTTTTGGCCCCAGCTACCCTCCCCTCCGAGCTCCTGACAGCCCAAACATGGACTCTCGCCTAGGTCAGGCTGCCCTCCCATTCAAGCTTCTGACACCCTGAACTCAGACTTACCACCCGGTCCTGGCCAGCCGGCCGCCCATCGGGCTCCCGATGCCCCGAGCGACGCAGGTACTTATCGCGGTCAAAAGTTCAGTACAACTCCAATTATCCAAAATGGTCGGGTGGGTCCAGGCCTATTTCGGATAAACGATACTTTCGGAGAACTGGTCATTTTTAAAATCTTGTAACAGTGTTTAAACAACAAGAAGCAACAAGGATTTTTAAAGCATTAAAATAATGCTGGATTTAAAATTGTGTCGTCAGTTTGGCTCCCAAATAATTTTTGATAACTGAGGAGTTCTGATATCCTCGTTCATCCATAATTTTTCGGAGGTGAAAATATGTCATCTCAGCTTGAAATTTTTTCGGATAAATGAGGATTTCTGACTTTCTGAAATCCTCAATGATCTGGAAATTTTTCAAAGCCAAAACCGACATCACTTCTGCGTCCAAAAAGTTTTGGATCATCTGATTTTGGATCATCGGAGTTGTACCTGTAGTACATGTCAAATAGTCAACCCCTAAATTTTATCCTAAAAATTGGTCCACAAAATTTGAATATTACACAAATATATACAGTATATGTACTTTTTGATTATTTAAATTAACAATGGTCCAAATGACGATTTTTTTAAGTTACGATGATTCGAATCCGTACTTTCAATTTCAGATTCTGATCTGTTCCCATGCTTGCGATATACGGTACGCTACTCTCTTGCGATGCTGGGCGATGGCGGCTTTGCGCGATGGTATTGCACAGTATACTCTTTCACGATGTTGACTCAACCACGCTCGCAGTCTCTGTAGAACGATTGCACTGTAATCATCTCATCGTGTCTACTAAACGCCCAACATGTCTCCTCCTCACCGTCCAGCAATTAACTTTTGCTCAATGCTTCAAGCATTCTTCACGCCCAGTGTGCTTTCAGGTGTGTATGTTAATGGGTTTTCCGGTGTGGAATTCAAAACTTAATTATAAGAAAGGTGAGGTGGTGTAGTGGAGAAGAACGACATGCATGCCAAAGCGGAGGAAAACGAGACTGCTTTATTGCTCTGGCCCCTGGCGCAGATGTCAGGGGCCCCGCATCATCGCAGCTTAGACGGCATTCCTGCTCGAGTTCCCCATCTTCCCGCTGTCTGGCGGTCACCTGTGACGACGGCCGGTGTCACCCTCAGGTCCAGCGTGGTCGCCGCATTCATCGGCCATTTTGCAGGCCGGTCTGTGTCTACACGCGCGGGCCACTACGCAGCCCCCCGTCCAGATCCAGTGACCGGACCATTGTCCGTAGCCTTGGGCGGTCTGCCCCTGTGCTGTGGGGGAGGAGTGGAGTCCAGCTCGTTACAGTCAGATATGCTGCTCGAAGGTGGAACCATTGTCCCTAATGACCTTTAGGGCCCCGCCTAGGGTAGTTTGGGTGGTCTGTGTGCGCCCCTCCTCACGAACATGTGCTGACAAGTTTTTAGGTCCTTGGAACATTATATTTGGGCTGGCTGTGGGTGGAGATTGCCATGGAATCAAGAACCCCGGTTTTCACTGTAAGTTCTCGAGGGCTGTCGTGGGGTTTTCTGGGTGTGTATCAAGGGGGCCATTAACTCCTGGGGATGACTAAAGACTCGCCGTAGACCATCTCCGTCGCTGAGGCATTGAAGTCCTCCTTCAGTGCAGTGTGAATTCCAAAAAGGACCCAAGGCAGTTCGTCCACCCAGTTGGGACTCTTGAGCTGGGCCATCAACACTCCTTGAGGTGCCTGTGGATGTACTCCACCAACCTGTTGACCTGAGGGTGATATTCCATGGTGTGGTGGAGCTGTGCCCCCAGAAAGTTAGCCAGTGTCACCCAGAGCCCGGAGTTAGGTGCTCTGGGATCCTAAATTGGGACATCCATGTGTCAATGAGTGCCCTGGCGCAGGTTTCTGTGGTGGTATCAGCCAGCTGGACTGCTTCCGGCCACCTCGTGAAGTGGTCAACCATGGTCAAGAGGTATCTTGCCACACAGGAAACCGGTAACGGCCCCACTATGTTGATGTGTACATGACTGAACCCGCGCCGACTCAAAAGTCTGTGTGGGCGCTCTGGTGTGAACTGGCACCTTGGAGGACTGACAGTTCGTGCAGTCTTGGCCCACTGGCTGACATGTTTACAGAGGCCATGCCAGATAAATCTGCTGGCCACCATTTTGGCTCTGGCGTGGATAGCCTGGTGCGCCAGGTTGTGGATGGCATTGAAAACCTAGCGCATCATTGCAGCCAGGATGATGGGGTGGGTGCTGCTGGTAGAAACGTCACATGGCAATGTCAGGTTACCTGGGCCGACCAGGATGTCTTCCACCCTGAGACTGGAGATGGCTGTCCTATACGTGGGGATCTCAGGGTCCTGCTGCTGCGCTTTGGCGAGGGCCATATAATCGACCCCCTGGGACAGAGCATGTATTGACTCGATCTCGGGATGTAACAGTATCAGCTACCATGTTGTTTTTCCCCGCGATCTGCTGAATGTTTACGGTAAATTTGGACACGTAGGGAAAGTGTCTCTGTTGATAGGTCCGAAACCTCACGAAAGGCGAAAGTCAGTAGTTTGTGATCGGTGAATACCCTGAATTGCTTGCCTTCCAAAAAGTAACGGAAATATCTTACCACCAGGTACAGCGCTAACGGCTCTCAGTCAAAAGTGCTGTATTTGAGCTCCAGGAGAAGAAGTGCTTGGTTAAAATGGACAGGAGTTGTCACTGGCCCTCGATGAGTTGTTCCAGCTTGGCCCCTACCGCTTTGCTAGAGGCGTGACTGTATGGGCGGTAGGTGTCTCTGATCTGAGGTGGACCAGGAGGGTGGCATTGGCTAGCGTGTGTTTGGTGTTCTGGAACACCCTGGAAGACTCATCATCCTAAGTAACGCCTGTTGCATGATGCGTGCCACTGCTGGTATGAACCTGTGGTAAAAGTGTATCGTACTGGCGAATGCCTGTAGCCCTTTTTACTGTGTGTGGCTTGGTGAAATGCCGAACCGTCAACTATCTCGGGGAGGGGTGTAGCCCCGTGTCTGTTAATTCTGTGCCCCTGGAAGTCGAAGATGTCCAGACCGAACTGCCGCACCCATAGGAAAATGAATCCCAGGTTTGCATGTGATGTCATGTATGTACCCTGACAGTAAATCTGAAATCAGTAGGTTATGGGATAAATTAATGGGGGAATGGGATTGCCGCATGAGCCAGTATTAGCCAGACAGGCCAAACGGCCGCCGGCTGCAACGAAAGCTAATGCTCACATTCCTCGTTCAACCACAGAAGCTGATAGCAGGTCTCTCGCTCATTTGGAGACTGGAAGGGCTGTCTCTCAGAGGGCCCGGCGGTGTTTCCCGGAAGTTTTATTGAATCACTGGCACCAGAGGGTTTACATTATGCACCAAGGAGACACTGAATGAGCCTCAATTGATTGCACCTCTCCCAGCATCACTGAAGCACACGTGGTACGACGATGTCTATGGGCTCATTGTCTGTGCAAGTTGTCTCTTATATCGCAGAAAAGGCTACACCCCATTGGCTATAAGAGAAAGTGGTGCTATAAAAATGCAAGACTTGTTTTCTTGTTCACAGACTTGGTGGAGTAATGTCCCCACTTCTCTACAGCATGATCAAACTAGACTTAAATCCCTTGGTGTCACCTTGTTGATGGGAATATCCTTTTAAGCCGCTAATCTGCCTGAGAGGATTTAAGTATTGAAATAATTGAGGGTAATCCCATGGAATTGGAAACTGCCCATTAGTCCCAGGGTCCTGAGATCGAGACCAGTGGGGACTTGCGGGAGAGCTCAAACCTGTGTCACCGGTCCAACCGCATGGAGGAGTCGGTCCTGCTACCAATACAGAGGCTTCCCCAGGACCCAGAGCATTGCAGACAAGGAAAGACTCTCGCCAGACGCCCAGACACACCCCCACCCCTTCAATAAGTGACTCAACCAGAGACGCACACATCATAGTATACCTAACAGAACCAGAGGTATCAATAAAAGAACTACACAAGAAATTGAAGGAATATGGAGAAATATCGGGGTACAAGATCAATGCAAATAAAAGTGAAGTGATACCAATGAGTAACGCAGACTATACGAATTTAAAAAAGAATCACCATTTAAATGGCAAACACAAGCAATCCGATACCTAGGTATCAGGTTAGACAATAACTTAAGCCACTTGTACAAACTAAATTATCAGCCACTAATAAAGAAATTACAGGAAAACTTAGAACATTGGAAAGAATTACCGCTAACGTTGATAGGGAGGGTCAATTGCATTAAAATGAATGTCTTCCCAAGGATACAATACTTATTTCAATCGTTACCAATTCCCTCAACAGAAAAATTCTTTAAGGAACTAAAGAGAATAATAAGGAAATTCTTGTGGAAAGGGAGGAATCCAAGGGTAACGTTAGATAAATTAACAGAGATATAATCAAGGTGGTTTACAGTTACCAAATTATAGAAATTATTATAGAGCCGCACAATTAAGGAATTTTATCAGATTTTTACCAGACAAGGGAAAAACCAGACTGGACTAAGATAGATCTAGATAAAATAGGGGAGAAGGTACCGGAACATATACTTTATAAGTGGGATGAAAAGCTGGTGCAATATAAAAGCTCACCAGTATTGCATCATTTACTTAATATATGGAAGAAGATCCATTTAGAAAGGAAAAATACGAATTACCAAATACCAAAATTGTTATTGACACAAAACCCACTAATCCCTTTTACAATAGATAACCTTTCCTTGAGAGAATGGGAGAGAAAAGGAATCAAAAGAATAGAAAATTGTTTTTTGGGAAATAATTTATTAACATTTGAACAGTTGAAGGACAAATATGTACAATGTTTGCATATCATCAATTGAAAGCTTATTTACAGGATAAATTGGGAAACAGACTGAGATTATAAGAAGGAAGCAGCTTTGAATACGTGATTACAGACACATTGATAATTAAAAGATTTATAACCAACATGTACATTAAGCTGCAAGAGAAGGAAAATGAAATAAACTATAAACCTAAACAGAAGTGGGAAAAGGATTTAAACATAAAGATTAAAAAATGAAACATGAGAAAAGTTATGTTCTGGAACTATGAAGAATACAATAAACACAAGGTTACGCATGATACAGTATAATTGGTTACACAGGGTATATGTCACTCCTCAAAAATTAAAAGAATGGGATCCAACATTATCAGATAGATGTTTTCGCTGTAAGAAGGAAATGGGAACAACATTACATGCAACTTGGGCATGTTTGAAAGTGAATATGTTTTGGGAAGATCTAAATCAAGTATTAAATAAAATCACAAAAAATAACATACCAAAAAAAACCAGAGATAGTTCTTTTAAGTAACATAAGAAGTAGGGAATTAGGCCTCAAATTGGATAAAGTACAAAAAAATTCATTATGATCGCCTTAGCGATAGCAAAAAAATGTATAATGTCAACTTGGAAAATGGAAGAGAGCCTGAGTATACAGCAATGGTACATGGAAATGAATAAATGTATTCCACTGGAAAAAATAACATATAACTTAAAAAATAAAGTCACAATGTTTGAACTAATTTGGGAACCGTACATGGAACACAGCAGAGAGAGCTTGCCTACGACCTCCATCGCCTAGAATGAGAATGAAAATGATAAGAAGACAAAACGACTAGATTCAGTGTGTAATAAATAGATGATGCATTTTTCTGGTTTATTTTCCTTTGTGTGAAAATTTTGTTTTATGGTTTTATTGTATTGTATATGTTGAATGTTTATGGGTATTGGAGGGGGGAGGGAGGGAAGGGGGAAAACAAGGGGAGAAGAGACCACTGTGTAAATTTAATGAGATAAGTTAGTACATATTTTGGTTGATATGGTTCATAGTGTGAAAAATAAAAAAACCCCAGAGAGGAGCAATGAGCTCTTCGGGTCAAACAGCAGCAGTGGGGGAGAAAGAGTGGTCATCGGGCCTCGAGTCCTGACGAAGAGGTCTGGCCTGAAACGTCACCCATTGTTCTCCCGCTGTTGCTGTTCATCCCACTGAGATCCTCCAGCAGAGAGATGTGATCCAGCCATCCTTGACTTGAGATGAGAGCTTATTGTCATAGACACAAGTATGGTGAGCAGAAACGACGGCATTCTTTCTGGCTGCAGCTACACAGGTTGTCAGTGAATGAAATCCACCAGAGTGCACCATTAGACAGTAAAACGGACAACATATATCAAAAGGTAGATACACATCTTACCTATTGATAGTTCAAAATAAAATGAGTTCATTAACGCGGCCGATCTTTCGATGGTCCCGCTGTCGACTATGTTACATTTGGGGTAGTGTTTATCACTGTTTTACATGTCATTATTTGTCTGTGGCGTATCCAGCAACTTTTCCATGGTTTTGTAGGTTTGTGTGTGTGTGTGTGTGTGTGTACATGTACCACTCCCTGCAAGGACAGGGTGATATGAACAGAGGTTGATGGGCAATGCCCAACCATGAGGGGAACATCAGCAATCTCCACCCCCGCCACCACCAAGGGAGGGGGAGACCTGAGACTCTCCCCTGAAGCTGCTGAGCCTGCAATCGGGAGCATTTCCACAAGTAACAGTGCTAGCCACACAGAGCCCCATACAGAGTCAGGGGGCCAGGAAGCTGGGGATGTGTGGAGTCTAGGGAACAGGAGATGGGGGGACAGGGGAGTGGAGAGGCAGGGGAATGGGGGGACAGGGGAATGGAGAGGCAGGGAAATGGGGGATGTGGGAATGGGGGGACAGGGGAATGGGGAAATGGGTGTATAGGGAGAGATTAATGGGAAGGGATGAATGGGGAACAGAAGGGGAATGCGGAGATGGGGAATGGGGAGGTGATGAGATGGGGATGCAGGAATGGGGGAACTGGGAGATGGGGAGACGGTGACGTGGGAATGGGGAGATGGGGGAACAGGGAGTCTGGGAGACAAGGCAACAGGAAGATGGAGAATCTGCTGTGGATCCGCCGATAGAGTGGGGTAGGTTTGAGGGGCTGAATGAGCTCCCCCAGCTCCTACAACCAGAGTGAGTGAGGGAAGGTGGTGATGTGAGGGCTGGCGATTATCCTCCTGAGGGCTGCAGCGACCCACCTACACTTACTTATGACCGTGTTTATATCCCCTCTAGGCCACCCCTCGTGCCTCCAGTTCACGGTCAACATGACTGCAGCGGTGAGGACCTATCGCTGGCAATGCATTGAGTGCAAGTCCTGCAGCCTCTGTGGCACCTCGGAAAACGATGTAAGTCACGCCTTCGGACACACACATACCCTCTGGTTCCGCACCCTCTCCAACCTCACGCCTATCCTTGGCCATGCACGTTTGGAAGTCCCATGGTGTACATCTGTTTCCCATCATTCCCTCTGCTCATTGGCCCACATGGGTTCCCAGTTTAGGAACATAGGAACATAGGAAGTAGGAACAGGAGTAGGCCAAAAATGGCCCATCGAGCCTGCTCCGCCATTCAATACGATCATGGCTGATCTAATTTATGACCTAATTTGACAACAACTCAGCTGCAAAATTATCTTCCTTGTTTTCAAGTCGCCCCACAGCCCCACTCTTCCCTTTGAAATCTCCTCCTCAGCCAAAGCCTCCGCAGTCTCTGCATCAGGGCGGCACAGTTAGTGCAACACCGTTACAGCGCCAGTGACCCAGGTTCAAATCCGGCAGAGTCTGTAAGGAGTTTGTATGCTCTCCCCACGTCTGCATGGGTTTCCTCCCACCCTCCAAAACCCACAGGGGTTGTAGTTCAATTGGGTGTAATTGGGTAGAATGGGCTCGTGGGCTGTTACTGTGTGTCTAAATTTAAAATTTAAATTCCTTCAACTTGGCTTTTCCATCTCCCTGAATGTAATCCTCCAACAAGCCTACAGAGTTTAAGTTTGAACTCAAAATCTTCCCCCCTCGAGTTCTTTTGTCTTTCAGATGTTCCTTAAAATCTCTCCCTTTTTCCGTTTTTGATTAAATTCCTTAATACAATAAAACCCCTCGTGTTGGGCACCTATGGGGATTGGTAAGTGAATTTTCCAGTTGCATGAGGTTTGTGTGATTGGCAAACTAACAGTGAGCCATGCCAATTTTAAATGTCCGTATTTTTCACCTATTTATTTTCCACGGTTTTTTTTTGCAAGTTGCTTGAGTTCCAGGTAACAGATGTTTTACTGTATTTCCTTCCATGAGTTTAAGGGTGGCATGGTTAATGTAGTGGTTAGCGCAACACTGTTCCAGTGCTAATGACCCAGGTTCAAATCCTGCGCTGTTTGTAAATGTTACGAGCCCAGGGGACCCCAAAACTCAGCAGCAATAGATATTCACCAAGACAAATGGCTACTTAAACAAAAGTTGCTTTTAATTATCTTTAAACATGAAAACAGAATCACACTTTAACTTATCTCTATTGACTTACTTAACCTAACTTCTAATTCTAAGCTCACGTGTGTGTAAATTCAGAAAAGTTCTTTGGTTCACAGTCCAAACTCATTTCTCATTCCTCCAAGTTCACTGGTTGCAGGCAATCCTTATACTGTGCGCAGCATTTAACATTTATAAAGTTCACCAGGCTTTGGTGATTGAAAGGTAATTGGTTACCACTCAGGAAGGTTCTTGTCAGTTTTCAGAGAGAGATTTGTTGTTCCAGAATATCCACAATCAATTTCTTTTTAATCAGCCACTTCAATGTCTTGCTGAAGAAGCTTGCCCCCTCAGGGTTCTCCAGATGATAACCTCTTTCTTTCAGGTCACCACAGAGTGCCTTTTTGTTTCTCTTATTCCAAGTGAAACATTAGACAGCCAGTCCTCTCCTCTTACATGAACCACAAGAGCTTTGACCAGGCTGAACTAAGCACTCACAACCCGTCTTCCAAATGGGGTTTTCCACAATCTTGCCAGCTTGTCTTGTTCCAGTCCCAGTTGCTGCTAACTGAAAAACTGTAGAACTGATCGCTGTCTGTCTGTCTCTCTTTCTCTCTCTCACACACACACACACACACACACACACACACACACACACACACACACACACACACACACACACACACACACACACACACACACACACACACACACAAAGCCTGTTTTACTCTCTCTGCTTGCAAAACCATATGACCCTCCTAGAACAGAAAGTTCCCCTCCAGACAGAACGCGACTCCGACAGGCTCTTTCATCTGTTGGCTTTTTGTAAACAACAATCCATTAGTGAAGTCTCTTGGGCACTCTCCAAAGCTCTTGCAAAGGTTCTGGGGCCGACATGTCTAGCATGGGGCAGAGCTCCAGTATTTTAAATAAGATCTGTTTTAAAGTGTTGTATGTGACCTGCACTAAAAAACCCTGCACCAATTCTTCTCCCAAAAGCATATCTATATTCTTTCACAGTAAGATGTTTGTACGTTCTCCCCACGTCTACGTGGGTTTCCTCCGAGCGCTCCAGTTTCCACCCAACCCTTCCAAACATACAGGAGTTGGAGGTCAATTGGGTGCAATTGGGCGACACGGATTCTTGGGCCGGAAGGGCCTGTGTCTTTTACTTCCAAGCACTCTTGACAATTTATTTGTCACATCTAAGGAGCTGTTTGAATGGGTTTATTTTCTGTAAGGAAGAACGACAGAGTTGACAGCTGGGGTGAGGTTACGGTGTTCACTGCAGGCAGCAGGAGGTTTTCTTACCATCTTGGTCGCACACAACTTGCTTCACTCAGAGGGATCAGGCCCGTGCGAACCTTGCCTCAAGAACATGGTTTTAAAAGCAGAGATTGACGGACTTCTGTCAGTTTAGGCTCCCAGCTGGACGTCAGCTCCACTGAATCCTGTCGAACCGGGTCATGGGGACACGATTCAGCATTCAAATTCAAGTCAAGTTTATTGTCATCCGATTGTACAAGTGCAACCTGATGAAACAGCGTTCTCCGATCCTTGGTGCGAAACAGGCAGACACACAACCAGACTTAGGACACACACAGACAGACAATACATAAGCAGGACAAGTATCCTTATTGTTTCGTGAATACGAGGGTCTCGGGTGGTCAGTGTGAGCAGATCGTTTGGTCGTTCAGCATTCTCTCTGCCCATGGGAAGAAGCTGTTCCTCAGCCTGGCTGTGGATCTCTTTCCTGATGAGAGCAGCTGAAAGATGCCGTGTGCAGGGTGGAAGGGGTCCTCAACAATTTTGCACACCCCCTTCAGTCAACGATCCCAGGAGATCACGTCGATGGGGGGAGGAAGGAGACCCTACTGATCCTTTCCTGTGGCTCAAACCACCCCCACCTCCTTCCAATGACTGCAAAGGGGGGACCCAAACTCCAAAGGGGGTTGTCTTTTAAATAACTCTTTTTGCACCATGCAGTCAGTACTGACCAGACCAGCATTAATTGCCCATTCCGACCTGCCCAGGAAAAGGTGCTGGTAAACTAGAACTCCTTCTAGAAGATCCGTTCCACAGCGCTGTAGGGGAAGAGGTCCCAGGAGTGATGGTCAGGATAGTGAGACCTACCAGTGGTGACTTGCCAAGCTACCTTTGTCCTTGATTTGATAAAGGAGGCTGGTTTGTTGGAATGACCAGGTCTAGTGAAACTGGAAAGTCTGCTTACTTTCCACAAGAGGATCCCACCACCAGACACATCTTTCCCTCTCGTCCCTTCTCCACCTTCTGAAGGGGCCACGACCTCTGTGACTCCCCTGTTCAATCATCCCTTCCCACCCTCCCCTGTGGCCGTAGGAAGGGTCACCCTTGCTCCCACACCTCCTCCCTCACCGCCATTTGGGGCCCCAAGTGCTCCTTCCAAGTGAATCTGCGGGAGACGTCTCCTGCAGACGGTGCTCCCGTTGCGATCTCCTCTGCATCGGAGAGACTGGGCGTGCAGAGCATCTTCACTCTGCCCGCATATAGGACAGGGATCTCCCAGTGGCCATCCGCTTCAACTCGGAGGAAACCCCACCCACGGTCTTGTGCGCTGCCAACCCAAAACCACCTTTAAATTGGAGGAGCAACACCTAATTTGCCATTTGGCCACTCTCCAACCAGACTTCTCTGGTTTCTGCCGTCCCACTCCGTTCTCCCTCCCTTGCCCAGCCCTTTTTCCTCCAGCTCTCCACCCCTTTCCCTCTCCATTCACAGAGCCATCCACCCCCCCACCCCCCATTTGCTGGTGTGCCCTCCCTCCCTTATCCACCTATTACCTGCCCCACCTCCCCACCATTTTGTTCTGGCGCCTGCCTACATTTTGCTTGTACCTTGTGGAAGGGCTCAAGCCTGAAACGATGGTTATGTATCTTAATCTTTGCTATATTAAGTGTGACCTGCTGAGTTTTGTGTTTTTACCATTGGCCAGGTCTACTAAAAGTAAAACGTGAAGTTAGGAATGGTTGTCTCTCTCTGGATCACACCAGGAGATGACGTCAAGTCTGACTATCCCCTTCCTTCCCAACAGGATCAGTTACTGTTCTGTGACGATTGTGATCGAGGATACCATATGTACTGCCTGAATCCACCAATGTCCGAACCTCCAGAAGGTAAGAGACTACTCCTTACTTCCCTCGAAGATGCTGGAAACACTCAACGGGGCAGTGAGCGTTCTGCAGCGAGTGAGCGCTCAGTGTGATGGCATTCCATCGGGAAATCAAACTGAGGTCAAGGGTTGGCCAAAGGAGGAAGGGGACGTGGGAACCCAGGGAAAGATCCATTTGGGGATGCGGCGTGAGTGAGGGAGACAAGTGGCGGTGCTGTCTGAGGGAGGGCCGGAAGACTGAGGGTTGGAAGGTGTGTCTGGGGGAGCTGGGAATGGCAGGAGGGAAATACTCAATGAAGAGAGCCCAGTGTTGAGTCTGGAAGGCTGCATTTCACCTGGTCAGAAGGTGAGGTGCTGCTCATTGGAAACAGAGAGGGCCAGCAGGGTGGGAGGTGATATGAACTGACAGGCTTCGTTAAATATTACTCTGTGCCCCACAGATGCTGACTGCCTGCTGGTATTTCCGGAATCTTCCACTTATATTTCAGATTTCCCCCATCTGCAGGGTATTGATTTTGAAGTGTTCACTTCAGGACAGTCATTGGCGTTAATTTTTTTTTAACATTTAGATGTACAGCACGGTAACAGGCCCTTCCGGCCCATGAGCCCGTGTTGCCCAATTAACCTACAAGCCCCTGAACGTTTTGAAGGGTGGGTGGAAACTGGAGCACCCGGAGGAAACCCACACCGACACGGGGAGAACGTACAAACTCCTTACAGCTAGCGCTGTGACAGCATGGTGATAACTGTACGTTTCTCTGTGTCAGCTCACCTGGAGTGGTTATAGGATGAGATTCCGTTCTCTCCCCTTTCACCATAATTCCTTCTCTCACCCAACAATTTTCTCATCTGTTTCCCCTTGCTCTCCGCCCCACCGTGCACTATCTCTGTGCCCACTCTCAATCCCTGGCCATCACTTCCGTTCCACTTTTGCATTGTCTCTGTTGGTCCTTTCTCCAGAGATGACCTCTATAGTTAGATTTTCCTTCAGAAAGACAACATTAGCATCGTGGTTGTGTGACTGGATGCGCAGCCCAATTCTTGGACTGTGGATCCATTCCTGAGTTCGAATCCTATCTCTGCAGTGGGAGATTTAAATTAAGATACAGTAAAACCCCTATTATGGGAATTGGTAGACACAGGATAAGCAAGTTTTCCAGTTGCTTGAGACCCACATGTCCAATGCCTAATACACCTGCATTAAGAATAAGCAGTTTTAAAAATACTAGACTGTACTTACACTGGACAAACTTCACTTGCATGAATATATCAACCGTAAAGCATTTTACTTTATTTTCAGTCACTTTCTTTTGAAAACATTTAACCTGCATCTGCAGGTTCCTCCCCCTCCACAGAGCCACCCAAAAGATGAACAATAACAGAATAAATAATTAACCCCTCCCCCCCTCAAGTTTACAGATAAAGCCTCTGACCAGGGCGACTTTTGCTAAGCAGGGATAAGGAGACACTTTGAGAGAGTCGTCCCCAACGGCGAGCGGCATCAACCAGCTCTTCCTCCTGGGCGACGCCATTGGTGTTTCGCACAACTTTATTCAAGCAGCTGCTACGAGCAAAGCCCCGACCAAGGCTGGCTGAATATTTGCTCCCATCTTCACACAAGGATCAGAAAACATTTACAAATTTAAACTTTTATTTAGATTTTTATTTTAATTATATTTAATTATTTATTTCCTCTGTGGAAAATGCCAGTGCTTGAGGTTGCCGAATGCTTTAATTCCAGATAAGCAGGGGCTTTAATGTAGATATATTTACCTTCAAAAAGACGGTGTTAGCACCATGGCTGGTCAAGCCAACAGTTCTTTGACTGCAGATCTGGTCCTGAGCTCTGCAGCGGGAGATTTAAATTCAAGGAACCAAGACAATCTGGACTTTTTTAATCCAAGACTGGTGCCCACAGAGCTTCTGGTTCATTGCCAGCTGTCAAGGAAGGAAACTTCTCATCCTTGCGTCCACAGACCCAGCAATCCTGTGGGCCCTGAACCGCCCTCGTCCCCCAGATTAGGGCTGGATGACAAATAAATGATGATTAAATAGAGAAAATCTGTTGCCTGCAAAGTATCGCTGGATATGGCATGTGTTTCTATGGGAAGAAGATTTTAGAACTGTTTAAAAGTCTTATCCGTGTGCCCCGTCGGTAGAATGTTACATGATGTGATTCAGGGTTCAATATTATTTTATTGTCATGTAATAAAAAGATGTCGTATTACAAAAATTTTCCTTTAGTCCACTACAAGGTATCAGCAGAAATTGCCCAGTCAGAGAGAGAGAGAAGCAAAAGAGAGATTTCCCCCCCTCCCCCACACCCCCCAACCAGTCCATGGATTCGCTTCCAGCACTCCGTAGCCACACAGCCTTCGGTCCAAACCGTTGGCAACCCTCTCGCATTCCCATTCCGATACCCAGTATCCCCTTCAGTCAGTCTCGAGCCAGTGCCCAGCCGTCCGCAGCCGTGCAAGACCCTCAACCCCAGCAGCCCATGCAGGTTTCCCGCCTCGAGTCACCAACAACCCGCCACCTGGGGGTGCTCTTCAGCCTCGGAGCCCCTTCCTGGTCCGCCGCCATGGTCACCGTTCCATGGGCCGTCCACTCTCCTTCTCCTTCCCACACGTTTTCTGCAGCCCCGCGCCAGTCCTCCGCTTCCCTAGAGTCTGCAACCCCTCGTGGCCGCTGCCAACCACAGGCGCCGCCATCTTGGGCCCAGACCACTCCCCCCCCCCCCCCAAGGTTGCAGGATTTTAAAACGGACAACCACCGGCCCCTTTAATGGGCCATTTAAAGCCTGCGCAGAGCCGGCAGCCATCAGACTGGATGGTCGGACCCCATGTTGAGCGCTGTGTCTCCGCCACCTGGCTCTGCATCAGCAGTGTCGCTGCCATTACTCCAGGCCCCGGTAATGCCCCCATATTTTCTCTCTGCTTGCCGTGAACGTCTGACAAGAGTTTCTTTCCCTCTCTCTATCTCTCTCTCCCCCCCCCCCCCCCACAGGCAGTTGGAGTTGCCACTTGTGCTTACAGCAGCTGAAAGAGAAAGCCTCGGCCTACATAACTTTAACCTAAGCGGAGCCACAGTGGTTGGCACGGCTCCTGCCAGTGACCATGGAAGGAAAGGTCTCGCCGTCTCCAGTCCCGGTTCGTCCCTGACTTCCAGAGGGGAGGCATAAACTGTTGTAAGATATGACCTTTGATCCTGAGAGAACTGAAAGCTGCCTCTTGGGCCAATTTCTATCCTTGTACTGTGATTTTAAACGTGTTTTACACACACTGAGTTTTTAGTGGGACTTTGTTATCACTCCTCTACACTGAGTACTTTTTAAGAGCTGAAAGATATTGAAAGAGGACAAAGAAAAGGAGCAGTTTTGGGCAGTGAAGATGCCTTCGATTGGACTTCAGCCTCATTCTGGGTACGGACTTTTGGGGTGTGGACCTTACCCTCACTCCCTGGGTTTCCTGACCCCCTGGTGAAGTTGATGCATGTTGAACCAGCCCCTTCGGCACTGGCAGACAAACTTCGGAACGAGAGCCAATTGAAGACAACATTTTTTTTCTTTTAAAAGAACCCCCCCCTCCCCCGCCCTCCACACCAGACCTACGGTGGGAAACAGGAGCCGGTTGTAAAAAAATATTGCATGGTGTGATTATAGATGTTGTAGTTCCCAACCCTGAAGTGGTTCTGAGGAACGAGGTGAGCGGAGGTGCACCTTCACGCCCCGCAGATTGATCCCAAGGAGACTCCAAGTGGACCTCTCGAAGACCGGGCATTGGTTGACATCCGACGGGCAAGGAGGGGGTCTCTCCCCCACCCCCCCTCCGTCCGGACGCCTCTTTTGACCCACCACCTTGGACCTCCTGCTCAAGTATTAACAGATGCCAAGAGACTTTGGAGGAAACTGGTGGCAGAATCAACTCGCTGAGCAAGAGCGGGGACTGGGATCTGAACCCCTCTGGAAAGAGAACTATTTGGGACTCCGTTCTGAAACTGATGTGTTTATATGTTAAACTGGGTGTGATTAGGCATGCCGAGCTCATTGGTCGGCACTGGTGATTGGCACATTGAATTGGTCCAATGATTGCTGTAGATTGCAACAGGTCATTTGACTCATTCACAGTTTAAAGGCGCCATTTGGAGTTTCTCCCAATCCCTTCGTCCGAAACATCTGGGAAGCACGTGGGTGCTGCACGCACAGAACATTTCGACACATGCCTGACCCCTGTCCATGGATAAGGTCCAGACACGCTGGATCAGATTCCCGCAGCATCCACCGAGACAGTGACCAGTCGAACTTCCATGGCCCCAGTCACTCAGACGGGTGAGGAGATCCTTAGACGGGGCACCACAGTCAGCGCCGCAGTTGGAGCTGCTCCAGAGAGTTGGATTCGATCCCGACCTCCGGCACTGTCTGGGCGAAATTTCCCCACCCTCCCCGCCCGGCTTCTCCGGTTTCCTCCCACTTTCATCTTGCCCCTTATCTGCCCTTGGTGACTGGGTGAGGGGAAGAACCAGGGGGCAGTTGTTGGGAATGCAGGACTGATGTAGGATTGGTGTGAGGCCAAAGGGCCTCGATGCTTTCAAACTGTCCACCTCTCTATGCTTCGGTGGTCAGACTGCAAATTCTTCAGCCCACTCCCCAACCCCACCCCCTTCACAGGTGGGAACTTGATTGTTCCCAAATCCCAAGGCCACATGTCGTTACAAATGTGGGTTCACACTCGTCCCAGAGCCATGTCGAGTTCAAGTGTGGATTCGCACTTGCCCCAGAGCCACGGGTCGGGTTACAACTGTGAATTCACACTTGCCCCAGAGCCTTGTGTTGAGTTACAAGTGTGGGTTCACACTCGTCCCAGAGCCATGTCGAGTTCAAGTGTGGATTCACACTTGCCCCAGAGCCATGTGTTGAGTTAAAAGTGTGAATTCACACTCGCCCCAGAGCCATGTCAAGTTGTGTCCATTCACACTTGTTCCAGAGCCACGTGTTGAGTTACAAGTGTGGGTTCACACTTGTCCCAGAGCCATGTCGAGTTCAAGTGTGGATTCACACTTGTCCCAGAGCCACGGGTCGGGTTACAACTGTGAATTCACACTTGCCCCAGAGCCATGTGTTAAGTTACGAGTGTGAATTCACACTCGCCCCAGAGCCATGTCAAGTTGTGTCCATTCACACTTGTTCCAGAGCCATGTGTTGAGTTACAAGTGTGAATTCACACTCGTCCCAGAGCCATGTCAAGTTGTGTCCATTCACACTTGTTCCAGAACCATGTGTTGAGTTACAAGTGTGAATTCACACTCGCCCCAGAGCCATGTCAAGTTGTGTCCATTCACACTTGTTCCAGAGCCACGTGTTGAGTTACAAGTGTGAATTCACACTCACCCCAGAGCCATGTCAAGTTGTGTCCATTCACACTTGTTCCAGAGCCACCTGTTGAGTTACAAGTGTGCATTCAGATGCGTGTGCCCAGCATCAAGGGATAAAATTGCTTCAATCCAGGTGTCACTGCAGCAGGGCTCGTTGCAATGATTTTGCCTGTGTTCGGACCAGTGTGTTATGTGTGCTGTTGCCTGCAATGTGTAAATGTGATAAGTGTCTTAAACTGGCTTCAAGCTGGTAAACTTGTTGGCATCTCCTTTTGAACGGCAGAGATAACGGTGGATGCAATTTTGGTAAAATGTTAAACCCGACTATAACTTTCCCTTTAAGGACTGCCAGGGTTGTCTTGGATGTCTTCCAGTGACCGATGTCTCCCTGGGCAGACGAACCTCCCGACCAGTGGTCTGTTGAACCACTGTGGTCAGACCTGGGACTCCGTCGACCTCCCTGTGTCGTGTCCCACTGAGTCTGGGAGATTTCCAGCAGTTTGCGGTATCCCGTGGACACACCTGGGCATTGGCAAAGCTCTAGTAGACTTGAATGTAACACGGACAAAGCTCTTCAATCCACTGCCTCAGATGCTCTCCAGCCGTGGACTGTGCTGAGTAAAAGATTTATTTTTAAATTTTTTTTTAAAGAAGTTTTATTTACAGCATGCAGCCGATTTCGTCCACTTAAACCCATGCCGCCCAGTTACACCTGCAAACCCCCGGCAAGGTTAGTGTAGCAGTCAGTGCAACTCTGTTACAGCGCTAGCGATCGGGACGGGGTTTGGAATCCTGAGCTGTCTGTAAAGAATTTGTATGTTCTCCCCATGTCTGCATGGTTTTCCCCGGAGGCTCCAGTTTACTCCAACCATTCAAAATGTACCAGGGGTTGTAGGTCAATTGGGTGCAATTGGGTGGCACGGGCTCGAGGGACGGAAGGGCCTGTTACTGTGGTGCGTGTCTACATTTATTAATTAAAATTTTGAAGGGTGAGTGGAAACTGAAGGGCCTGGAAGAAACCCATGCAGACACGGGGAGAGCATAAAAACTTCTCATAGCCAGCACTGGATTCGAACCCAGGTCATTGGCAATGTAGAAGCAGTGTGCTAATTCCTACACTAACCATGTCCCCCCCCCCCCCCACACTAAATGTGTATCTCCTACACTAACCATGTCCCCTCTACACTAACCGTGCCCCCTGTACACTAACCAAGTCCCCCTACACTAACTGTGCTCCCCTCTACACTAACCATGTCCCCTCGACACTAACCAAGCCTCCCTCTTCACAAACCGTGCCCCCCTTCACTAACCATTCCACACCTACACTAACCATTTCCCCTACACTAACCGTGTCCCCTCTACACTAGCCATGCCCTCTCTACACTAACCGTGTCCCCTCTACACTAACCATGTCCCCTTTACAATAACTGTGTCTCTGTCTATACTAAGCGTGTCCCCCCTCTATACTAAATGTGCCCCCTCTACACTAATTGTCCCCCTCTACACTAACTGTGTTCCTCCTACATTACCACGTCTCCTCTATACTAACTGTGCCCCCTCTACACTAACCGTGTCCCCTCTACACTAACCATGTCCCCCTTTACAATAACTGTGTCTCTGTCTACACTAAATGTGTTCCCCCCTATACTAACTGTGCTCCCTCTACACTAATTGTCCCCCTCTACACTAACTGTGTTCCTCCTACATTAACCACATCTCCTCTACACTAACTGTGCCCCCTCCACACTAACCCTGATCCCTCTACACTATCCGTGTCCCCTCTACACTAACTGTGTCGCCCTCTACACTAACCGTGCCCCCCTACACTAACCTTGCTCTCGTGGTTCTCACACTGACCCTTGGTAGAGGGTCACACAACTCTACCACTAACAAGGTGAAGGCAAGCAGTTTCAAAGCAACTCCACCGCCTCCAGGTTCCCCTCCATCTGGGGCTTCAGTCATCGGCACTGGGTCTAAAACCAAGAACGGTTCTATGGGCTTCAGTGGTTTGCGAAGGCTGCGCTCTCCCATCTTCTTGTGGGTGATAGGTATGTGCTGTGCCTGACAGTAAAACAGTTACAGAGTGTACCACTCTTCCCGCTGTGTGAGAACAGTGCCCATTTTTTAATAAACATACAAACTTTATTCAAACTACAACATGACAAACACAAAACACTCCCAGAGCTGCAGCTAAAACCAAAAACTGCCATGACATGTGGCAACAAAACTGCGAGAGGCAGTAATTATGACTTCCTCTCTGTTACACATCAAATTAAAACACGACTTTCGTCGTCAACTGCACATGCAATTCTCCCCCCACCCCCCCATGGGGCCCACCATCCCCGGAGCTCTGCCACCGCCCCCTCGGACATCGTGTGCTCCTGCTCCAACACCACACGGGTCCGGACGTAGCCCCTGAAAGACGGGCAGGCGGTCAGCTCTCCTCACCCCCTTGAACGCCCGAAAACGGCCAGTTTCGCCAACCCCCAACAGCAACCCCACAACGAGATCCAGCAGATGCCTGCACCCCCCCCCCTAACCCCGCACTGGGCGGCTGTAGATCAGTTGAAGGAGTAGCCCCTCCAGGTTGGCGGTGGGGCTGGGGGGTAGGGCCGCAATCTCATGTGCTCCACAAAGATGTGGTACACTGTCTCCTCCCGGCCGTGGAAGGGACAGGCGGGCGGGGTGTCAGTGAAGCGACTCAGGAAGCAGTCACACGGCACTGCTCAGTGCAGCACGCTCCCCCCCAGGTCCCCGATGTAAAGGGGGAGGAATGAGGAATTGTGCATGCAGAGACCTCCACTGGGGACTCCTCCTCCCCCGCTGCCGGGCAGTAAATCGGACCACCACGGCGTGTCTGGATGGCTGATGAGGGCGAGGAAGTGAAAAGTGCGCATGAGCAGCTCATACAGGAATCACTTTGGCGTGTCCCGGAATGGTGCGGCGCGAATCACCGCAAGGTGGCTCACGTCCCAGGCTGGCTGCCCCAAAACCTGGGCCCAACGAGCACACCCCCACCCCCACCCGGCTGATCACCTTGGCCTCCGTTGGTTGTGATCGACCATGAGTATTGCTCCTCTGGTAGTCACAGGTTTGCATTGACTGGCTGTAGAGGCCAATTCTGGAACAGCAGGCTCTGCCACATACAGGGAGCCGTTGAATCGTTGCCCGCTGTGCTCCTCACTTGACTCTCCACTCCTCAAACTGACTGAAGATCACTCTCTTGCCTTGCTCGAAGTGTTGATGAAGAGTACCCCTCCCAGCGCTCTGTGTTGGTTTTTAAGGCTTTCATGTCACGCTTTGCAGAGGTCCTTGAAGCGAAGCTGGGGCCTACAACCTTCCTCTTGCTAGTTCTCCCCAGAGGATGACCTAATTATGACACCCCTCTCTATCACACAATTTAAAACACAGTTTTCACCATCAACCACACACCCGATTCCCGCTGTTCCTGGAACTCAGCCACCGTTCCCCTTGGACACCTCATGCTCCCCCCTCCACAGGCCCGGGCGTGATCCCAAAAGAGGGGCAGGCAGTCGGCTCGTCCTTACTGGCCCTCTCACAGTGAGATGATGCACGGGAGCATCAGACTGCTCTCCAATCTCTGGTCTGGGACGAAGCCAGCGCCTTCCGACTCAGGTTTACGGTGAGACGCAGAGTACGATTTGAAGGGAAATTTATGGGGTTAATCAGTAAAAAAATCTCACGAAGGAGATTCCAACAATTTTTAACGGCGATTCTTAAGACAAAACGAAAAGAGATGAATAAATAATTGCTGTAAAAAAAATGACTGTTACTGTAAAACCAATTTCAACATTCTTGGTGTAAGGAAAATTGTAAACTTTTTTGACGTGGAGTTGCTCGGATACTCGTTGGTTGAAAGCCCTGCGCCCGATGCTGTGGCGTGTTCCTGGTCGTCGTGAGGGCTTCCATCATGACTGGGGCCCTGTGCCGCGCTAGTGGGCCCTGCCCGTGTGAGCCGCACACCGCGGCCACAAGCAGGGGAACGCGAGTGCCATGAGTTGTCCTTGCTGATGTTCTTATCGGTGTCGCAGAAGTGATGTTGTCTGTTTGAAGTAGGTGTGCCTGGAAGTTTTAAGAATAAAAACAAATACAATTGGTCTTGATGATTCACCCCCCCACCCCCCACCCCCTGGGCTATTCACTCATTTTCGAACATAGAGCACATGCTGACCCATATGTTCCTTTAAATAAAGTACTAAACCCTTCCTACCCCGTAACCCTCTGTTTTACTTCCATCCATGGGCCTGTTTCAGAGTCTCTTAAATGCCCTGATTGTTCCAACCTCCATCTTTCCAGGCACCCGCAGCTCTCTGTGTAAAACAAAAACTTACCTATAAACGTCCCTCCCTTCATTTTGCACAGATGTCCCCCAGGGTTTGCTATTCTTGCCCTGGGATAAAGATGCTGGCTGTCCACCCTATCTATGCCTCTCGGAATCTTGTAGACCTCTATCAAGTCTTCCATCCTTCTACACTCCAAAGAGAAAAGTCCCAGCTCTGCTCATAAGACTTAATTTCACATCCTGGCCACATCCTGGTGAATCTCCTCTGCCCCCTCTCCACAGCTTCCACATCCTTCCTGCAATGAGGTGAACTGCACGCAATACTGTAATTATGGTCTCAACAGAGATTTGACCTCTCGACTCTTGAACTCAATCCCCCCCCCCCCGACTAATGAAGCCCAGCATCCCATAGGCTTTCCTAACTATCCTATCAACCTCTTATGTCTGCATTGCATCACTCTGAGCTCATGGAGGCTGCCACTGTGAGACCACGCTTCGAAGCAACTGGACGGTGTTCTCACACATCGGCTGAGTGCCCGGGGAGGATTTCTTGTCTCCCCTCTGAGCCAGTGACCCTGAGATCCTCTGTGTTTGACGTGGAAAGCAGTCACATGGCACAGCACTGGACCGTCTGACGTCTTCGAACCTACCACCTCCCAGCCCAAGGCTGCCATGGCGGACACTGCCAATGGAGTGAAACATGAAAATCTGTAGCAGGAACACACAGGTGCTGGAGGAACTCGGCCTGTCTCGTCGTGTCCACAGGAAGTAAAGATACATCACCAACGTTTCGGGCATGAGCTCTTCAAGTTACAAGCAAAAAGCGGGCAGGCTGGATTAAAGACTGGGAAGAGAAAGGAGGAAGAATGGGAGGTGGGAGGAGTGCAGACCAACAGGCAAAAGGAGTTAATTGGATACGATGAGGGAAGTTGAGAATTGACATTGGCTCCATGAAAGGAGATGGGGAAAGGGAAGAGAGGGAGAGGAAAGGAGACAAAGAAAAAGATACAGGTTTTTAAGGATTTGGTGTGAAGTCTGCAGATGCTGAGATTGTAGCAGACTGGTTCTCAACCTTTTCCACTCACATCCCACTTCAAGTAATCCCTAGGCTGAGGGGAGTCACGTGATGGAGTAGTGGCCGGACGGTGAACTCCAGCCCTCTCCAGAAAAATCAGAAAAAACAAAGCAAAACACAAAGGCACAGAAATAAAAATCAAAGTAAAGTGAATATAAAAGTGGAAAGAAGATGGCGACGAAAAAAGAAAAGTCGAAACCAACGGTAAGAAGAGAGGAAGAGAAGACAACGGAAGATGAAGGAAAAGGCCTTACCTGTTTGAAGAGGCCCGCGGTGGAGAGAGAAACCCGCTCCCTCAGGTCGGTAGAATATGGACTACAAAAATGGCTCGCTGAGCCGAGTAAAAGTGCGCAACCGCGCATGCGCGATGAGTCACGCATGCGCGATGCGCATGCAAAAAAACACACCGACGGGAGAGGGGACCAGCTGGGGAGTCGATCTCCACAGCCGGCAACGACAGCTGCAGAACACCTGCAGCAAGAAGAGAACACAGAAGACAATGGAAACAAGAAAGAAGAGAAGAAAAGGGCAACAAAGAAACAACAGATGGTCAACCCAGAGGAAGAAGAAGAGGAAGAGGGAGAGTACAGTGAAATAGAAGAAGAAAAGAAAGGCAAGATAAAGGAGATACTTTCTCTTATTAAAGGATACATGGAGTCATTTAAAGAATGGCAAACACAGGAATTTAATGATTTAAGAAAAAGAATAAACAACACAGAAGAGAAAGTGAATAAAATAGAGATGACCTTAACAGAAATGGGAAAGAGAATGGACAAGGTGCAAGAACGAGAAGCAGCAGTAGAAATGGAGGTAGAAGACTTAAAAAAGAAATTGGAGGAATCTAATAAAAAAACTAAAGAGACACAAGAACTACTAGCTCAAAAAATAGATACAATGGAAAACCATAAGAGAAGAAATAACATAAAGATAGTGGGCCTTAAGGAAGATGAAGAAGGCAAGAATATGAGAGAGTTTATAAAAGATTGGATCCCTAGGATCCTAGGATGTCCAGAACTACAGCAAGAAATGGAAATAGAAAGGGCACATAGAGCATTGGCCTCTAAACCACAACCACAACAAAAGCCAAGATCTGTTTTAGTAAAATTCCTAAGATATACTACAAGAGAAAAGGTACTGGAGAAAACAATGGAAAAAGTAAGAGTGGACAATAAGCCACTGGAGTACAAAGGGCAAAAAATCTTCATTTATCCAGATATAAGTTTTGAACTCCTGAAGAAGAGAAAGGAGTTCAATACAGCAAAGGCGATTTTATGGAAGAAAGGGTATAAATTTATACTAAAGCATCCAGCGGTATTGAAAATATTTATTCCAGGACAACAAAACAGACTATTCTCGGATCCAGAGGAAGCACGAAAATTTGCAGAACAATTACAAAATGGACTGAGAGATGAAGACGTGTAATGAGAGTACAAAAGACTGCAAACTAAAAAGACATAAGTTTTGAGCTCCTGAAGAGGAGGAAAGATTTCAAAACATCGAAAACTATCTTATGGAAAAAAAAAACTATTCTCGGATCCAGAGGAAGCAAGGAAATTTGCAGAACAACTACAAAACAACCAGAGAGATGAAGACATGTAATAAGAGTAAAAATGACCACGATTTATATGTATGTGGGTAAAGAGGTATATGTGTGTATATGTATAATGTGCATACATGAATGTATCCGTATTTAGAGGGAAATATAGATAGTATAGACAAGAATTAATAAGGGAAGGAAAAGGAATAGAGGGAATAAGGAGGGAATTAAAAGAGTGACCTTTGTCACATATGAAAAGCAAAATCTTTTCTGGGGGGGGGCTGGGTGGGGGGGGTATTACGGTCACTGCAAAATCAGCTGACGCTTGCGAGTGAATTCGCAAATCCAAATGGAGAGGGGAGATGTGGTTGTCCGACAAGGGATAAAGGACAACTCAGGAGGGGAAGGGGGATTGGGGCTAAAGAAGTTTTAAATAGGAGAATAAGGAAAATGTTTGATGTTTTAGGAATGTTGTCTTATAAAGGATTCAAAACAAGAAAACAGAAATGGATAAGAAGGAAAAGTAATGATGGAGAAACGGAAAGGAAAGATAAACAAAGTATAAAATGGCTACGTTTAACTATATGACTTTAAATATTAATGGAATACATAACCAAATTAAAAGGAAGAAGCTGCTAAATTTACTGAAAAAAGAAAAAAATTGATATAGCATTTGTGCAAGAAACACATTTAACTGAATTGGAACATAAGAAATTAAAGAGAGATTGGGTAGGACACGTAACAGCAGCATCGTATAATTCAAAAGCAAGAGGAGTAGCTATATTAATTAGTAAAAATGTGTCATTTAAAATAGAAGAGGAAATAATAGATCCAGCAGGGAGATATGTAATGATAAAATGTCAGATATATTCGGAGTTTTGGAATCTACTCAATGTATATTCACCTAACGAAGAAGATCAAAAGTTCATGCAAGATATCTTTTTGAAGATAGCAGATACGCAAGGGAACATATTAATAGGAGGGGATTTCAACCTGAATTTGGATTCAAATATGGACAAAACTGGGAAAAAAATTAACAGAAAGAACAAAGTAACCAAATTTATAATTAAATCGATGGAAGAAATGCAACTTTTGGATATATGGAGGAAACAACACCCAAAGGAAAAGGAATATTCATATTACTCGGCTAGACATAAAACATACTCAAGAATAGACCTATTTTTGTTGTCAGCTCGTATGCAAGATAGAGTAAAAAAATCAATATAAAGCTAGAATACTGTCGGACCATTCACCCTTAATATTGACAGTAAAGTTAGAGGACATCCCTCCAAGAATGTATAGATGGAGATTAAACCCCATGTTGCTTAAAAGGCAGGATTTTAGAGAATTTATTGAAAAACAAATTAAAATGTATTTTGAAATAAATACGGAATCAGTGGAAGATAAGTTTATACTATGGGACGCAATGAAAGCATTCATTAGAGGGAAAATAATAAGTTATGTAACCAAGATGAAGAAGGACTATAATCAGGAAACAGAGCAGTTGGAAAGGGAAATAGTAAATATAGAAAAAGAATTAGTAATGAAGGAAGATATTACTAAAAGAAGAGAATTGGTGGATAAAAAAATAAAATATGAAACACTACAAACATATAAGGTGGAGAAGAATATAATGAAGACAAAACAGAAATATTATGAACTGGGTGAAAATACGCACAAAATCCTAGCATGGCAGCTTAAGACAGAACAAGCTAAGAAAATGGTATTGGCATCAAGGAAAAAGGACAAACAAATTACATATAATCCAAAAGAAATTAAGGAAAACTTTAGAGAATTCTATGAACAATTATACCGAACTGAAAACGAAGGGAAAGAAGGGAAAATAGATGAATTTCTGACTAAAATTGAACTACCAAAACTACAAATAGAGGAACAAAATAAATTAACAGAGTCATTTGGAATAGTAGAAATACAAGAGATAATAAAAAAATTACCAAATAATAAGACACCAGGAGAGGATGGATTCCCAATAGAATTCTACAAAACATTTAAAGACTTATTAATTCCGCCCCTCCTGGAAGTAATCAACCAGATTGATGAAACACAAAGCTTACCAGATTCATGTAAAACAGCAATAATTACAGTAATACTAAAGCAAGGGAAAGATCCACTCTCACCAGCGTCATATAGACCAATATCTTTACTTAACACAGATTATAAGATAATAGCTAAACTATTAGCAAACAGATTAGCAGAGCATGTACCGAAAATGGTAAATTTAGACCAAACTGGATTTATCAAAAAAAGACGCACAACAGACAATATTTGTAAATTTATTAACAATTCATGCAGTAGAAGGAAATAAAGCACCTACAGTAGCAGTTGCTTTAGACGCAGAGAAGGCCTTTGACAGAGTAGAATGGAATTATTTGTTCAAAGTATTGCAAAAATTCAGTTTACCGGAGAAGTATATTAATTGGATTAAAGCATTATATAAGGGACCGTTAGCGAAAGTGACAGTAAATGGACATGTATCAAAGCAATTTAACTTAAGCAGGTCAACACGGCAGGGATGCCCACTATCACCTTTATTGTTTGCGTTAGCTATAGAACCACTAGCAGAACTGATAAGAATAGATAATAATATAAAAGGAATAAAAATAAAAGACAAGGAATATAAAATCAGTTTATTTGCAGATGATGTTATAGTGTACTTAACAGAACCAGAACTATCAATAAAAGAATTATATAAGAAATTGAAGGAATATGGAGAAGTGTCGGGTTACAAGATAAACGTAAATAAAAGTGAAGCAATGCCTATGAATAATGCGGATTTCTCAAAATTTAAGAAGGAATCACCATTTAGATGGCAAATGCAAGCAATAAGATACCTAGGTGTACAAATAAACAAAAATCTCGGCCAACTATATAAACTCAATTATTATCCACTAATGAAAAAAATTACAGGACGATTTAGAGCATTGGAAAGATTTACCACTAACACTAATAGGAAGGATAAACTGTATTAAAATGAACATTTTTCCAAGGATATTATACTTATTTCAGGCATTGCCAATACAACTGACAGAGAAATTCTTCAAGGAGTTAAAGAAAATAATAAGGAAATTTTTATGGAGAGGGGGTAAACCGAGGATAGCACTAGATAAATTAACAGAATGGTATAAACAAGGAGGCTTACAACTGCCAAACTTTAAAAATTATTATAGAGCCACACAATTAAGATACCTATCAGATTTTTATCAAACAAGGGAAAAGCCAGATTGGACGAGATTAGAATTAGATAAAATAGGGGAAAAGATACCTGAACACATATATAAATGGGATGAAAAATTGGTACAACATAGAAGTTCTCCAGTATTACATCATCTCCTCAATATTTGGAAGAAGATTCATGTAGAAAGAAATAAAACAAATTATCAATTACCAAAACTAATATTGACGCAAAACAAGTGACTCCCTTTTACAATAGATAACCTTTCCTTTAGAGAATGGGAAAAAAAAGGATTAAAAGAATAGAAAATTGTTTTTCAGGAAATAGATTCTTATCCTTTGAACAAATGAAAGATAAGTACAATATAACTCAAGATACAGCGCTGGCATATTACCAATTGAGATCCTACTTGAAGGATAAATTAGGAAGCAGTTTGAGTTTGCCAGATGCAAGTAACTTTGAATACGTGATTACAGATACAATGATAATCAAAAGATTTATAACAAATATGTATATTAAACTGCAAGAAAAGGAGAATGAGGAAACAAATGGTAAAACTAAACAAAAATGGGAACAAGATTTAAATATAAAGATAAAAAAGGAAACATGGGAGAAATTATGTTCTGGAACGATGAGAAATACAATAAATACGAGGTTACGTATGATACAATATAACTGGATACACAGGCTATACATTACACCTCAAAAGTTAAATAAATGGGACCCAACAGTATCTGACAGATGTTTTCGATGTAAAAAAGAAATGGGAACAACAATTCATGCAATCTGGACATGTGAGAAAGTAGAAAAATTTTGGGAAGATCTAAACCAGATATTAAATAAAATTACAGAAAACAATATACCAAAAAATCCAGTGATCTTCCTCCTAAGTAACATAAAAAACAAAGAATTTGGAATTGATTTGGATGGTGCACAAAAAAGATTTGTTAAGATAGCTCTAGCCGTAGCAAAAAAATGTATTATGTCAACCTGGAAATCGGAAGATAATTTGAAAATACAACAATGGAATATAGAAATGAATAAATGTATTCCATTAGAAAAAATAACATATAGTTTAAGAAATAATATTGAAATATTCAAACAAATATGGGAGCCTTACATTAAATACAATAGCGAAAACCTACCGGGGACAAACATTACCTAAGTTGATGGAAGGAAAAGGAAATGAAAAGAATGGACTCAGTAGAATTTCTGGTGTATTTTTGTTGAGTGACAACATTGTTTGACTGGTTAAATGTATCCTAGATTGTATACCTTAAATGGACGGGAGGGGGGGGGGTGGGGAGGGTGGGTTGGGAGGAGGGAGGGGGGGGGAGAAAATGGCACTGTATATGTGTGAAAAGGAAAAAGTGTGTACCATGGTTAATGTGATTTATGGTGTGAAAAATAAAAAATTTTAAAAATTAAAAAAAAAGTAATCCCTAGGCTGTCGGTGCTCTGTGATTAGTAAGGGATGGCTTTAGGTGGGTGGAAAGAAAAAGTTTGAAACCCACTGTTTTAATCGTCCCTCATGGACTCATTATGTGCACGGTTTCAGAACTCCAAAGGAAATGGGTCATGACCCATTTTCTCAAGCAAAATATTTCAGTAACAATTGGGTCCAGAGCAGTGATTCTCGACCTTCCCTTCCCACCCACATCCCACCTTAAGCCATCCCTTACTGATCACAGAACACCAATGGCCTCGGGATGACTTAAAGTGGGATGTGAGTGGAAAGAAAAAGTTTGACAACCACTGGATACTGGAGGAACTCTGCCGGTCACACGGGGTCCATGGAAGGTAAATGTAAAGGTTAAAACCTTGTGGTTTTGATTCTTAGTTAATTTTGTTCTTGTCTCTTTAAGAAAAGTATTGTTTGTAGTGTTACCCCTAGTGATTCTGATGTAATTTGTCGTAATATCCGCGCAGACTAAGAGCTTGTAACTCATTCTTCGACAAACCATGAAGGGGGTTAGTGTAGAATTCGTCTTCAAAGGGCTCAGGCCTGAAACGTCAGTAATTTGTCTGTACCTCTGTGGACGCTGCAAGACCACATGCTTACTGCCCAAGGATTTGGACCCACTTGGGATGCAAGCAGTGAACGAGATTCTGCCCCCAGGCACATCTCATGGGCAGATCTCGAGCCCAGCCACCTGAGTCCGCCAGCTTCACCCCGACACCCTCAACCCTCCTCCCACCACCTCAGTGACAACGTCCAATCTCAGCCCTCGGCTGGTCTCCCTCCCTGCAGATCAGAATCAGGTCACAAAATTTGTTGTTTTGCGGCTGCAGTTGGCAGCAGGACAAGGCGCAGAATTGCTATAAATGGACAATTGTGTAAATAAAAGATTTTAAAAATTAAATTAATGCAGAAAGGACAAAAGTGAGGTAGGGCCCATAGATTCATTGTCCATTCAGGAATCTGATGGTATAGGGGAAGAAGCCGTCCTTGTGCCGCTGTCTGCTCGTCTATAGGCTCCTGGTCCTTTTCCCCGATGGTAGCAGAGTGAAGAGGGCATGGCCTGGGTGGTGGGGGTCTTTGAGGATAGAACACTCGTAGACGTCCTTAATGGAGTGGAGTCAGTGCTGAGATCACAGCTCTCTGTAGCCTTTTCCTGACCCATGCATTGGCACCTCTGTACCAGGCAATGATGCAACCAGTCAGAATGCTCTCCGTGGTCCACCTGTAGAAATTTGCTTGTCCAGCTATTGGGACTTCAGGGGCCATTCAGATATCTCCCACCATGCAGACACTGGAATCCAGATGAAAATCATGGTAGAGCCATGGGCCGGACAGCGTCCATGGGGGGAAAGAAACTCAAGGAAAGCACCTTGTATTCTGCCTGCGCAGTCACCAGCTGTGGGATTTTCCACTTTCAGGTAATGTGTCCCTCCGAGTTGCATTTTTTTTTTAATTTAAATTTACAGCACGGTAACAGGCTGTTTCGGCCCATGAATCTGTGTCGCCCAGTTTACTCCCAATTAATCTACAGCCCCTGCCTGATATGTTTCAAATGGTGCGAGGAAACCGGAGCCCCCCGGAGAAAACCCCCACAGTCGTGGGGAGAATGTACAAAGACTGTCCGGGATTTGAACCCTGGTTTCAATTGCTGGCGCTGTAAAGGCATGGTGCTAACCACTACGCCCACCGAGCCGCTGTGTTCTTCCACCTTCCGTCATATTGTTCCCCCAAACACCCCACCCCCAATTCTCCTCCTCCTCCACCCACATTTCACCTGCAAGGCCCCTCAAACACCTCCCACTATTGCCTGATCAGATTCCAGCGCCAGAAGCCCTTGTCTCCACCTATCAGCCACCCTCCAGCCACACCACCCTGCGTGACTTTTCTTTCCCCCATCTGATCTCCCACCCACCCCCCAGTATAGCACCTGCCAATCAACTGCCCATCATCCTTCAGCCATTTTATAAGAAATAGGTGCAGAAATAGGCCATTCAGCCCATCAAGTCTGCCCCCTCCCATTATATCACGAGCTGAACCATTTCCCCACTCAGCCCTACTGCCCAGACTTCTCCCCATAACCTTTGATGCCCTGGCTAATCAAGAACAGGTCAATCTCTGCCTTAAATACACCCAATGACCCAGCCTCCACAACTGCCTGTGCAACAAATTCTACACATTTACCACCCTTTGGCTGAAGAAATCCCTCCGCATCTCTGTTCTGTTCCTAATCAACTGCCAGCCCCTGTCTAAGCCCTCCCCCCCCCCCCCCCCCCCCCACCCTGGCTCTCTCCCCTTTGCACTCCCAGATCTGATGGAGGGTTCAACCAGAAACATCGGCCATTCTTTCTCTCTCACGGATGCTGAGTTCCTCTAGCTTGTTGTCTGATTACAGTACCTGCATCCCTTCTGCAACAAGGAGAAAAGGACGATGACATTTTGGATCGGAACCTTTCGGATTGCACTGAGATGGGTTCTGACCTGAAGCATCCGCTGCCTGGTCTATTCAATGGGAGTTTGAAAGCAGTAACATAACAAGGCCAAGGAGTGATATCTTTTATCTTGGATTGCAGGTGGTAACGCTTGAGATTGTATGTTATTGCATAACCATATAACCATATAACAATTACAGTATGGAAACAGGCCATCTTGGCCCCTCTAGTCCGCACCGATTTAAGTGATCTCCTCTAGTCCCACCTACCTGTGCCCTCTCCATAACTCACCAAATCCCCTCACATCCATGTGCTCATCCAACCTTCTCTTAAATGACAAAATTGACCCTGCTACAACCCCCTCTTCCGGAAGGTCATTCCACTCAGCCCCCACTCTCTGAGTGAAGAAACTTCCTCTTATATTACTTCTAAAGTTTTGCCCCCTAACCCTTAACTCATGACCTCTTGTTCCAATCTCCTCTACCCTCAAGGGGAAGACCCTATTCACATCTACTCTATCTATGCCCCTCATAATTTTAAATACCTCTATCAAATCCCCCCTCAACCTTCTGCGCTCCAATGAATAAAGAACCAGTCTACTCAATCTTTCTTTGTTTTCAAGATACTGCAATCCAGGCAACATTTTAATAAATCTTCTCTGCACCCTCTCTACATTATTGATATCCTTCCTATAATTTGCAGACCAGAACTGCACACAGTATTCCAAATTTGGCCTCAGCAATGCCTTGAACAGTCTCAACATCTCCCTTCTATGCTTTGATTTATAAAGGCCAGCATTACCAAAAGCCTTCTTCACCACCCTATCTACATGAGAATCCACTTTCAAATAAATATAACCATGGGGATTCTTCCCGGATGGGAGGGACAAAAGGGGATTTAAAAATAAGCAATTATGAATAAACCATTAAGAATATTAGTTTTAATATTAATGGGATTAATGGAACAATAAAAAGAAATATATCTTATAGAAAGAACAAAGGAACTAATTGTAGACTTTGGGAAGGGGAAATCCAGAGAACGTAAACCAATCCTCATCAAGGGGTCAGCAGTGGAAATTTCTGGGGGATCTGTCCTGGGGCCTCCAGATCGATCCAATCACAAAGAATGCTCGCCTGTGGATCTACTTGGTGAGATTCGGTACACCAGCAAGCATTGTAAACTCAGCCAGTACTATCATAGGCAGCCATCACTCCATTAAAGACATTACAAGAGAGCGCCCCCTATCTTCAAGGACCCTCAACACCCTCTTCACACAGCTACCACCAGGAAGGAGGTCCTGGAGCCTGAAGTCAAGCACCCAATGGCGCAAAAACAGCTTCTTCTCCTCCGCCATCAGATTCCTGAATGGACAATTAACCCCAGACACGGCCTCCCTTTTCTATTGCACTAATTTATTCATTTTTTTTCCAAACAAATGTAATTTATAGCAATGTTTTCACCTCAGAGCTGCTGCAAAATGAATTTCGTGTCCATGGCAATAAATTCTGATTGTGAGGTTTGGGAGTCAGTTTAATATGCCCATTGGCAGGAATGCATCAGAGCTCTGCGAGTAATGCGAGAGGGAGGGAGCGATAGTCCTTGATAATGTGATACAGTTTGGGACCATCAAACCCCACCTAAAAGGGGATTTTAAATTCAAAACAACTGGGATTTTTTTTGGAGAGGGGGGAATTAGACGGTGGTGCAGTGGGTAATGCCACTGCCTCAGCGCTGAGCACTCCGGATCGCTGCTGGCCTCTGGTGTTGCCAGCATGGAGTTTGGGCGTTCTCCCTGTAACCGCGTGGGTTCCCCCCCTCAGTTTCGTCCCACATCCCAAAGGTGTGCGCTGGGGTTAGGGTGTGCGGGACTCGATGAGAATGCGAGGAGATTGAGAAGGTATTTGCGTAGGAAGTGGCTTGAGTGTTCAGCGCTCACTCGACGGGCTGAAGGGGTCTGCGCGCGAGTGCCTGTGGCCACCCTCCTTACCTGAGGGGCTACCCAGAGAACTACTCAGGGCCTCCGCTTCCCATTCTCTCTCGCTAGTAACATCCTCCCCCTCCTCCCCCCGAGGGCTTTTATTCAGGCATCCCTCCATCATCGATCACAGACCATCATTCCCAGGGTCAGTCCAGGACACGTGGTTACAAACATTAGTTTTAGGGAAAGGCCCGAACTCTTTCCAAGGGTCCTGTCGGCTCGGGAACTGGAGATAGGGCCAGGACTCGGAAGCGAGTTAAGTCCGCAAAGCCTTTCCATTAAATCCGTTGCAAGAATTGGAATCTTGAACAACTCAGCAGGTCACACCGTGCAGTTTACCCAGCACAGGTAAAGATCCAGAACCAATTCGTCAAACACAAGCCCAAAACGTTCGTTCTGGATCTTTATCTTTGCTAGATAAAGGACATGGTGTGACCCACTGAGCTTCTCCAGCCTTGTGTTTTAACTTCAACTACAGTGTCTGCAGACTTTTGTGCTTTACCCTGGAGTCCTGAGAGTCAGTTCCAAGCCCATGAACAGCATGGGTCTTGTGTTTTTAATTTGCGGCAAGGTATGCAGGGAGTCGATTGAACAACCCTGTGAGCTCCAAAGTCCATCAATCCCACCGCTTCAAAGGCTGCGGCTGCCCTCGCTGATAGAAAACACTCAGCCCGAGGAACGCGGAGAGAGCGAGAGAGAGAGAAAAAACCTGATGGAGCTGCAGAGGTAAATTAAAACAGCTCGTCACAATAAACTCAGCTCTGGAACCAAGCCATACAAATGTCTGGCTCACAGTAGGAGAGGGTTGTCATAGGAACAGCAAGAGAGCTCAAAGCCGCAATATGAATGATTGATGTGTGGTGGAAACTATTAAGAACTCAATATGAAAATGGGGAAAGGCACAAAGCGTGGAATATCATTATGCGCTGTCATATCACAGCTGGGAAGATGAAGTGCTTTCATTATGCAGCCTCAGGTAATCCACCTCTTCTGTCTGCATTCCTCAGGCAAAAGGGGTGCCCCTTTATTCCAACAGAAATTCCTCCAGCTTCCATGATTGGGCTCCGGAGAGGCTGTACCAGTATGGTGCCCCAATATCAAGCCAAAACCCGGCCTGCCGGAGCAACTGAGTGGGTTCATGTCCCTGCATCATGGTCTCAGGATATCCTCCCCATCTGGGATCCCCTTCCCATCAGGATGAGTCATATCCTCTCCATCTGGGATCCCCTTCCCATCAGACTGGTCATATCCTTCCCTTCCCCATCTGGGATTCCCTTCCCCATCAGGATGGGTCATATCCTTCCCCTCCCCACCTGAGATCAATGATTGGTTAGGATCAGCTGTTCTGCCCAGGCAGAGCTGACATGGTATGTGCCAAAGGCGAGGATCAGATGATTGGAGCTGAGGCCAGAGCTCAAAGGAAGGTGGGAAGGGTCTTCAGAGAGATACAGCACTGGGGTCCACTTCTAGTGGGGAGGGGACTGTCACTGTATAACACTGGGATACAGTACTGGTGGGATGGGTCTGTCACTGTATTACACTAGGGTACAGTACTGGTGGGGACGGTCTGTCACTGGATAACACCGGGGTACAGTACTGATGGGGACGGGTCTGTTACTGTATAACACCGGGGTACAGTCCTGATGGGGATATGTCCATTACTGTTTAACACCGGGGTACAGTACTGGTTGGGATGGGTCCATCACTGTATAAAACCGGGGTACAGTACTTGTTGGGATGGGTCCATCACTGTATAAAACCGGGATACAGTACTGGTTGGGATGGGTCCATCACTGTATAAAACCGGGGTACAGTACTGGTTGGGATGGGTCCATCACTGTATAAAACCGGGGTACAGTACTGGTTGGGATGGGTCCATCACTGTATAAAACCGGGGTACAGTACTGGTGGGGACGGGTCCGTCACTGTATAAAACCGGGGTACAGCACTGGTGGGGACGGGTCCGTCACTGTATAACACTGGGGTACAGTACTGGTGGGGACGGGTCTGTCACTGTATTACACTAGGGTACAGTACTGGTGGGGACAGTCTGTCACTGGATAACACCGGGGTACAGTACTGATGGGGATGGGTCCATTACTGTGTAACACCGTGGTACAGTACTGGTTGGGATGGGTCCATCACTGTATAAAACCGGGGTACAGTACTGGTGGGGACGGGTCCGTCACTGTATAAAACCGGGGTACAGTACTGGTGGGGACGGGTCCGTCACTGTATAACACTGGGGTACAGTACTGGTGGGGACAGTCTGTCACTGGATAACACCGGGGTACAGTACTGATGGGGATGGGTCCATTACTGTGTAACACCGGGGTACAGTACTGGTGGGGACGGGTCCGTCACTGTATAAAACCAGGGTACAGTACTGGTGGGGACGGGTCCGTCACTGTATAAAACCGGGGTACAGTACTGGTGGGGACGGGTCTGTCACTGTATAAAACCGGGGTACAGTACTGGTGGGGATGGGTCCGTCACTGTATAACACTGGGGTACAGTACTGGTGGGGACGGTCTGTCACTGGATAACACCGGGGTACAGTACTGATGGGGATGGGTCCATTACTGTGTAACACCGGGGTACAGTACTGGTTGGGATGGGTCCATCTCTGTATAAAACCGGGGTACAGTTCTGGTTGGGATGGGTCCATCACTGTATAAAACCGGGGTACAGTACTGGTGGGGACGGGTCCGTCACTGTATAAAACCGGGGTACAGTACTGGTGGGGATGGGTCCATCTCTGTATAAAACCGGGGTACAATACTGGTTGGGATGGGTCCATCACTGTATAAAACCGGGGTACAGTTCTGGTTGGGATGGGTCCATCACTGTAAAACACTGGGTACAGTACTGGTGGGGTGAAAATAGAAATCTGGATGGATAGTGAACGGCTCTGGCTGAATGAAACACATAGGGTTGAGTGATGTTTTCATGAAATATTTTTCTGCACAGTTGCAGCTCACATTCACAGAAAATACAATTTAAGTGCAAAGAAAATTGATTTTTATTTGGATCTAAAATTAATACCCAGCATTTATTTAATTGTGCCTTTTGATAAATTGTGATGCGGACGGTGCGTAGGTGTGTTGACAGGTCTGACAGCTCATTCCCACAGACAACATCCAAGAAACAGCAAATTAGTTCACTCGGTCTTAAAGGGGAGGTGCTGAGAAAATAGAACCAGTCTTGGAGAGGAACCATATCCCTTATGTTGTATGGGAACAGACGCATCCTCGCCAGTTCTATCCATCGGTGTTATACAGTGATAGACCCATCCCCACCAGTTCTATCTACCGGTGTTATACAGTGGCAACTCAGCCCCACCAGTACTGTACCCCAGTGTTACACAGTAGATGCTTTTAAACTGACGCACCTGGGTAGCCGTCCTGGGACCCAGGTGCATTAAATGGGTCAATGGTGCACCTTTGAAACTGGGGCGGGATCGACCCAGTAAATCGCTATCCCAGCAATTTAAGGGGTATCCCGCGCCCGCAATGACGCGTTGAATGATGCATCACGCAAATTATTGGTAAGTCTCTCCCCGTTCCCCCCCCCCCCCATCCCCTACAGCAGCCGACCACTCCACTCCCGCAGCAGCCAGTCACAGCATCCCCCCGGCCCGCCGATCGCGAGGACCTCTCTGCCCCACCAATCTCAGGGACCACTGTGCCCTGCTGGTCACAGGGACCCCACTGCCTATCTGATCGCAGGGACCCTTCTGCTCCGCTGGGGATACCTCTCTCCACTTTGCCAGTGATTCCATGTGATGCCAGTGAGCAAGAGCTGACATCACAGGAGTAACTGAGTCGGCCATTTTCACTTTCAAGCCATAGGAGGACATGACCTAGATGAGTATTAATGGGCTCCCTGTCTATTTCCAAGGTAGGGCAGGGACCCACTTGCTTTTGGATGTCGCTAACTGTGTCAGACCCTTTCTCTCTGCCTTGTGAGTGGGGTGCTAACCGGGAAAATTGCCCAGTTAACCCCATTTTACAAGGCAGCTTGAAAGGGCCTAGTGACAGACCCATCCCCATGTTCTGTACCCAGTGTAATATAGTGACTGACACATCCCCACCAGTACTGTACCCTAGTGTAATACAGTAACAAACCAGTCCCCACCAGAACTGTACCCCAGTGTTATCCAGTGACAGACGCATCCCCACCAGAACTGTACCCCAGTGTTATCCAGTGACAGACGCATCCCCACCAGAACTGTACCCCAGTGTTATCCAGTGACAGACCCATCCCCACCAATACCGTACCCCAGTGTTATCCAGTGACAGACCCGTCGCCACCAGTACTGTACCCTAGTGTAATACAGTGATAGACCCATCGCCACCAGTACTGTACCCAGTGTTATATAGAGACAGACAATGTTCTTATGTTCCTCCATTTTAACAATGTTGATATTGAAGAGATTTTTCGAAGCTAAATAGATAGGAAAAGGTGAGAGGGTATGGGCCAACAGCATAGATGAGAAGTTGTTTTTGGCTCTTGTTGATGCCATCCGGTTGGAGGGCACCCAGATAGAAGATGAGTTGTTCCTTCAGTTTCCTCCAGTCTCAGTCTGGCAGCCCACGAGTCCATGGAGAAACATGTCAGTAAGGGAATTGGACAGAGAATTGAAATGTGTGCCACTGGGAGATCCACACTATTGTGGCAGACAGAGCTGAGATGCTGAACAAAGTGATCTCCCAGTCTCTCCATTGTAGAGGAGATCACAACGGGAGCACCGGATGCAGGAGATGACCCCTACAGATTCACAAGTGAAATGTTGCTTCACTTGGAAGGTCAGATTGGGGCACTGAATGGGGGCAAGTGGAGAATCTTTTGTGGTTGCAGGGGTAGGTACCAAGGGGATAATAGGTGGGGAGGGGGGTGTGGATGAGGAATCAAGGAGGTGGGGGTGGGGGATGCATGCAGAAGGCAGAGAGGAGTGGCGGGAAGATGTGTCTGGTGGTGGGATCAAATAGTAGGTGGTGAAAATGATGGAGAAGGATGTGTTGGTTGCGGAGGCCAGTGGAGTGAAAGGTGAGGACAAGGAGAGTCCTGTCCTTGTTGTGCGTGGGGGTGGAGGAGACCAGGGCAGATGTGCGGGTGAGGGCCGAGTTGATGGTGGTAGAGGGAAAGCCATGTTATTTGAAGGAGGACATCCCTGATGATCTGGCATGGAAGTCCTCATCCTGGGTGCAGGTGCGACAGAGATGGAGGAATTGAGAGAAGGGAATGGGATCCCTACAGGGACAGGGTGGGAAGAGCAGTGGGAATCGGTGGACTTATGCAGGTGACCTGCCTGTGGCTGACAGGCTCGACTGGTGTTTGCTGATTGGTTTCAAGACTGACCCCTGCTGCCCTGAGCTGCCCAGGTGAGGGTTGGCATCTCCAAAGTCACCTCGATTTTATTGCAGACTCTTCCTGGGGACACAAGGTGATGAAATCTCGAGCGAAAAACACGTGGCTGGAGATACTCAGGACGCCAGGCATCGTCTGCGTCAGGGTCCACACTCGTCCTCCACGGCCTCTCCCTGACCCACTGGGTTCCTCCAGAGTTTCCTGGTTCCAGGCATGGAATGCAACATGGTCAGGGAATTAACCTTCAAGGTTTCTGCTCGACTTGCATCTGCTCTCCCAGGTAGGTGTGATTTCAAATTTATTGTCAGAGTAAATATGTGACATCACGTACAACCCTGAGATCATATTCCCTGCAGGCGAGGCAGAATTTCCACTTATTGGCAGTGCAAAAAAAAACCTGACTCACTGTACACGTGTAAGCAAATAAAGAAATGTAAACAAACTGGAAAACAGAGAGGAAAAAAAAAAAATCGATGAAGTGCACAAGTCGGAGTCCCTGATTGAGGTTGTCATTGAGGAGTCTGATGGTGGAGGGGGAGCAGCTGTTCCTGACCCTATTGGGTACGAGTCTTGTGGTACCTGAATCTCTTTCCTGATAGCAGCAGTGAGAACAGAGTGTGTGCTGGGTGGGTGGATCCTTGATGATCGCTGCTGCTCTCCGACGGCAGCGTTCCCTGTAGATGTTCTCGATGGTGGGGAGGGTTTTGCCTCTGATGTCCTGAGCTGTGTCCACCACCTTTTGGAGGGCTTTATGTTCCGGGGTTTTGGTGTCCCCGTACCAGACCGAGATGCAGCCGGTCAGCACACTTTCCACCACACATCTGTAGAAATTTGCCAGGGTTTTTGGTGTTGTCCCAAACCTCTGCAAACTCCTGAGGAAGTAGAGGCGCTGACGGGCTTTCTTCAGGATGCCATTGGTGCGTTGGGTCCAGGAAAGATTGTCCGAGATAGTGACTCCCAGGAAATTAAATTTGCTCACCCTCTCCACCTCTGATGCCCCAGTGATCACTGGATCGTACATATCTGGTTTTCCCTTCCTGAAGTCAAAAATCAGCTTCCTGGTGACATAGAATGCAAGGATGTGTTGGTGGATCTTTCAGCCAAGTTTTCAACCTTCCTCCTGTATGCCAATTCCAGAGTTTGTGGAGGAGAAGTTCTTGCCAATCCTCACTGATTGTGGTTTGGTCCTGAGTAAATCCATGATCCAATTACACAGTGTGGCGTTGAGTCCCAGGTCTTGGAGTTTGCTGATCAGTTTTGAGGGGACGATGGTGTTAATTGCTGAACTGTAGTTGATGAAGAGCATCCTGATGTCTGCATCTTTGCTGTCTAGGTGTTCCAGGGCTTTGAGTAGGGCCAGTGAGGTGACCCGTTGCTACGATAGGCAAACTGGAACGGATCCATGTGACCACTCGGACAGGAGCTGATAGGCTTCAAACACCAGCCTTTCAAAACACTTCATCACTGTTGATGTAGGTGCTACTGGTCGATAGTCATTAAGGCAGGTAACTGCCCTCTTCTTGGGCACTGGTATGACCGACGCCTGTTTGAAACAGGTGGGTACCACACCTACTGGAGTGAGACATTGAATATATCTGCAAATACATTGGTAAGTTAGGCAGCACAGATTTTTAATACTCGGCCAGGTAATCCATCTGGGCCAGATGCTTTCCTCAGATTCATTCTCCTGAAAGCAGCACTCACTTCATCCACAGATACGGACTGGATGGGATTGTCAGGGTACGTGGGGGGTGAAGAGAGGAAGTTCTTTGTTGTTGCTGTCTACAAATCGGGCGTAGAAGGCGTCGAGTTCCTCTGGGAGAGAAGCTTTGCCGCTTGCTATGTCACCGATTTGTTTTTTTAATTTAAAATTGAGCGGTACGGTAACAGGCCATTTCGGCTCACAAGTCTGTTCTCCCCAATTTACATCCCATTAATGTTTCAAACGGTGGGAGGAAACTGCAGCCTCGAAGAATGTACGAACTCCTTAGAGACAGCACGGGATTCGAACCCTGGTCCGGCCCTGATCACTGCTGCTGTAAAGGCTTTGCGCTGACCTTCAATCCAGATTATGGTGTTCAGGCCCTGCCGCAGCTGTCTGGTGTCCTTTGCGGAATCTTCACTTTGCCCGCGAGATAGCCTTCCACAGGTCATACCTGCTCCCGCTGTACTGATCTGGATCTCTGGACTTAAATGCCTGTGATCTGGCTCTCAGCAGGTTCCAGATTCCTTTGTTCATCCAGGGCTCCTGGTTGGGGAAAACCCTGAATGATTTGATGGGGACAGACTCGTCCACAGCTACTTTGATAAAGTCGGTGACAGCCCTGGTGTAATCCCGCAGATTCTCAGCTGAGTCCCTGAACACCGCCCAATCCGCTGGCTCGAGGAAGTCCTTTAACCATTCTTCACCCTCCTATGACCACCTTTTGGCTGTCCTGCTCTCCAGAGCCTCTCTGTTTATGTTCTGTCTATATGAAGTCAGAAGGAGCACAGCCTGGGGATCCAACTTGCCAAAGTGCAGTCTCGGGAGAGAGCAGTAAGGCCTTCCTTACATTGGTGTAGTAGTGGAGGTAGTGGACACAGCCCCAGGACATCACAGGCAAGACCCTCCCCACCATTGAGTACATCTGCAGGAAACTCAGCCGTTGAAGGGCAGCAGTAGAGACTCACCCCACCCAGCACACGCTCTGTCCTCGCTGCTGCCATCAGGAAAGAGGTCTCGGTGCCACAAGACTCGCACCCACCAGGTTCAGGAACAGCGGCTCCCCCTCCACCGTCAGACTCCTCAACGACAAACTCAATCAGGGACTCATTTAAGGACTCTTACTTGTGAACTTTATTGATTTTTAAAAATTCTATCTATTGCAGTCAGATTGTTTCCATTTCTTTATTCGTATACATGTGTGCTTTGTGTAAAAGTTTTTTTTGCCCACACAGGAGAAAAAATCTTAAGGTTGAATGATGTCATGCATGTTCTCTGACAATAAATCTGAAATTTGACCTCTTTCCCGATGGCAGCAGCGAGTACAGAGTGGGTGCTGCGTGGTGTGGATCCTTGATGATCGCTGTTGCTCTCCAATGGCAGCGTTCCCGGTAGATGTTCTCGTCGGTGGGGAAGGTTTTGTGTGCAATGTCTTGGGCTGTGTCAACTACCTTTTGCAGGGCTTTACGCTCAGGGGTATTGGTCTCCCCAGACCAGACCACGATGCAGCCCACAATAGCTCTTTGCACTCTCCCTTATTGTCGCTACCACTTTACTGTTGTGCATTTGTGGGATCATGCACACATTTACTGCCACGTTTCTGGCATCGCAAGCGGCCACTACAAAGCACCCTGGGACATGCTGGGGTT
Source organism: Narcine bancroftii (assembly GCF_036971445.1). NCBI lineage: Eukaryota > Metazoa > Chordata > Chondrichthyes > Torpediniformes > Narcinidae > Narcine > Narcine bancroftii. Next base: position 77,245,931 of record NC_091481.1, read on the forward strand.
GTGGAATTGTCCGCTTCACCCCTCCCCTCCCCAAGCGGCACGGTTGGTGTAGCTTTACAGCACATGCGATCGGGACCAGATCTGGGTTTGAATCCTGCGCTGTCTGCAAAGAGGTTGTGTGTTCTCATCATGTCTCCGTGGGTTTCATCCGGGGGCTCTGATTTCCTCTCACCCTTCAAAAACTTACCAGGGGTGTAGATTGATGGGAGTGTAAATTGGGCGGCATGGACTCGTAGGCCAAAATGGCCTGTAACCGTGCTGGAACTGGAAGCCTGATGGTGGGGAGAGGAAGTGGTTAATTCTCCACCCCCTCTGGGATCATCCAGGATGGTGAACAACCTCATACAGCTGTGGAGGCACAATCATGGGGGGGGGGGGGAAGGTTTAAGGGGGAGATTGATGGGTACCAAAGGAAAAGGGACATGGGGAAAAGGCCAGAACTTGGAACAAGATGTGAGAGCAGTTTAGCTCAGGGAGGAGTTGCGGACCAGACTCGATGGGCCGAACAGCCTGGTTCTGTTGATCTCATTGTGAGGTCCACCCGCCCCTCCCTGCCGCTGTCTCCTCCAAAAAGGAAATTCCACCAAACATCTCACTGGGGGGGGGGAAACAATGTTAAAATAATCTGCAGAATTCAATGTCAATCAGCTGTTCCCTGACTTCAAACTTAGCCGAGGCCGCCCCCTGCTGAGCAAAGGGAGCACTGCAACTATTGCAGAGGGAACTCTTTAACTGGCCCAGGGAACAATAAACGCCTTGGCGTGAAGGAATATTAAAAGGTATCTGCCATAGAAATCACTTCCACCTTAATGCTGTTTATGTTTTTATTTATCAAATGACTTCAAAGATCTTCCTCACACTGCCAGTCTTGTAACAGTCTGTTCTGGGTGTCAACATCTCCGAGGATCTGTCCTGGAGCCTCCATGTCGATGCAATCACAAAGGCGGCTCGGCTCGCCAGCGGCTGTACTTCATGAGGGGTTTTGGTGCGTCACCGAAGGCTCTCAAAAGCATCTGCAGGTGTACAGTAGAGAGCATTCTGGCTGGTTGCATCGCTGGCTGGTATGGACACGCCAACGCACAGGACAGAAAAAAACAACTCCAGAGGGTCGTTGACTCGGCCGGCGACATCACAGGCTTCACCCCATCGAGGATGTCTACAAGAGGCCGAGTCTCAAAAAAGCAGCTTCTATCCTCAAGGCCATGCCCTCTTCACCCTGGTACCAAGTACAGGAGGCTAAAGACGAGCACTCGGTGGGACCAGGACAGCTTCTTCCCCTCCGCCATCAGATTCCCAGATGGACAACGAACCCCGGACACGGCCTTGCTTTGTCTTTTCCTTGCACTGATTTTATTTATTTTGTGAGGAGGTTTGCACCATGATTGCTGCAAAACAACAAATTTTGTGATATGTTCAGGGCAATGAATTCTGATTCTTCTGGGATTAATTCTTCGCTCCTGAAAGGGGGGAGTTGCTGTGGTCTCAGGAGTACACTGAAGTAAATCATAACATTCTGTAGACACTGGTTGAAGTAAAAATGCTGGAGAAACTCAGCAGGTCAAACAGAGTCCTTTGTGTGGCAAAGGAAGTAGCACAGAACCAATGTTCCTCAAACTACACACTGATATTGTTCAAATGGCAGCTGTTCAACAATAATGGAGAGGGATTCAGGAGGAAGTTCACTGGGACGATTCCGGGAATGAAAGGGTTATCGCATGAGGAGTGTTTTTCAGCTCTTGGGCTGTGTTCATTGGAATTTAGGAGAACGGGGAATCCCATTGAAACATTTCGAATGTTGGAAGGCATGGACTGAGTAAATGTAGAACTGTTGTTTCCCATGGTGGGAGAGTCCAGGACAAGAGGGCACAACTTCAGGATTGAAGGGCATCCACTTAGAACAGAGACATGGAGGAATTTCTACAGCCAGAGGGCGGTGAATCTGTGGAGGAGGACAGGTCATTGGATGTATTCAAGGCAGCGATTCTTGATCAGACAGGGCATCAAAGGTTATGGGGAGAGGGCCTGGCAGAGGGGCTGAGAGGGGGAAATGGATCTGCTTGGAGGGAGTGGGCAGAACCAGCAGTAACAGCTCCCGTCTTATGACGGCTAGACACAACAGCCTCCTATCTACTGGCAATCGGCCACTACAGCCACGTGGCATAGTGACTCAGCAGCACCCATAGGTCTACTGAGAAGCCCTGGCCTACTCAACGTAGCTATGTCGTGAGGTCGTTAGCACTTCAGATGTCATGACGCCAGGTCACATGTTATACTTGGCACTGCATTCCCCTGCTCCAATGGGAATTGTCCTCAGGATCTGGAAGTATGCTTGTAAAGTCCAGCTGATGGCCATTGTCACCTGGTTCAAAGAACATTTAACCCTTCACCTCAGTGCTAACTCTTTAGCTGGGCAGACTGCCTGGCTCAGCAGGGAGAGATGCTCTCGGCCCCGTTGCAATCTTGGATGAAAGTCGTCGGATGCTGCCGTCTGTGGTGCCTCTTGCATCCAACTGCAAGCAGAGAAGATTTTGGTTTAACCTCCTGCTGCAAACCTCAGCATTCGGACAGAACAGCCCTGCTGCAGCGAGCGTTCAACTTCGTTAAAGGGCAGCCAACAGCCAAGTTAACGTCTGTCACTGCAAGGCGCCTCCTGGGGATATTAAATTGAAAGTCACAGGCCAGTGCCTCTCAAAATTGCAGGCATGAAAGGCGCGGACCACCGAGACCCATTTGTGTGTGCAGTGTGCTGGCTAGCTCTCACCTCTTGAACCGGGCACTGCACGATGCAGGCAGAGTCTCTGTGCAATTGACCAGGTGCTGCCTGTGACGTGGATCGGGGTAGAATCCATGCTGTGGGCCTGTTCCAAACCAGCAGCCAGCTCGTTGCACATTAAATACTGTGGGCAAAGTTCACCACAAGAATAAAACCAGGCAAGAAATATCACAGGGGAGAGGGAACAAAATGTAATACAGGAAGATTAAATGGTCGCTGATCGTAAAATAATGGAATTAAGATTACTGTAAATACATCAAATATGTGGATGCATTTTTTTTAGTGAAATTTAGGACGTTATTACACGCATACTATGTTGACCACGGTAAGTACTTGTGTCATTCGGGGCGGCAGGGCAGCCGGGACTGGGTAAGTCTGTTCAGGGGATCGGAAGCTTAGATGGGCGGTAGGGACTGGGCGGTAAGTCTGTGTTTGGGGCGTTGGGAGCTTGGATGGGCGGGTGGCCAGGGCTAAAAGTCGGGAGGAAGGGTTGACTTTTACATGCAATATATGGAAAATACTAGATTTTGGGGGCCAAAAATAAGGGGTTCAACTTTTAAAAAGGGCAATAGTCAACATGAATACAGATGGTAATTTTAATCTGAAAGATACAAGAGCCATTAAGTCTGTGGTGGCTTTTCCAAATTATTCTCAATTTAATTCCACTCCCTTGATTTTTCTTCCACAGCCTTGTAATCTTTGTTTCTCTCAAGATGAATTCCCTTCTGCGAGTTACGACGAAAGCCATCTCCATCTACTGGTTGAAGCAGCAACACATGCAAACGTGCACCATCAATGCCACCAAGGTTTCGGCTCATTCCTGTTTTCTGCCCGAAATGCACAGCCCATTTCTCTTTCCACAGACGCTGCACAGTGTTTCCTGCCTTCGTTTTTATTTTAAATTTGCAGCATCTGTAGTTTAAAAAAAAACCCACAAGAAATAGGAGCGGGAGTCGGCCATCGGGCCCGTCGCGCCTGCTCCCGTCAGTCGATGGCTGATCTGATGATGGGCTCCTCTCCACCTAACGACCTTTTCCCCATATTCCCTTAATTCCCCAACTCTTAAAAAAAATCTATCCAACCTTCTCTTAAATACATTTACTGAGGTTGTCTCCACTGCTTCAACGGGCAGCAAGTTCCACAGATTCACTACCCTCTGGAGGGGGGGGGGGGGGAAAAGAAAGCAGTTCCTCCTCATCTCCATGCTAAATCTACTACCCTGGATCTAGTCCGAGTTGTCCCTACTAATGGAAATAAACTTGCCTACCTTGATCATTTCATAATTTTATACATTTCTATAAAGAAACCCTCTCATTCTTCTAAATTTCAGCGACTGCAGCATAACCTCTCGGCTCCTAAATCCCTCCAGCAATGAAGGCCAATGTTCTTGATGCCCTGTTGGACCTGCAAACCAATCTTTGGCGATTCATGCACAAGCCCTCCTTTTGCAAGGCAGCACGTTGCAAGTGCTTGGTATTTAAATAACATTTTTCCTTCCAAAGGGGATAACCTCACATTTGCCATCATGGTACTCCATCTGGCAGACCCTTGCCCACTCACTTAGCCTATCTATATCTCGCTGCAGACTCTCCACATCCTCTGCACAATTTGCTTTTCCACAATTTACTGCCATCAGCAAACATAGATGCACTACATTCTGTCCTCTCTTCCCGATCGTTAATGTAAGGATGATTTCAACATGGTAACTCCCCCCCTCCCTCGCTCTTTCCCTCATCCCTCTGTCTCCCTTCCGCCCCTTCAGCTTCAAATCTCCTCTACCCTCTTACCTGCTAGCCTGTGTTCCCATCTTTTGACTCAGTCAGATTTTCAGCATTCCTGAAGGGGCTTGGGGTCTGAAACATTGACCTACCTTTTATTCCTGATGGATGATGTGTGATCTGCTGAGTTTCTCCAGCACAGTTGTGTGCTTTGTATTCCTCCGTCAGTGGACAATTTGATCAACTATCTCAGTTAATCGAGTGGTTCTCATTAAATGCAAATGCTGGCATTCATTTCAAGACGAATAGGGATGTGATGTTGAAGCTTCCTAAGACACTGGTCAGTATGGTGAGCAGTTTTGGGCTCCTTGTTTAAGAAAGGATATGCTGCATTTCAGAGGGTTCTGACGAGGTTCGCTAGGATATTCCGGAAATGAAAGGAGCGTTTGACAGTTCTTGGCCTGTGTTCATTGGAATTTAGGAGAATGGAAGGGTGTGGGGGGGGAAATTTCATTGAAACATTTCGAATGTTAAAAGGTGTGGACAGAGTAGATGCAGAAAAGTGGTTTCCCACGGTGGGAAACAGGAGGGCTCAACTTCAGGATTAAAGGCGTCCACTTGGAACAGAGACGTGGAGGAATTTCTTCAGCCAGAGGGAGGTAAATCTGTGGAATTTGCTGCCACAGGCGGTTGTGGAGGCCGGGTCATTGGGTGCATTTCAGGTAGAGATTGTTACGTTCTTGATTAGCCAGGGCATCAAAGGCTATGGGGAGAAGGCCAGGAAGTGGGGCTGAGTGGGAAAATGGATCAATTCATGATTTTTGTTTTTCAAATCATTCAGGGGTTATGGGGTAATTGGGTGAATTGGGCAGCGCAGGCCCTCGGGCCTGTAATGATGTTTTATGTCTAAAAAAATAATGGTGGGGCATACTCGATAGGCTGAATAGGCTATTTCTGATCTGATGTCTTATGGTCTTAAATTTCCTTTCACCTGCTTGGAGAATTACCTCAGCTTCTCCATGGGACTGCAGTGCCCACATCATTCTTTAATGAGAGCTAGTTGATTTTTCTCTCCTATGTTGTGATCTCAGCTCTCACCTTGCCACAGTGTTCTGTCCTGTTGTGCACTGTACGTTGATCAGGGTGGGACGACTGACCCATTACTCCAGACACAGTCACAGAGCCCATGCTGTCTGACCACACTGATCCCATTTACCATCCATTTGGTGGGTGGGAAAGGGGTTGGAGGGATACGGACCAAACTCGGGCGGTGGGACTAGTGCCAGTGGAGCTTTTAAGATGGCACAGACAAGATGGGCCTGTTTCCATGTTGTGTGACTCTATTACAGTCTCGGTAATTCCAGTGTTCATCCAGACATTTAAATGTAGGAGTCTCTGCCTTCACCTGGCTGCGTTCCAGGTTTCAAACACTGATCCTTGAATCGCCTTGCCTTAAACCTACACTCTCTCATTTTAGCCATCTTTGTGAAGGGTAGAATATCATACCTTGTACATGCCCCTCATATTCTTGTGTCCTTCTGTCAGATCCCTCCACTATCCAAGTCAAGTTTATTATCATCTGATTGCACAAGAACAACAGTGTTCTCCGGTCCTTGGTGCAAAGCAAGCAGACATAGCACACATACGAACAGTACATATGCAGGACAAGTATTCATATGGACCAAAAAAAGTTTCATGAGTATGAAAGTCTTGAATGGTGAGAGTGAGCAGTTCCTTTGTTCCTTCAGCGTTGTCACTGCCCATAGGAGGCTGTTTCAACCTGGTGCCGCTGGCTCTGATACTCCCTGTCTCACTCCCCCGACGGGAGCAGCTGAAAGATGCTGTGTGTGGGGTGGAAGGGGTCCTCAATTATTATGTGTGCCCTCTTCAGACAATGATCCTGGTAAATCACATTGATCAAGGTGGGGAAGGAAACTCCAGTGATTCTCTCTGCCACTCTTATGGTCCTGTAGATTGACCTCTGATCCATTTCTCTGCACCACAGAGATGTAGCCGGCCAGGACGCTCATGATAGAGCTCCTGTAGAAGGTTGACATGATGGCGGCTGATAACCTTGCCCACATCGGTCTTCTCAGGAAGTGCAGTCGCTGTTGCGCCTTCCTGACAAGTGAGGAGATGTTGAGTGTCCATGATCGATCATGAGTGAACTCCAAGGAATGTGGTGCTCTCCACTCTCTCTATTACAGAGTTGTTAATGTGTAGTGGAGGGTGGTCATTCCTCGTCCTCCTGAAGTCCACGATCATCTCCTTCATGTCCATGTTGAGACTTAGGTTATTATTTTTGGACCATTTCATGAGATTTTCCTCCTCTCCCCTGTAGGGCAACTCATCGTTGTTGCTGGTGAGGCCGACGGCGGTCATGACATCTGCAAACTCGGACACTGTTGGAGCTGGATCTGACGATGCAGTCATGGGTCAGTAGCGTGCTCGGGAGTGGGCTGGGCAGCCCTGAGGTGTGCCTGTGACATTCTGCTACCAACCCGGATTTCTGTTAGAAAGTCCAAAATCCAGTTGCAGAGGGAGCTCTTGCAACCCAGCGAGGATGGCTTCTTCACCAGCCTCTGGGGAAATGACCAAGTCAACAAACCCAGTCTATCGCTTCAAAACCAAAAATCTCCCTCTCAGGCAACTACTGGTGAAACCCCTATGCACCCTTTCCTGTGTAATTATGCCCTTCTAGGGGTGTGGTGAGCCGATTATGCATACATTACTCATCTGTGGCCACCACCTTCTCCTTTTGGCTGTGCAGAGCAGACATGAGCTTGAAAACTCATCTCTTGATTTAAGCACAGTTTCTTGCTGATATCAGCTTCTTGAATGGATGCCACATTGGTAAAATTGGGCTGTTTAACTGTTCCTTACCCCCTACCCTGTATTTAGACCTAGTAACATGAAGTTCTTCACTCTGGAATGCCATAACGCAACACTCTGCACTTTTATCATTGAACTACCTGCTGTGTTCAAGTTTGACTTGACTTGACTGGATAGCACACAAAAGTAAGTGACAATAAACAATTCAGGTGTATCGCCTCACACCCATCAAGATTAAATCACAGCACTACCCCCAGGTGAAGTCCACCAACAATGCCACAAAATGAACACAAACCACGGTGAACCAGTGTGCTAAACATGCCTCAATCTCCTCAGTTCTACCATCTCGAAGACAGCAGCAGGGCCCAGGGGAACATCACCTCCTGCAGGTTCCCCTCCGCAGTCACACACAATTCCTTCATCGACGCTGGCTCCAAAATCCTGCAGTTCCACTGTGAGGCATCCAGAGTGCGCTGTTTCGAGGGGCACCTACCATCTCCTCAAAGCAATGAGTGGTTGTACTGCGCCGGCGACCCTGTCTTGAATCCAGCGCTGTCCGTCAGGCGTTTGTACGCTCCCCCCGTGCCTGCGTGGGTTTCCTCCCACCCTTCAGAATGTACCGGGGGCTGTAGGTCAATTGGCATATGTGGGCGGCCCGGGCTTGTGGGCCGGAAGACCCCGTTGCCTCCAAGTTAAATAAGCAATAATCTCAGGTCTTGCCATCAAAGTCCACAACAAAGTTACAGGTGGTTTTTTCGTCAGAGGAGAGAGCAACTGAAAAGAAAAAGCAAGGCGAAAGTTTGAAAATAAAGTTCAGGTTGCAAGTTTAGGAAAGATTTTATTCAATTTACTGGATACATGCAAAAAGAATAAAGTAAAAGATGATTTAATCAGCAAAAAATATTAAAACAATTACAAATTAAATACAAATCTCATTTGAAAGCATAATGTCTGTATAAAAGATGAAAATGGATAAATTACACACTATTCAATGAGAAGATGTCCTGAAATCAATAAATCACATCAACAATTCTACAGACAGAAAAATATACATAGAAAAATGTGCTCAACAAAAACAATAAAATTTAAGACTTTGTTTCACTTATTTTGTACACAAATATTACAAAGAAAGCTGAAATTCCAAGTAAACTTTAATTTTTTAAGATATTGATGGTTGCAGCTGTGACAACTTGGAACATTTTTCCATTCAGCATGAAATTTAAGTTATCGTATAAATGTCAGATTAAAAACCTGCCTTTTTTTTGTGATCCAGTTTATGGACGACACCTCGATTGTGCATCAACGCACATGCTGTCAGTGTGCAGACAGAGGGGGCCGTATTATTGCTGTGGGAACAGTCAAGGGAGGGCAGAGCTTTTATTTTGGTTCAAAATGCAGAACAAGACCGACTGCAGTACCTGCTTTTTCCACTGCTCGGGGTACATGTACACATACCCGCAAGTACTTGCATATGCACACTCCCAAACACACATAGAAGCAGGCATGCACGCACACTCACACAAAGTTATCCTTTCAGAAGTTGAAGCTAATTTACGGTTCATACCAAACATTCAGGTGGTGTAGCAGATGCTTTGCCGGGGGTTGTGGAGGAGCTGAAACATTAGGGGCATTTAGGTACATCGACGAAAGGGAACTAGAGGGTTATGAGGTAGGTAGGGAGGGTTTAGTACTTTTTTTTGGCAGGAACATATAGGTCGGCACAACTTTGAGGGTTGAAGGACCTGTTCCATGTCCTCAGTCACACTGTAGGTGGCAACAGCTCCCAACTGTAGGTGGGTTCTCTCTCCTACCCAATACTCCCTCCCCCTTCAACCTTTCACAATCTAGCCGAACACACACCAAGCTTGCATTTCAATGCTCCATGGATCAACTTAATGGTTTGGGTCTCCTGTTCCACTGCCCATCTCCCCCACCCTCCCCCGCACCCTTCCCCCTCCCCACCAAGACACTGTCGCCTGCTTTCCCACCACTCTTTAGAAACCCATGATTACCAGGGTATAACGTATTCACTTCAACCGAGGAAGTGGCCGTTAGACATCATGGCTGGAAGGGGAACTGAACGTCAGCAAACAGATGTATTCCAAATTCCTTTGTCATGTCCTTCAAGGAATAAGCATATTAATCCTGGTGCAGAGCAGTTGTAAACTTCACACAAGTGCCTGCTACATATGCACACACGCTAATTCTCACTGCAAGGCCAACTAAATGGAACACGACAGTACTTACAAGTGTTCGTATTTGGGCCCAAAATTACTTTGCAAAGATCTTGGGCAGAATTAGGGAGGGGAAGACTGTACCAGCGACCATCTTCAATGAGAGGATGTCTCTGAAAGGTATCACAGGGTTGGGTCCTCCTGGAAAATGATGACAACCTATCCAGTGTAAAGGACTGGGTAAAGAGCAATGCCCCCTGTGACTTTCTGGAACATTCCAATGCCTCACTGCCTGTGCGTTCACTTTATACAGTCCCCTGCTTTGGTCATGGAACCCTTCAGCCCCTCACCTGTGCTGTCTGGACTCTACCCCCATCGGACAGTCACTCCATTTATATTCGTTCCGGATATCCCCTCATCTCATTCTCCCCCCCCCCCCCCCACGTTCTCCCACCTACACATTTTGAGTCCAATTAACCAACCTAAACCTCTGTGAGGTGGGAGGAAACTGGAGCACCCAGAGGAAAGCCACACAGACACAGGGAGCACATGCAAACTCCACACAGACAGCACCTGAGGACTCTGGAGCTCCATCTGCTGCACTACTCTATCTCCCTGATCCATCCAAAGTTGGTGGAATCAGCGGAATCTCCACCGGTGGTGAACGAGAATCTCCGGACCATGGGGTGTCTCAGCAAACTGGCTTTGCAGTGCAGTGTGACAACTGTCCCCTTTCGGCTTCCTCCCATTCACCGCAGAGGTCAGTTCCCTGAGCAACAACCTGCCGCCTTCATCAGGGAATCAACAAGACCCAGCTTCACCAGATTGACTTTCTCTGCTAGCCAGAGGAACAAGGCCATCAGGAGCTCTGTACTTGGCAATGATAATGCTGCTCCATCATCGTCAGTGGGTCCAAACCCTGGTCGTCCATGACTGCAGGACAGTTCACCACCCAGCTTAAAGGGCACAGAAGAATGGCCAATAAATGCTGGTCTTCGTTGGAACAAAAGCAACAATTATGAAGGGAATCCAAGTGAACAGGAACCGCTTTTTATGACTGTTCCCCTTTCATAAAGGCGGAGAATTGAACAAAATATTTAACAGTTTGACCAACTCGAGAAGTCTAAAGCAATCCGTCAACATCACTCCCACAATGCACCGCGCTGCACACAATTCCAACGTATTCAGTAGTCACTGATCATCTCAGCAATTCCAATCGCAAGTTTTAAGATTTCAAATAAAACAAAAATTCTAAAACAATTTATACAAATATAGTGTACACAGAGAGCATATATATTTAATCAGTTTAAATTTCCTGAGCCATCCCACATGAAACTTTTTCTAGAAAATAATTTAGTCTGCATGAGAAAGTGCTTTTAATTACTTTGTCTCAGTCTGAAATATTAAATCTTTTATATCGGAAATAAAACCTTTTGATTAAAGTTTTCAAATAAAATTAAATACCATATGTGTCGCTTAACGTCCACAATACGTTCTGTGAAATTGGGCAATGTGGACATTGTGCGAACACATTATATACTGTTCTTAGCAAAGCTATATGAGACACTGTGTAGTGCACCTGTAAACCTTTTATTTGTGTGTAGGGACTGACACGGGGCAGTGGGGTCAGTGTAGGGACTGACACGGGGCAGCGGGGAGAGAGCGGGGCAGTGGGATCAGTGTGGGGACTGACACGGGGCTGCAGGGAGAGAGCGAGGCAGTGGGATCAATGTGGGGACTGACACGGGGCTGCGGAGAGAGAGCGGGGCAGTGGGATCAGTGTGGGGACTGACACGGGGCTGCAGGGAGAGAGCGGGGCAGTGGGATCAATGTGGGGATTGACACGGGGCTGCAGGGAGAGAGCGGGGCAGTGGGATCAGAGTGGGGACTGACACGGGGCTGCGGAGAGAGAGCGGGGCAGTGGGATCAGAGTGGGGATTGACACGGGGCTGCGGAGAGAGAGCGAGGCAGTGGGATCAGAGTGGGGACTGACACGGGGCTGCGGAGAGAGAGTGGGGCAGTGGGATCAGAGTGGGGACTGACACGGGGCTGCGGAGAGAGAGCGAGGCAGTGGGATCAGAGTGGGTATACAGTATATAATTTCCTATAGCTGGCGATCTCATTTTCCAAATTGCTGCGACTTGCTTGCGGTAACTGAATAATTATGGGGCCATGGACGTATATGCGGTCGGACGTTGCCTGACAGATGTTAAGCGGCACATAGCTGCAGCATTAACTGTGTGGGAGACGATACAAAGGATTGATATCACATCTGGACTGCATGTAATAGTGGAATGATCTGCTTACATTGGAGTTTAACTGTCTCCCTGCTGCCACCGATCCATCCGTCCAGCCTCTACATCAAGGTGTCTACTGATCAACTGATGGCCATCTCTCCAGTGTCCAAAGCACTGACCACATCTCGATAGCAGTGCTTAGGTGTCGAGCTCTCCGACAAGAGAAGGCATCACACAAGATTGGACTGCAATGAGTTTCCATGAGCCTTCCAAAGGGAAGAAACAGGAGTCATTGGGCAGTGACAGGGAGTGGGGAACTCTGGCTGGAGGTGGCTTCAGGGAGAGGTCGTCATTCAGCGCAGAAACCCCAATCCAACATCAAAACTAAATGGGTTCAGATTTGGTGCAGACACTGCTCTCCTCAAGAGAGAACAGTAAAACCCCTGGTATCCAGCACCTATGGGGATTAGATGCCGGATAAGTGAATTTTCCGGTTAACCTCAAGCAACCTTGTGTGCTGTATTGGTGAACTAACAACCCAATTTTAACCTTTCATTTTTTTTAAAACCTATTTATTTTCCTTATTTTTTTTTGCCGGTTGCTTGAATTCCAGGTAATAGGGGTTTTACCATATTTAAAAAAAACCTTGGACATTGCAAGTTAATTTTTGAATATCAAAGATCATGGATCGAAACCTCCCTGTGTTGGAAGGTTTGGACAAGAGAAGATTAAACTGAAACTTGATGCTGACCCATACGAATAGAAGGGTTTATGGCAAGAATATAATTTTGGTTTGAGAGCAGCAGTGTGAATATGAGCCCGGGCTGGCTTTTACCAAACTGTTAATGTTAAGACTAGTTAATAGAGTCAGTGGACAATGCAACATATTTTTTTAGGGAACGAATAATCCTGACGGCTCCAGAGAGCAACAGAGTGCTGGAAGAGGGAGATTAATGGGCTCTCATGGCTGTGCTGTGACAGCTTCTGGGAGGGATAGAAAGCACTGGGGACGTTGAAACACTTGCACAGGCTGGTTTTGTGCTGGCGCTGGTAATGGATGCGGGGCAGAGATCACGCAGGGTGTGCTCGATAGCTGTCACCAGGCAAGGGCAACTCAGCACACCGACGCAGGCCTAGAAACGAGCTCGCCTGGCTGCTGACATAGCGATGACTATTCCGAATTTTCCAGGATGAGTTGTCGCTCTGTAATAATGACTACGGCGAGTTCAGGTTCGTCGTGGACAGCCGGCATGGGTCACTTCTTCTCCATCGTGCTGGAAAACATTGCAGCAAATTTGCGCAGCTGCTCGGTTGCCGATAGAGACTCCTCCTGGAGACGCTGGTTATTGACCCTCAGGTTTGCCACCTCTGCCTGAAGAACATTCTTATCTTCCTTCTCCTGGGAGAGGGCAGAAGAGGGGAATCAGATTTCCGAATGGACAATGAACCACAGACGCTACCTCACTTTCTTTTTTGTACTAATTTGTTTATTTTTGGGCCTGCTGCGAAGCAACAAATTTTGTGACATCTATATGAGAGAGAGAGAGAGAGAGAGGTGTGCGCATACCAGAGTGAAAGAGAGACAGAGAGGGGAGAAGAGAGAAAATATGGCACAGAAACAGTTAAAAGAGATGCAGGTGAAAATAAATCACCCACTACAGATGTACTGATAATGAAAGGGGGCATTAAATACACAAATAAAGATATAGTAGACATTTCCTCCCCTAACCTTCCCCCACCCCCAACCCCGGGAGCACAGGGATTGATAGGTGGGTGTGCTGGGTGACTAGTCCGCAAGCTGCACAGAGCTGGTCACCTCTGAGCTTGTAGTGGGCGGTTCCTCTGTTCCTAGTCATGAAGTGAACTGCCAATCTGGAAGATCCCATCCTTTCTGCATTTCAACATTAGCTGTACATCGCTTCCTCTGAATCTAGTTAAGAATCAAGGGAATTCTTTGGGATAAGACCTGGCAGACAACTGGCGTAAAATGAAGTTCCGATGTCCCACTAAAGAATAGCTTGGAAACGCATTCTGACTTTCTGATCCCAGTCCAATTTCACAACTGCCTTAGATAGTCGGTGATTCAGTGGAAAGCCTGATTTGATTTTTCTCACAGGACAATGACTAGGCAATGTTAAGTTTGTGGTTGTATCCTCTCCAGAACAATGACTAAATCCAAGCAAACATTCCATCTGATTTGTTCATTTCCACACTGAGGCCCTTCAGCCCAATATGATGAAAATCCAAAGATCGGCCGTGTCTCTATAAGGCTCTGTCTTTGTAGAACACAAATGAATAGTACAGGCCCTTCGGCCCACGATGTTGTGCCAACTTACTCAATGAACTAAACCTTCCCAATCTCATATCCATAACCCTCTATTTTTCTTTCATCCATGTGCCTGTCAAAGAGTCTTTTAAATGCTCCTATTTGTGCTGATCTAATGGGGAGGGGGGTGGGGGCGCTGAGATACTCCACCCTATAACAGATGGAGATGCATTCCCAGGTGGTTCTAGTTTCATAATAAAAGCCCTGTATTGCTATAATAGTTGACTGATCCATGACTACGGCATCTCACTACTACACCAATCTTCTCCACCACCCTTGGAAATGCATTCCAGGCACCCACAACTCATTGTGTAAAAAAAAAACTTACCCCTGACGTCACCCCTAAACTTTCCTCCCTTTTCTCTGGTGTTTGTTACTCCCATCCTGGGAGAAGGGATAACCTTGTAAACCTCTCATCCTTCATTTTTCCAATGACAAAAGCCTTAGCTCTGCTAACTTTGCCCCACAAGACATGTTATCCAATCCTAGCTATATCCTGGTAAATCTCTTTCTTTCTCTGACCTTTGTCTTTTAATCTCCCTCGACTGAAAGACTTGGATGTGTAATGATCCCGTCCAACTGCTCTCTATGTAGAAACGCCACCCCTTGGTTTCTCAGCCAAGTCTCAATGACAGCAAGAGTTAACATGATGTTTCCCTTCCACCTAAAACCTTACATTTTAAAATATCTATCAAGTCTCCCCTTGACTTCCCTTGTTTGTGTGATGTAAATTCCCCCTCTGGTTACATTTCAAAATATGAGAACAGCAACAATCTCCCCATCTCATTTAAGGTGGAAGATCTTTCGCTCTTGCCTGTTCTGGTCTATAAAGCATAGACCAGTGCCAACAACTTGCTTTTATCCACAAAAATCACTGGACGATCTGGAGGAGGGCTGCACAGTTAGTGCAATGCTGTTGCAGGGCGAGCGGCCGGAGTTCGAATCCGGTGCTGTCTATAAGGAGTTTGTACTTTTTTCCTGGGTCCACATGGGTTTCATCCTACTGCTCTGGTTTCCTCCCATCTTCCAAAATGTACCAGGAGTTGCAAGTCAATTGGGTAGCATGGGCTCATGGGCCGAAAGGGTCTGTTACCATGTCGAAATTTAAAATCATAAACCCTACCTTTTTGACTGAAATCTTTCAGGGAAGGAAATCTGCCACGGTTACCTGGTCTGGGTTGCGTGCAACTCTCAAATAAATCCCGTGAGATTCAACTGTCACTGGCCATGCCTATCAAACCATTGGCATCAGTTTCTCAATGGATGGACAATAAATGCTCATCAGCACTGCCCAGATCCCGAGAAATAAGGAAGCTTTAACAAGTGTGGTTCATCCTGCAGGAATGGCAATGAATGGATCTGGGCCCGTCCTAAGAACGTATTTATGACTCTTACCTTCAGCAGATCATCTTGCAGCTGTTTCAGGAGGACCTCGAGCTGGTAGACTTTCCCTGTCAGTGCTAATGCTGGCTCATTGCTGGAACAGAAAACACATTCATTACATTCAAGGTCTTTGTCTTTGGCTTGGCTTCGCGGACGAAGATTTATGGAGGGGGTAAAAAGTCCACGTCAGCTGCAGGCTCGTTTGTGGCTGACAAGTCCGATGCGGGACAGGCAGACACGGTTGCAGCGGTTGCAAGGTAACGTGTTGCTAAATCCTGAATATTATTCCTTGAAAAAGGGCTCAGGACTGAAATCTCGGTGATATATCTTTACCTCCTGTGGACGCTGCGAGACCAGCTGAGTTCCTCCAGCATTTACTGGGGGTTTTTACTACAATTACAGCGTCTGCAGACTTTTGTGTTTCACTCAGACATATCCAGGGTCTCAGAAGCTTCAATCCCATTCCAAAGATTTGAGGCCAATTCTCCAGTAATGAGGGAGAGCTACAAGAATGGAGAGCTATCTCTCAGAGAGAGCCGTAGAACAGTGGCAGGGACGATGAGCAATGGAGGTCAGGAGTGAAGGAGCATGCAGAGTAACAGACCCTTTGGCCCATCCCATTCACGCTGAACTATTTTTCCACCTAATCCCATTGACCTGCATACCTCTCCCATCAAACGGAGGAGTCACGTGATGGAGTAGTAGCCGGCAGGGGAATACCAGCCCTCTCCAGACAAGAAGAAATAAAGTGAAGAAAATACAAAGTTCAAGAAATACAAAACATAACAAATGAAAGATAAAGTTGTAGAGAAAAGAAAGAAAATGACACCCAAGAAGGAAAAGGTAAAAACAACAGGGAAAAAAAGAAGAAAAGACGCCGGAAGAGAAAGGAGAAGGCCTTACCTGCACGAAGAAACAGGGAGCCGTCGTGGAGAAGAGAGGTTGGTGACAACACCGCAGAGTCGCGACCCCCCGACTGCAGTGCGCTTACTAAGGAGAAGGAGAACACCGATAGGAGGGGGGGGTGCTCAGCTGAGGAGCGGGCAACCACAACGCGACCAGCTGAGGGATGCCTGACACCAGGGCTCTAAGCTGGAAGAAGAGGAAAGCAACAGGAAAGGGAGTGAAAGTAAAGAAGAGCAGCAGCAGGAGGCCCAACAGATGAGTAGCCCAGAAGATAAAGTGAATAGATTCAAGCTGGTCATGACAGAAATAGGGAAAAGATTAGAAAATGTGGAAGAACGAGAAACGGCTGTAGAAATGGAAGTAAATGACAAGAAGAAAATTGGAAGAAAGTGATAAAAAAGTTAAAGAATCACAAGAGATGTTAGCTCAGAAAATTGATATGTTGGAAAATTATAGTAGGCGAAACAACATCAAGATAGTGGGCCTGAAGGAAGATGAAGGCGGCACAGATATGAAGGAATTTTTAAAAGAATGTATCCCAAAGGTCCTGGGAACAACAGAAATACAGGAAGGAATGGAAATAGAAAGGGCACACTAGCTCCGAAACCACAGACACATCAAAAACCAAGATCCATTTTAGTAACATTTTTGAGATATACGACAAGAGAAAATATACTGGAACGGGCAAGGAATAAAATTAGAGAAGACAAAAAAACCATTGGAATACAAGGGTCAAAAAGATATTTTTTTTAACCCAGACTTAAGTTTTGAACTCTTAAAGAAGAGGAAGGAGTTTAATACAGCAAAATCAATCCTATGGAAAAAAGGTTATAAATTTATGTTAAGACATCCAGCTGTGCATAAAATATTTATCCCTGGGGAGCAAAACAGACAGTGCTCAGATCCAGAGGAAGCACGAGAATTTGCAGAATGCCTGCAGGACAGAAGGAGAGATGTAACAAGAATGAAGAATGATGACAAACTACATATAAAGATGAAAAAATAATGTATAAGTAAGAACTAAATGGAAAGAGAAGGGAAGAAAGGAAGTAAGGGGGAAAAAAGAGGGTGACCTTTGTTATATGTGAAGAAAAAAGTATTTTCTGGGGAGTTGGGTGGGAGAGAATAACCATCACTGCGAAATCAGTTGACGTTGGCGAGCGGGTTCGCAATCCAAATGGAGAGGGGAGTTGTGGTTGCCCGGCAAGGGTTAAGGGGCTACTCAGAGTGGGGGGGGGGGAGAGAAACATTTGGGGCTAAGGGAATATTGGATGTGGGAGTTGTTGAAGTATTTTATGTTTTAAATGTGTTGTCATACATTGAGTTTAAAAAGGGAAAACTGAGAGATGAAAATGGGGAAAAGGGGGATGGTGGTGGTGAGGAAGCAGAAATGAGGTATAAACAGGATATGAGATGGCCATGTTGAATTATATGACTATAAACATTAATGGAATACATAACCAAATTAAAAGAGGCTATTAAATTTCCTAAAAAAGAAAAAAATAGACATAGCATTTGTGCAGGAATCACATCTAATTGAAGTGGAACATAACAAATTAAAAAGAGACTGGGTAGGACACGTAGCGGCAGCATCATATAATTCAAAAGCTAGAGGTGTAGCTATATTAATTAATAAAAATGTAACAATCAAAATAGAGGAGGAAATAATAGATCCAGCAGGGAGGCATGTAATGATAAAGTGTCAGATATATTCAGAATTTTGGAATTTGCTCAATATATATGCACCTAACAAGGAGGATCAAAAGTTTATGCAAGATATTTTTTTGAAGATTGTAGATACGCAGGGGAATATATTGATAGGAGGGGATTTTAACATTAATTCGGATCCAATGTTGGATAAAACTGGACAAAAGATTAGCAAAAAGAATAAAGTGGCCAAATTTTATGGTTACATCAATGCAGGAAATGAAACTTACGGATATATGGAGGAGGCAGCACCCAAGGGTGGTCATATTATTCAAGTAGGCAAAACAAACTGATAAAACCATTTGAAATAGAGGAAGTACAGGATATATTAAAAAAAAATCTGCCGAACAATAGAACACCTGGAGAGGATGGATTCCCAATAGAATTCTATAAAATATTTAAAGAATTATTAATTCCTCCTCTCCTGGAAGTAATGAACCAGAGAGAAGAAACACAAAACTTGCCAGATACATGTAAGACAGCAATAATTACAATAATAACAAAGACGGGGAAGGATCCACTAACACCAGCATCATATAGACCAATATCTCTACTTAATTCAGATTATAAAATAGCAAAATTATTAGCAAACAGATTGGTCGACTATGTACCAAAAATAGTAAAACAAGATCAAACTGGATTTATTAAGACAAACAGCAGATAATGTCTGTAAATTTATTAATCTAATTCATGCAGTTCAAGGAAATAAGAAGCCAACAGTGGCTGTTGCTTTAGACGCAGAAAAAGCCTTTGCCAGGGTAGAATGGAATTATTTATTCAAAGTATAACAGAGGTTCAATCTACCAGAAAAATATATTAATTGGATTAAAGCATTATATAATGGACCATTGGCGAAGGTAACAGTAAATGGATATGTATCGAACCAATTTAAATTAAGAAGGTCAACTAGGCAGGGAGTCCATTATCTCCCTCACTATTCGCTTTACCAATAGAACCAATCACAGAACTGATAAGAACAGAAAATAAAATAAAAGGGATAAAAATAAAGGAGTATAAAATCAATTCGCAGATGACATCATAGTATACTTAAAAGAACCAGAAATATCAATAAAAGAATTACATAAGAAATTGAAGGAATATGGAGAAATATCAGGGTACAAGATCAACGCAATTAAAAGTGAAATGATGCCAATGAATAATGAGGATTATACAGAATTTAAAAAAAGAATCACCATTTAAATGGCAAACACAAGCAATCCGATACTTAGGTATTAGGTTAGATAATAATTTAAGCCACTTGTACAAATTAAATTATCAGCCACTAATAAAGAAATTGCAGGAAGATTTAGAACATTGGAAAGAATTACTACTGACGTTGATAGGGAGGGTAAATTGTATTAAAATGAATGTCTTCCCAAGGATACAATACTTATTTCAATCATTACCAATTTCCTTAACAGAGAAATTCTTTAATGAACTAAAGAGAATAATAAGGAAATTTTTATGGAAAGGGGGGAAACTGAGGATAGCGTTAGATGAATTAACAGAGAGGTACAACCAAGGAGGTTTGCAGTTACCAAACTTTAAAAATGATTATAGAGCAGCACAATTAAGGTATTTATCATATTTTTATCAGACAAGGGAAAAACCAGATTGGACTAAGATAGAGCTAGATAAAATAGGGGAGAAGGTACCGGAATATATACTTTATAAGTGGGATGAAAAGCTGGTACGATATAAAAGCTCACCAGTATTGCATAATTTACTCAATATATGAAAGAAGATTCACTTAGAAAGGAAAAAAAAAAAAATTACCAAATACCAAAATTATTATTGATGCAAAATCAGCTAATCCCTTTTACAATAGACAACCTTTCCTTTAGAGAATGGGAGAGAAAAGGAATTAAAAGAATAGAAAATTGTTTTTTGGGAAATAATTTATTAACATTTGAACAATTGAAGTATAAATATGGAACAACTCATGGAACAATGTTTGCATAGCATCAACTGAAAACCTATTTAAAGGATAAATTGGGAAACAGACAGATTACCTACCAGAAGGAAGTAGCTTTGAATATGTGATTACAGACACAATAATAATAAAAAGATTTATAACGAACATGTACATCAAGCTGCAAGAGAAGGAAAATGATGAAATAAGCTATAAACCCAAACAAAAGTGGGAAAAAGGTTTAAACATAAATATGAAAAATGAAACATGGGAAAAGTTATGCTCTGGAACTATGAAGAATATAATAAACACAAGGTTATATATCACGCCCAAAAAGTTAAAAAAATGGGATCCAACATTATCAGATAGATGTTTTCGCTGTAAGAAGGAAACGGGAACCACAGTACATGCAATTTGGGCATGTGAGAAAGTGAAAAAGTTTTGGGAAGATCAAAATCAGGTATTAAATAAAATCACAAAAAGCAACATGTCAAAAAATCCAGAGATCTTTCTTCCAAGTAATACAAGAAGTAAAGAATTAGGCTTCAAACTGGATGAAGCGCAAAAAAGATTTATTGTGATAGCCTTAGCTGTGGCAAAAAAATGTATAATGTCAACTTGAAAATCAGAAGAGAGCCTGAGAGTACAGCAATGGTACATGGAAATGAATAAATGTATTCCACTGGAAAAAATAACATAAAATTAAAAAAATAAAGTCACATTATTTGAACAAATTTGGGAACCGTACACGGAACACAACAGAGAGGGCTTGCCTCGGACCTCCACCCTTTAAAATGATAAGACGATGAAATGAACTGACCCAGAGTGTAAAAGTAGATGACGCATTTTTCTTGTTTATTTTCATTGTGTGGTGACATTGTTTAATGGGTTTATTGTATTGTATATGTTGAATGTTTATTGGTTTTGAAGGGGGGAGGGAAGGTAGGGAGGAAAAAAAGGGGAGAAAATGCCACTGTGTAAATCAGAAGGAAATGTTGGTATGTATTTTGGTTGATATGGTTCACAGTGGGAAAAATTTAAAGAAAAATCAAATCTGCATCCACCCCCACTGCTGACAGCTCGTTCCACACTCTCACCACCTGAGTGAAGACGTTCCTCTTAAACATTTCACCTTTAACCCGCGTCCCCTCATTCACCGAACATCAGTGGAGAAAGTCTGCTTGCATTTACCCTATCTACACCCCTCTTAATTTTGTATACCTCTTCTCCAATATGAATGCACATCACCACCAACTCATTGGATCTCAATTTACCAAGGTCTTAACCTTAACAACTAAACCCTGAAAACATTCCAGTTCCTAGATTAGCGTTTATATTGAAAGCATTCTTTGTAACATTAGGATCTCTCCGTGCACGCAGAGCAGAATTTATTAAACCCTTGAGTGGTTAGTGTCACAGTCAGTGTGATGCTGTGACCCGGGTTCGAATCCAGCGCTATCTGTAAGGGGTTGGTTCTGGTTTCCCCCCTATGTCTACATGGGGGATGTTGGTTAATTGGGTGGCATCGGCTCCTGGGTCAGAAGGGCTTGCTACCGTGCTCTATGTCTAAATTTAAATTTATTATTAAACTAAAACATTTCAGCATCAGATGCTATTCCTTGGGTAAAGGGATATAGGACTATGTCTATCATCAATAGCAAAGAGAAAAGGTAATCGTAGAACACAACAGCACAGAAATAGGCCCTTCGGCCCTTCTAGGCTGTGCTTAACTGCTTGTTTTTGGCCAGTCCATAGCCCTCCGTACCACTCCCATCTACGTACCCGTCCAAATTATTCTCAAAATTTAAAATTGAGTCCACATTCACCATTTTAGCCGGCAGCTTGTTCCACACTCGCATGATTCTCTGTAGGAAGAAGTTCCCCCTCACATTCCCTCCAAATTTTTCCTCTTTCACCCTTAACCCATTCCTCTGGTTTGCATCTCACCTCCCCTCAGTGGGGAAAAAAAGCCGATCTACATTTACTCTGTCTGTCCCCTTCATAATTTTAAAAACCTCTATCAAATCTCCCCTCATTCTTCTACACTAACCGGTTTAACCTTTCCCGTCGTCGTATTCATGAAGAGAGAGCAATGCAAAGGTAGTTAGTACTAGAGTTGCTGACTGATTCTACAGTCCAGCTTGACCAGTGATACCAGCTTTAATGCCTTCTACATTTTTATGCCCTGTTCACCTCAGTAATTCAGTCCTACGAATGAGCAGCAGGGAAGGGTCCACTAACAGGTTGTGTGGCTGTTGTGCGTGGGGGAGCCTCCCTGCCTATTGCTGATGGTTATATGGCCTCCCTGCTTAAAGATCATTTGGAAGTCACACCATCTGTCAGTGCGTGAGATGTACTCTTTGTTCCACCCTATAGACAATGTTACAAACTGCAGGTGGGAAGCCAGCATTGGGCTCAGACCACTGGTCAGTGCACACCTTGCCATTGGCTGGTTCAAATCACCGAGCATCCTTATTGGCTCGAGCCCTGTTTTTAGCACCAGCACAGAGGACACTCGCTCTCTCTGCCTTGTGGTGCTAGCCCTAGACACTACTCCATGCCAGGTCGCTGCTGCAGACATCCCTTGGAAGGGTCGCAGGTGAGGTGCACACTGCACTGAAAGCAAGTTGTGATATTGCTATAGCTCAAATTACAGTAAAACCCTGTTAGAACGCGGTAGTTGGGGTCCAAGATTTCATACAGCATTACAGCCGAGTCGCGGAACAGATGCATATAGGAAGCAGAAAAACAGAATTCTGTGACTCAAACCCTATAATAAGACCTTTAAACTCCACATATTAACATACACATCTTGCAAATGAGTCATGAGTCCATTTTTGAGTTTGTGGCTGTTAGCCTGGTATCCTAAAATCAATGTTTGGGGTCCACAAACACCTGCACTATAAGCGATTCCGCAGATTGACAAATCGCGTTCTAACGAGGTTTCACTGAAATATAGATCAATACTGGTTCTCAACTGATCAGGGGTCCGAGAGCATTTAAATACCCCTATGGGTACAGCAGTACCAGATCCACCTCCCCTTATTCAGGAACCCAGGAGGGTGTGTATAACTCCTGCTTATAGCATGCGAATGACTTCATCACCTGTGTAAATTAATACTTGTGTACTAACGCTCTTCCCTGTTTATTTCCCATTACAATCAGTTCCCATGTTCCCTTATAAACTGTGAGCATATGTGTTCCCACACTCCCTTATTGTGTTAAAAAATTATGTTTGATTGCAAACCCTTGTGTCCAGACTTGTGATCCCACCGAATCTGGCATTTTCTTAACAATGAGCATTAACTCATCTCTCCCTTTCTCACAGATTGGTCTCACCTCAGCCGTGCAGCAGTTTCTAGGCTGCAAAGACCATGAAAATGGTGGGGAGGATGAGAGATGGAGGGGCCAGGACTGAAGGAGCTCGCATAAATTGAGCGATAAACTGCCGTGTTTCAGCTTGACGTAACAGAGGGAACAAGCAGTCAGGAGCAATGGGAAGAATGGCAAAAGGGAGAAACAGTCACCTTAGAATGTGTGGTACTCTGGGGGAGGTCTGTCGCTCAAGGGCAATCCGTGTGTGCGCTAGATTGTAGGCCGGTCCAACCTCTGGTCCACTGGAGGTATCGTTTAATGAGAAGAGAGAAACTGCTCTCTGGACTAGAATAAAACAAAATCACAACAGAATAATTATTGTCAAGACACGTTCTGGAGAAAGCTTTTGTGTTGCCAGTCAGTATCTAGCCGCTAGCCCACATTTGGCACAGTTTGTGTAGCAGCTAGCGCACGCATTACAGGGCCAGCAACTTTGGTTCAAATCTGATGCTGTCTGTGAGGAGTTTGTACGTTCTACCCGCGTCTGTGTGCGTTGCCTCCGCTTGCACTGGATTACTCCCACACTTCAAAGCTTACAGAGATCGTAGGTTAATTGGGAGGCATGGACTTGTGGGCCGGAAGGACCTGTTACCGTGCTGTATGTCTAAATTTAGGGTTCCGGAGATGTAACAACTTCAGCTCTCACCACCCATCTTCCCAGGCGTACTAGGTGACTACTTTGCAGAACTTGGTTAGTTAACAAGGATGCCCCTGACTTTCCAGTCACCAATGAATTTAATTTCCCATCTCATTCCCCCCCCCCCCACCCTGCCCCCTCTCTCCCTTGGTCGATTCCTGCACTCGTCCAACAAATGCCGACACTAGCTCGAGGTACAGCACCTCATCTTCCATCTTGGCATATTGGAGCCCATGGGGCTCAAAATTGAATTCAACAGTTTCGGATAACCAGCCTTTCCTGTTTGGTCAATTGTGATGTACAATCGGCATCTGCAAATATTAACTCCATTTTGTCTTCTTCAGAATCAGTCATGAACCTGTCTGCCTCACAGTTCACCGAGGTTGTCGGATCTGCTGGGTATTTGCCAGCATCTCGCCATCTCGATCCATTCTTTTGTTACTCCCCTCCACCGAAAATACTGTGTCACCTGGGCCACCTTAGTGTTTACCCATCTGTACTCCCTCCTTTCCCTTCCTGAAAGTAAAAACAATTCAGAGTGGAAGAGAACTCAGTAGGTCTCGCAGCGTTCATTGGAGATAAAGATTTTGGCCCTTTGTCAAGGTCTGTCGACCCGAAGAAATTCTCCTCCTCTCTTCCATACCTAGAAGAAGGGCTCAGGGCCAAAACGTCCGTAATATACCTTTACCTCCTATGGACATTGCGAGATTGGCTGAGTTCCACCAGCATTTGTGTTTTTAGTAAATAACAGTTTGTTTGAGGATTCACTGGTTTAAAACATTTACTCTATTTCACTCTCCATTGTAGTGAAATACACAAAATTGCAGGAGAAACTCACCAGATCCTGCAGCATCCGGAGGAGGCACCTTGATGAAGGGCTCGACACAAGGCTCAGGCCCCCCTCTGGATGCTGTGAGACCTGGAGAGTTTCTCCAGCAATTTACTACAATCACAGCACCTGCAGACTTCCATGTGCGATCCAGCTGCGCTGGATGGGTCACGTCTCCAGAATGGAGGACCATCGCCTTCCCAAGATCGTATTATATGGCGAGCTCTCCACTGGCCACCGTGACAGAGGTGCACCAAAGAAAAGGTACAAGGACTGCCTAAAGAAATCTCTTGGTGCCTGCCACATTGACCACCGCCAGTGGGCTGATAACGCCTCAAACCGTGCATCTTGGCGCCTCACAGTTTGGCGGGCAGCAGCCTCCTTTGAAGAAGACCGCAGAGCCCACCTCACTGACAAAAGGCAAAGGAGGAAAAACCCAACACCCAACCCCAACCAACCAATTTTCCCTTGCAACCGCTGCAATCGTGTCTGCCTGTCCCGCATCGGACTGGTCAGCCACAAACGAGCCTGCAGCTGACGTGGACTTTTTACCCCCTCCATAAATCTTCGTCCGCGAAGCCAAGCCAAAGAAAGAATGTTTATCCCAACAGTGACATCCCTTGTACTGGAGAAAAGCAAAGTTGTGTTCTGTAATTTGCAGTGTTTCTGAAGGCTCTGCATTTTTGTTGAAACCCATATATTCCACTATCAATTGTGTGCAGTCAAGAATCAACCCTTACAACAGGGGCAAGGCATCAGGTTCTTTTCTTCTTTCTTCTTTGGCTTGGCTTCGCGGACGAAGATTTATGGAGGGGTATGTCCACATCTGCTGCAGGCTCGTTGGTGACTGACAAGTCCGATGCGGGACAGGCAGGCAATGCTCTCTCCCATTGTTTGTCTGGATCCCACAGCACAAGTAATACCTGTCAGTGAGTAGCCTGAACAATCCGAGTGCCAATCTGATGGTTTTTGTTGCTGTTACCCTGCAGTGGTATAGTGTGTCACATAGCCTCAGGTCTCAGGACATTGACTTCAGAGGGGCTCACATGACACAACCCAAGTGAATCATGTCAACAATTTTCAGACTGGTTTCAGGTGTTGCTCTCCCAGAGGTTTCAGGTTATCCCTCATTGAATTACTTCCAATTTTCTTCCTCTCACAAGATAATGCCTGTGTGCGTGTCTATCTGTGCCTGTATGCGTGTGCCCGCATGTGAACATGTCTACGCGCGTGCACACGGAAATCCATTCAATCAGAAATAAGAAGTTCCTGGGATTTATGAGGCTTGAATATGATGGGACAGAGTGGAGTTTCCTGGTGGTTAGGAAGAGCTAAGATTTTGGGAAGCGACAGAAACACTGTAGACACAGAAGTAGAACGGCCATCTACATTCGGGCAGCAGATGCGGATTCATAGCATGAGTATTTAGCCACCACCAACACCACTTTGGACATTAAAATCCATGAGCAATTATCAACCAGTTGTGTCAACAATACCCTGGGAGTAGTCAGACCAGTTTCACATGGGGTCTCTTGCTCTGGCTGATTTTGTTCCCAGGACCCGGGGGTGAAGAGAGCCCAAAGGTTTTACACAAGTGGTTCGGATTTGGAGACTTCTGGCCACCCCACCTCCAGTGTGGCGGGTACAAATTCAGAAAAAGACTTGAGGGTCACGTGGCAGCACTATGGGAAAGAAGCAGAATGAGTGGAACTCACAGGAGCTCTCCCTGAGAGACATGACAGGCGCCAAATGAGACCTCCTGATATTTTCCTTCATTTGAACTGGTCTACAATCCTGTGCCCTGACTTGCCAGGCCCTTTGAATGAAACAGTGTCAATTTCCCACAAATCACAGCAGGCACAATGATATTGGTGTACATAGGAAGTAGGAACAGGAGTAGGCCAAAAATGGCCCATCGAGCCTGCTCCGCCATTCAATACGATCATGGCTGATCTAATTTATGACCTAACTCCACCTACCTGCCTTTTCCCCATATCCCCTAATTCCTCTATCATGTAAAAATTTATCTAACCGAATTTTAAATATGTTTAATGAAGCAGCCTCAACCACTTCCCTGGTTAGAGAATTCCAAACATTCACTACTCTCTGGGAAAAACTATTTTTCCTCATTTCTGTCCTAAATCTACTCCCCCGAATCTTGAGACTGTGTCCTCTCGTTTTAGTTTCCCCGGCCAGCTCAAAAAATCTTCCTACATCTATCCTATCCATACCCTTCATAATCCTATATGTTTCTATAAGATCTCATCTCATTCTTCTGAACTCGAGCGAATACAATCCTAGACGATTTAATCTTTCATCAAAAGGTTGGCTTTAATAGATTAGCAACTTAGCCATTTCCCAACAAAATCCTGATGAGAGCAAATTAATCAGGGGTGACCTAGAAGGCAGCATCAACCTCATATCAGGAACTGCTGAACCCTGATCTCCACCACAGTGTGTGTTGGTGTACCCTAGATTCAAGCTGAACGAGAGAGAAATCATCAAAATTCAAGTACAGTCCTTTTAAGATTTAAAGTACCGGAAATAGCAAAGAGATACCTTGAACTCCTGATGGAATTTTTGTCAAAATAGAAAGCGCTTTAAAGAACAAATCTGACCTTCGTACGCCTTGGCCACGCTGACCAGACTGGACCATTCTAGCTCGGACTCTGGATCTGGCAGAGGCATCAGGCCTGGATCGTTGTGGCGCATGGGGATTCGGTCTCGCACGTCAGTCAACGACAACTCCGAGGCAGACATGTTAGCTGAGAAGAGGAGGACAAAATAGGTTTGGAGAGCAATGTTCGAGGAGATCACAACTATCATAAAGTAGCTTGTTGAATTTCTTTGCCCAAAGAGTTACTTTCGCCAGAGGTGAAGACTCTTGTAACATTTTTTCATGCAGGGAAATATAGAGAATGATACCAAGAGGGAGTAGGGAGGATTCACCCATAGCACTACTTCAGCAACTTCTGTTGGAATAATGCCTTCAACATTTCAAGTCGCTCAAAGACATGCTAGAAGTGAGTTCTCATCCCGACAATGAGGTATCTGAGGATACATTGGGACAGACGGCCAAATGCTTGGCCAAAGAAATAGCAAGGTGGAGAGTTGGCGGAATGGGATTTCAAAGTTTATGGTTCATGTGGTTGAAGGCAGTGCAATGAAATCAGAGATAGGCAGGAGCCAGAATTGGTGGACTGATGAGATCTCGGAAGGTTGCCAATATCAGGAAGGGCTAAGAGCTTGGGAGAGATACGACACCATGGACAGAATACACTCCTCCTGGACTTGTAAGATTCTGTGATAACAAGCTTAAATGTCAACAAATGGGGGAACTTGGACCCTAATGAACCCCCAACAAATCAAGGTAACACAAGAGGCAGGGTAAGATGAATAAAGGAGAATTGGTGGGGTGTGGAGTACATAGAACATTACAGCACATTATAGGCCCTTCGGACCATGATGTACCGACCTATGCATATATATTTAAAAAAACTAAATCCTCCTTACATGACCCTCTATTTTTCTTTCATCCATATGCCTGTTTGAGTCTCTTAAATGCCCCTATTGTTCCAGCCTCCACCACCATCCCTGACAATACATTCCAGTCACCCACAATTCTGTATAAAAACAAAACTTATCCCTGATGTCTCACCTAAACTTTCCTCCCTTCATTTTGTACAGATGTTCTCTGGTGTTTGCTATACCCTCTCTGGCTGTTGACCTTATCTATGCCTCTCAATCTTGTAGGCCTCTATTAAGTCTCCTCTCATTCTTCTTCGCTCCAAAGAGAAGTCTTAGTCCTGCTAACCTTGCTTCATAAGACACATTTTCCAATCTAGGCAACATCCTGGCGAATCTCCTCTGCTCCCTCTCTATGGGTCCCACATCCTTCCTGTAATAAGGTGACCAGAACGGAACACAATATTTCAATTGTGGTTTTATCTGAGATTTATAAATCTGCAACTTTACACTCGACTCCTGAACTCAATCCCCTGACTAATGAAGACCAACATACCATAGGCCTTCTTAACTATCTTATCCACCTGCACGGCAATCTTCAGAGATGTATGGATTTGGACCCCAAGGTTATTCTGTTCTTCCACAATGTTAAGCATCTTACCATTAACCACATACTCCGCCTTCAAGTTTGACCTCTAAAATGCATCACCTTACCCAAATTGAACTCCACCTGCCACTTTTCTGCCCAACTCTGCAGCCTGTCTACATCCTGTTGTTACCTATGACAACCTTCGACACTATCTACAACTCCTCCATCCTTTGCATCATCCGCAAACCTTCTGACCCATACCTCTACATCTTCGTCCAGGTCAACAGATCCCCGCAGAACCCCACTAGTCACTAACCTGCAGGCAGAATAGTTACTGCCCATTACTGTTTCTACAGGCAAACTAATTCTGAATCCACACAGCCAAGGTTTAATAGATCCCATGCCTTTCTGAATTAGTCTCCATATGCACCACATTGACCACCCTACCTTCATAACCTCCTTACAAAAACTCAATTAGGCTCGTGAGGCATGACCTTCCCCTCACAAAGCCATGTTGACTATTCCTGAGAAGATTATAAATGCTTGCAAATCATGTCCTTAAGAATCCACTCCAATAAAGAGTAGAAGGCGGCTAGAAACCAAAAGAATAAAATGACAAGCTTCATCCCAACTGCTCCTTCACATAATGAACAAATAAACTGACATTGACAAGAGCTAAAATTTACAAGGAAGATGTGCTCATTCATGTTGCATCCTTACTTTTCTTTTCAAAGCTGGATGTTGGCAGCTGGGCGAGCCTGCGGATGGGTAGTGTTTGGCATGGGTATGTGCTGGTGAAGATCACGTCATTTGGAAGTGCCTGGTCAATAGCTGCAAGCTGGGAATTGGAGAAAGTTGGTTCCCTTCGACCACTGCAGATGCTTTCATCGGACAGCGTCCTCTGCAGGCTCTTCCGTGAAGAATGCTGAAAAGCAGCAAGATGTTCCTTTTTCAGGAAAAGGCATAAACAATCATACAGCACGGAAACAGGCCCTTCAATCTACCAAGTCCACATTCACCATTAATCTTCTATTTGCACGAATCCATTTTTAACTCCTCCTAAATTTTTTATTTAAACATAGACCACGGTAACAGGCCCTTCTGGCCCACAAGGCTGTGCTGCCCAAATGCACCAATTAACCTACAACCTTCCTATGTTTTTGAAAGGTGGGAGGAAACCCAGGCAGACAGAGTGAACATCCAAACTCCTTACAGACAGTGCCGGATTCGAAACCGTGTCGCTGGCACTGTAACAATGTTGCGCCAACCGTTACACTGACCAATTCCCTCTGATTCTATCAGCTTCTTTACAGTAGCCCATTAGCATCATCCACTCATTTCTGAGTGCAGTGTTTGGAAAGTAGGAGATCCTGAAAGTGACCCGTGCAAACTCCACATGCACAGGGCCAGAGGTCAGGATTGAGCCTACGAAGGCTTCACAGAGGCTGCGTGCAAATGCTTGAGAGTCACAAAGAAGCATTTTTTGATCACAGGATTCAGGAAACTTTTGCCAATACTTGCCCTCGACATTGAGAATAAGTGCACGTTTCTTGTGATCTTTCAATTCAATCAGGATTTCATGATACTCCGGGGGGGGGGGGGGGGGGGAATGAATCCCCAACAAATGAAGTTAACACAAGAAGCAGGTTACGATGAATAAAAAGTAAACTGAAGAAAATGCACTAAGTAATGTGATACTGCATCATTGCTTCACTGAAGTGACACATCATGCCAAGTTCAAGCTGGTACAAGAAGGATACCAATGACCAGGAGAGCATATCTGAGCCAATCGGTTACACATACTTACTAGAGCGTGAAATTTCACACCGTAGACAATGACTGCAAAGGCACTGGCACCAAATTTACTTCACAGCTCAGCACTCAACTCACTGACCTGTTCTTCATGGCTGGGCTTTGAGCTAATTCGTGGACTGCTGACCGAGGCTTTTTAAAACTTGCTCTCACATCCGTAAATGATCAACTAACTAGCTTCCCCCTCTGTGCGGTGGATTGTGATAGGGCACTAACACCCAAGAATACGAGAAAGGAGTCACCTAAGAGACCCTTGGGCTGGCTCCACCATGAAAGATGGTGGCTGTCACAATTTTCAATTTCCACCTCAGCTCCATTTTCCTGTTTGTTCCCCTCAAACCCTCCTATAATGTAAAATTGTCCACCTCAACGTTGAGGGGATTAAAAAAAAAACACACAGCAGCGCTGCTGCTGGTATAGACCCAGGGAGAGCGGCGAGTGGAGGCACAGTACTCCTCTGCAGGATCAACTGACCTTGTCCTAATGCCGACGGCTCTGTGTGTGCTTTAAACGGCCTGTTAAAGGAGCCAACGGTGGTGTTATTTAAAATGCTGCAACCACAAGGTCTGCGCTCAAGATGGCAGTACCTGTGCTGGCAGCGGCCTTGACTCTGGGGGAGCAGTGGACCCAGTAACAACTGGAGACAAGCCTACAGGATGGTGACCACAGCAGCTGAAGAACCCACACAGCCCTGCAGGCTCTTGGCGAGTTGCAGTCAAAAGGACTCACGCAGGCTGCGGGAGACTGGCTCATGGAAACCCAGGTATCGGAGCCGGGATTCGAGAGGGTGCTGAGGGCATGAAGGGCTCCCAAAGGGCCTCGGGCGCGAAAGGCTCCCTGATCTTATTGGAGGATTGGATCTGGAGTTCGGGTTTTCCAAAAGGTCTGTGTGACCTCTGAGGCTGCGTGGGCGGCTGGAGGTGAATCCACGGACACTCAGTGTCTCTGAAGGAACTCTCCTTTGCTTCTCATTCTGTTATTATAAGGGGCGCCAGGCAAATCTATGGCGACTCTGCCTTCCTGCCAGTCAACTAAAGGAAATTTCATGTCATATTACATTTTCTGTTTTATTACGTGACAATAGAAGGATCTTGGAACCTCCAAACTATCTCTCTTGATTGTATCACCATTTCACCCCACTTTTAGAATGTCATCTAAATCCTTTTTGGGATGGAGGATGAAAAGAGTGCACACCCACACCCTACACATCTGTTACAAAACCTCCTTATTCTCAAACTCCAACTGCTTTACATTAAATTAACATGCTGTTGGCTGTCTTAACTACCTGTTGGACCCGTCTGCCAACTTTTTGGGATGCATGCACTGGAACTCCCAGGATCCCCCTGACATCATTGAGCCTGTTCCACGAGTTCCCTGTGCGCGGTTTGCTAGTCCATTGGCAAGAAAAGCTTGGTAATTCTGGCTCCCTCCACTCCCCCCCATCTCCCTCTGACCCGCCCACATCAGGACGTACAAGCATTTCCCTATCGGTCTCCGGCAAAGGGCTGTCCAGCAGAATAAGCTTCTTCAAATCCTCTTCAAGGGTGGATTTCTGGGCTCTGCGCGGCGATCGGAGGTCCCGTAAAGATGCCCGCAATCTGGGCTGCCCAAAGACATTTGTAGAGGCAACACTGGATGCCCTGGAAGGTGATGGAAAAGAGAATGAATAACACAGGATTATTATTGTTTTCAGCAAACTGGATTATAAACCATTCGTCCTTCAAAGCTGAAGAGAAACACGAAAGTCTGCAGATGCAGTGATTGTAGTAAAAACACAGAAATGCTGGAGGAGCTCAGCCGGTATAATGGGAGAGAGGAGATTTACCAGGATGTTGCCTGGATTGGAAAATGAATCTTCTAAGGCAAGGTTAGCAGAGCTTGGCCTTTTCTCTTTGGAGCGAAGAAGGTGAGAGGTGATTTAATACAACATCGTGAGAGGCAGAGAGATAGAGAGCCAGCCCCTGTTTACCTAGGGGAAGAGTAGCAAACATCAGAGGACATCAGTAGAAAGTGAAGGAGGAAAGCTGAGGGGAGACATCAGGGGCAAGTTTTTTTTTAAATTTTACCCAGAGTTGCGGGGACCTTGCCAGAAGTGGTGGTGGAGGCTGGAACAATCGGAACATTTAAGAGACTCTTATACAGGAACATGGATGAAAAAATAGAGGGTATGAGGTAGGGAGAGTCTAGTTTTTTTTTGGGGGGTGAATATATAGGTCAGTATAACATTGTGGGCCGAAAGGCCTATACTCTGTCGTATACGCACATATGTTCTTTGTATAATGGATCAAAGATACCATGAGATGTATGAAAAGCAACAAGTTTGTTTTCCTCTGCTACTGAGGCATGATTTTTTTGTTTATATACCGATTTCTGAAGTGAGCTATGTGTTTATCTTTTGCTTTTGGGAACTTTATTGTCTACGGACGATAACACACAAAGCAGGCTTGGGAGTGTGTGGGAAGATGCGAAGGATGCCTGACCTCTAACTCACTGCAGATGTGAAAACCAACTGCACGACACTGGACAAACCAGCCCAAGTCCCATGGAATGAGAAGGGGGCAATTAACTTTTAAATTCACGTCTTCCATGGATCTTGGAAAATTAATGCTATCTGATGAGCTGAACAAAATTTCTTCCCAACGAGTCCATACCACCCTATTACACCCAAATGACCTTCAAACAGTGGGAGCACACCCACACAGAAACAGGGAGAACGTACAAACTCCTTACAGACAGTGCAGGATTCTAACCCCTGGTGCTGTAACTGTGTTGAGCTAACCATGCCACCCTCTCGACAGGTTCTCCCACTCAAGCCAATGCGATTCCATGAAAATCGCTACTGTTTCTGCCCGATGAAGCCAGTGTTTCAGCTCTTATGCAATTAGATCATGGGATCATTCTCAGCCATCGCCGACCTATAGAGGTGCAAGAGTGCCACAAATTTAAAATACGTCCCGAGGCCTCGCCCATCTCTATTTCTCCCTATCCCTGGCAGTCGTGCTTTCTGTTGTCTGGAGCTTATTTTCTGGAATTTCCTCCATGAATATCTCCCCATCTCTTTAAAGATGGGCGCCCCATCTCAATTCCTCCCATTATGCTGGCAATCAAATGTGAATGGAATATACTCCTGTTCTGCACCTTTTGGAGGTTTCCCAATATCAAAAATGCTTTACAAATCCAAGTTGTTGATGCTGGAAGAGCAAAAAAAGTCACAGCATCTGTGAAAGCAAACAGACGCCTCATCCCTTCAGGGGAGAAGAAACTGAAGGGAAATAAAACGAGCGCACTGCATGAGGTTTTCATGTGGAAGAAGGGAAGCCTTTTGATCATACTTACAAACTTCTCATACATACTTGTGAGAACAAAAACATTTGCCAACTGACAATTGGAGCTTCGTGCAAGTACTGTGGCCAAATCACACCTCCCACCCTAACCGTCTCGCAGCAGAAATATTTAAAAATCTTCAGATCTCGGGGGCCAGCACAAATTGGTTTTGATTTCTCCCTCCTAACGCATCGTGGTCTCTGAAGGGAAGCTGTGAGCAGGTTCAGAGGGGGAAGCAATGCTGAGGCTCAGCTCTCCACTCTCCACATGTTGCCAATTATGTTCCCCTCCCTGATGAGGCAACAACATGCAGCAAATGTCAATGCAATGGGCAGAGTGGGAAAGGCATCGAGGTCGCTTCATCCTGTGCATGTGGAAACGTCGTGTTCTTTCCCCTGTGCTGTGCTTAAAAATTCAATTCATATTTTGTATGTATTTGTACACTTCCTTGCTGGAAGGTCCAAGGAATTATCAATATTAATAAAGTTAAACCATGATTGGAAGAGCAACACCTAACTTTCCGCCTGGGCCCTCTCCAACTGGATGGCATTGACATCAACTTCTCTGGTTTCTGCGAGACCACTCTTCATTTTCTCTCTCTATCTATCTCTCTCTTCCAACTCTCCACCCCCTTCCCCCTCCATTCACAGAGATATCTCCCCCCCCCCTTCCTTGTTGGTGTGCCCACCCTCCCTTATCCATCTATTAGCTCCTGCCTTTGGGACTGTGTTCCTCCTCTATCCATTCCCCCACCATTTTGTTTGGGCGTCTCCCCACATTTTGCTCATACCTTGATGAAGGGCTCAAGGCCAAAATGTTGGTGATGTTATCTTTATCTTTGCTACATAAGGTTTGCTGTTTGACCTGCTGAGTTTCTCCAGCGTTGTGTTTTTACTATTAACAAAGTTATATGAGTATTAAAATGTTAGGAAGATTGAAGCCTTTGGATTCGGTTCCTACCCCCAAATGGATATCCTTGCAATCAACCATATCTACTCCCCAGTGTTAGTGATCTACTTGACCCAAACCTCGTACCTATCTATAGGAAACCTGCCATTCCTTGGTACTTACCACTTTCCCCATACTCAAGCTATCGCACTCTACACACCCTAAGCTCTGCTGCCACTGACCTCAGCCAGTCAACCAGTATCCTTGCTCAACAACAATGGCATCCAAAGCCCTGGATATCTCCAATCTAACATTGAAGGCTGTGTGTCTATTACCTTCTATCTTTTTTATTATTGCTATCCCGTCCAACTGAAATTCTAGCTGGCAACTTGCATATCAGCCACCTTGGCTCTCTGCCACCTCTGAGATACCTGTAACTCAACTTTCTAGGAAAGTTTTATCCACCCCTCAATAATTCAGGATTAAGTTCCGTCCTTCAGTCAGGCATACATTTTACTTCTTTAATGCAAGGTGATGTTACTGAACGTGTCAAGAAATTTTGTCAGTTGACCAAACTGTATCCTTATTCTCAAAAATAATTTTGTTTGCCCTAGCACAGCTCAACGAGTCAGCGTTGAGAATTTGGGCCTCATTCAAGTCCAGGAGTCCTGATAATAGTTTGTTATTTCACTGTTAAAAACAGGAATGCTGCCATGTTAGTAAAGCAGCAGGAATAGGCCCCTTGGTCCCTCAAGTCTGCCTCCTCATTCAATGTGATCCTGGCTGATCACACCACCAGTTCCCAGTCTTCCATTCCTCCTCTCCACCAGTTCCCAGTCTTCCATTCCTCCTCTCCACCAGTTCCCAGTCTTCCATTCCTCCTCTCCACCAGTTCCCAGTCTTCCATTCCTCCTCTCCACCAGTTCCCAGTCTTCCATTCCTCCTCTCCACCAGTTCCCAGTCTTCCATTCCTCCTCTCCACCAGTTCCCAGTCTTCCATTCCTCCTCTCCACCAGTTCCCAGTCTTCCATTCCTCCTCTCCACCAGTTCCCAGTCTTCCATTCCTCCTCTCCACCAGTTCCCAGTCTTCCATTCCTCCTCTCCACCAGTTCCCAGTCTTCCATTCCTCCTCTCCACCAGTTCCCAGTCTTCCATTCCTCCTCTCCACCAGTTCCCAGTCTTCCATTCCTCCTCTCCACCAGTTCCCAGTCTTCCATTCTCTGATCTTTATATAGAAGAGTCATTAATGTGCAAGAATTTTCCCCTCTGTGCTTTGTCTAACATTCTTCCCCTCAACCTCCGAGAGAGACTAGCGACTATTTGTTCCTCACCCATTGGGTCCCATTTTCCCATCCTGACAATAATCTGCTTAGAGTGAAACACAAATGTCTGCAGATAATTGTGATTGTAATAAAAGCACAGAAATGCTGGACGAGCTCAGCCAGTCTTGCAGCTCCCAGAGGAGGTGAAGCTATATTGGCAAAATTGAAGGCCTGAGCCCTTTTTCAAGGCATAAACAAAAAGCAGGCAAGTGTCCAGGGAGAGAAAGGGGGGGAGATTGAAAGGGGGAGGACTCCAGTCAAAGACAGAAGGTGTTAATTGGATATGATAACAAGTGAGAATTGATTTTGGCTCTGTGAAAGGAGACAGACTGAAAAGAGAAGAGAGAGAAACTAGGAGAAAGGAGACAGGGGTTGGTGAGGTTTAACGGAAACCGGAGAAGTCAATATTAATCCCCAGATGGAAAATGAGGTGTTGTTCCTCCAATTTGTCAGTGCTCTCAGTCTGGCAGTGCACGAGACCATGGTCAGACATGTCAGCAAGGGAATTGGACGGCAAATTGGAATGGATTGGGAGATCCACACTATTGTGGCGGATAGAGCTGAGGTGCTCATCAAAGCCCATCATATCCAATTAACACCTTTTGCTTGTTGGTCTGGAGTCCTACTTCTCCCATTCTTCTCCCTTTCACTCCCAGTCTTCATTCAGAAGCCTGCCTGCTTTTTGCTTATACCTTGAAGAAGGGCTCAGGCCCAAAATGTCAGTAATATAGCTTTACCTGTTATGGACACTGCAAGACCGGCTGAGTTTCTCCAGCATTTACTGTGTTTTTACATTAATCTTCTTAGGGCTAGGTACAGAAGAGGGCTCAATATTACCCTGCTCTCTGTGGGGAAGAGGCTGAGACAGGACTGAGGAGGCAGTGGTGGTAAGAGTGAATGACTCTGCCAATACTCCTCCCAGTCTTTGCGGGGAAGTACTCCAGCCCTTCCCTAATACTCCATGAATGGCGAAATCCGGTATAATCTTATGGCCTCTCACTCTGGGCCACAGCCTAGCCACGCCCTGTAATGAACAGCATCTTTCACAATTCACAGTGCCCACCCATATTTACACTCATTCAAAAACAGAACCTGCTGACCTTATTAATCTCAGTGAAAGGCATGAAGGCTGTTGAAATGGGGTCCCTGCATAGAACTGCTGCAGCGAGCTGCCATTGTGTGGCAAGCAAACAATGACCCTGCATCACAACAAAGCAATTATTCTCCATCAAATCTGCACTGCACTGCTGTTTCCTTTCACATGCCC
The DNA here is from genome assembly GCF_036971445.1 of Narcine bancroftii. Lineage (NCBI taxonomy): Eukaryota > Metazoa > Chordata > Chondrichthyes > Torpediniformes > Narcinidae > Narcine > Narcine bancroftii. The sequence continues at coordinate 77,283,407 of NC_091481.1, forward strand.
GTGACAAATAGATAATGTAAACACTTCAAGAAGTTCATGCTCTGCTTTCATTCAGGGACGAATATTTTTCTCATGCCAGAAAAATTATTCCCAGGGTAAACATTTTTTTTAAATTTAAAATCAAACAAATGTGTTGTTGGGATTAATGTGGAAATTATGTGATTTTATTGCCACAGCCTTAGCCAAGCAGACAAGAAGAATGGGACTGTTGGGAAAAGCAGGGGTTGCTTGGTTTGTGACATAAAAAAGCATTTCCACTGATTAGCTTCAACTTCAGTTCAAATCATTCTGCTCATTTTGTGACTTGACACAAAATCCTTTGAAAGTACTATTTAGTTTACACATCAGATGCAGTGATTGAGGGCTTCTCGAGTTTATTAGGGCTTTGGGCTACTGCTAAGAAGCAGCTATGCCGGATGCTGGCTTTCAACCAGGAACCTCTGCTATTGAGCGACACACCAATCGTGTGTGTGCAGAATGTCTCAGCTCAGTTCAGCTCGATGACGCTTGTGTTAACCACATGGTATTAAAAGGACATTGACAGATGTGAATTTTATTTGATTGATTTTTTTTTTAAAATCACATTTTATCTAGCACACAAAGCCACGACATTAAATTCCTTTGCAATGATAAAGATAGTGGGTTGAGATTTTTTGGGATTCAAATTAATAGAAGATTCTCTGAGAACTGTCAGATATCCAGACCTAATTCAAATGCTTAAAATATGCTGACAGTTGGCACAATTCTCATTCCAAGGGAACCAGGACATTACACAACAGAACAGGCCCTTCAGCCCACAATGTAGTGCCGACCGATCTACAAGTACCCCCCCCCCCAAAAAAAAACCCTCCCAATCTCATAACCTTTTATGTTTCTTTCATCCATGTGCCTGTCGAAGAGTCTCTTAAATCCTCATCTTGTTCCGGCCTCCACAACTCCGGCAATGCATTCCAGGCACCCACAACTCTCTGGGTAAAACAAAACTTACTCTGGCGTCTCCCCTGAACTTTCCTCCCTTCACTGGGTGCAGATGTCCTCGAGCGTTTGCTATTCCCGCCTTGGGAAAGGTGCTGCCAATCTATGCCTCTCATAATCTTGTAGAACTCTATTAAGTCACCTCTCATCCTTCTTTGCTCCAAAGAGAAATGCCTTAGCTCTTCTCACCTTGCTTCATAAGACATTTTCCAATCCAGGCAACATCCTGATAAATCTCCACTGAACTCTCTCCATAGCTTCCACATCCTTCCCATAATGAGACGACCAGAACTGAACCCAATATCCTTAGTGTGATCTCATCCTGAACTCAATCACCTGACTAATGAAGCCCAGTATACCATAGGCCTTCTTAAGTATCTTATCAACCTGCACGGTGTAGAGCTCGTCGAAAGAATCAAAGACTTGTTGATCCAAACCAAGGCTTTTATTAGCAAAAGACAGGAGCTCTTCACAGGTGGCCGACCAGTCCGGAATGATCCGACCTGGCTAGGGACACAACCCTTTAAGGCCCAGACAATAGGCGTGGCTTAGCTCTCAGCCAATCGCTGTAAGCACAGCCTAGATACAGTAACTATATACACTATATACATTGGTGATAGATCTGTTCTATCACACACAGCGATCTTGAAAGATCTATGAATTTGGACCCCAAGGTCCCTCTGTTCTTCCTACAATTAACCATGTACTCTGCCTTTAAGTTTGACCTTCCAAAATGCATCACCTCATATTTATCCGGATTGAACTCCATCTGCCACTTTTCTGCCCACCTGCGTATCCAGTCTATGTCCTGTTGTAACCTATGACAAACTTCAACACTATCCACAACCCCTCCAACCTTCGCGTCACCCACAAACTTATTGATCCATCCCTCTACATCTTCATCCAGAGGAATAAAATCAACGGGGGATGGATGAGGGGTGGGTCTAGAACCGAAGCGCACATCTTATCTCAAGGGGCTGACCCCACAAAATTCAGGAGAAAGACGCTCTTTCTCTAAGAGTCTGCAAGCTTTTGCAAGTCTTTACTTTCAACAGCTCAGGATACGGAGACATTTTGTATATAATCAAGGCTGAGACCCATTGGGACTCCGAGAATTAGAATCAGGTCAGAGGGTGAACTGGTAACATGATCGGAATGGTGAAGTGGGGTTAAGTGAGCTCGTGGTCTACTCTTGCTTATCTGTGTATTCTCTAACATCCCAATTTAAAGATTCTCTATTTTGTTAATTTATTCCATTAACAAAGACAGCTTATTTTCCTTCTACAATTTAACACCCGTTCTGCCTCCAGGGGGATGCACTATTGTAATTCGGATCTGGAGCTCAAAGATGCCTCAGTGAATTGAGGCCAAAGGTGACCACTCCTGCACAGGACTGAGGAACCACTGTTGCCTCTCCGGTCTGGGTGCCATTGTAGGTCTTGAACCCACATTTTAACCCAAGCTTCCAAACTACTAATCCAGTGGTGGTTTTGCCATTGTGGAACCATCCCTGTCTTTATTTTAAACATCATGGAAAATAATTCAACAATAAAGGGGGGGAAAGATGGGGTGGGGGGGGCGGGAGATTTGGAGGGGGGGGGGCGGGAGAGATACTGTAGTGAAACACACTCATCTACCAAAGAATCCATAACCAAACTAAACGGCAGTACTTATTAATTGTGTAGAAACATAATGGCTTTAGCCCAATCTTCGTCATCAATCCTAATACAGTTAATGGTGGTCACACAATGCCAATGCTTTTAAGAACCTTGAAAAGAATGAACTCCAAAGAAAGCCATGAATATCAGATTTCGTTTTTTTTAAGGGAGAGAATGGATGAAATGAGAACTTGCAATGTTTCTGGCAGTGGGAAGTTCAATCAATGTTCAAGAGGAACAAGTTCAGAAAAATAGAAATGAAGCATCAATGCAGTGGAGAGCCAAGGAAGACTCCAATGAAGTTGGAGTGGATTTTCATCTTCTTGTGCTTTGCGCAAGAGTCAAGAGATGCAGAAGTGGTGTTCCTGCTAGCGTTGAACCCTTGGGATTCTAGAGCAATAAAGAATGTCAACACTAGGGATAGGTATAAAAGGTACCAGGAACTGTGGTATAGGAAGCAAATAATTGACCGACCCAGGGTCAAAGCTGCACGTCATCATTGCTTTCAGATGAACTGTCGAGAGACAAAGTAATTGTGCAGAGATTTTGAGTCACCTGCTTCTATTTGCTTCATAATTTAGGTCTGGAGTTTTAATGTGTACAATCAATCTACAAAATAGCATGATATTGTCACACACTGAGGGATGGGTCATGACTGATTTTTTCCAGCATGAGCAATTTGACCAATTTAAATTTTAAAAATTCAAGATATTTGCAATGCCTTTCCATTCATAGATGTGTCAATAAATGCTACTCATAATTCAAAATCAGCTACAGCTAGGGAGTGATATTACTTTTCCGCTCTTCTTTACAATGGGAAACATCTTTCCTGGGTTCTGTGCAATCAAGGCTTCCTCTCATTGGGTACTTAAACTGGCAGAGATTTTTCAGAACGCTCAAAGACTATCAGTGCCGTGACACACCATGCCAGAACAAAGGTTCAGCTTGTGGGTTAAAAGCCCTCATCTTAGATCCAACAGGGAATTTTGGGGGAACAAAAAGCCTTTAGTCAGAGATATGGGAATGTGGAAACCACAGGAAGTGGTTGAGACAAAAGTAGGATTCATTGAGGAGGAAGTTGGATAACCAGAACAGAGAAAGGAACAGAAGAAAGACATGCTTAAGTGAACACTGGCATAGACCAGCGGGACTGAATGGCCTCTCAGACCTACACAGTCCTTGACACATCTTGGTGCATGATGCAAAACTAAACCCCAGGTCCCCCCCGTCCCCCCCCACCGATTCCAAAAGACTGTTTGCAAAGCGACTCCTACATTTTTGTCTCGGTGTATCCAGAAGGTCGACCCTGGTTGGTGCTGGATGTTTTTTTCCACCCCGTTGGACACATATTCTTCACATTCTGGTAGGAGTAGAAAGATTTGGGGGCAGAAGCAGAGAGCTGAGAGCATGTCATCAGTGGCTTGGACACATCCAGAGGTGGGGTCTTGTGGGTGTGACTGCCATGTCCAGGCCTGCAATTCAAGAGTGTTGGAAAAACAAAATGAAAAATGAATGAAAATAAGCAAATAATGAAATGATAGGTCATTCCACACAATAGCCACCTTCTCGTTTTTTTTTTGTTGAGGAAAATGCTATTGCGAACATCCAAAAAAATATTTTTGAATCTTATCACAGTGGACAATCTTCAGACTGATCACGGATGACCACTTGCAAACAAGGAGTTCGCAGAGGAGCACAGCACGTCAGACAGCATCCGCGAGGAGAAATCCACGAGTTGGACGCTGTCTGACCTGTTGAGTTCTTCCAGCAATTCTTTGCTTGCTCAAGATTCCAGTGTCCACAGCTTTTGTGTTTCTCTCTGGCTGACCTGTTGATTGATGCCCATTTTTGGCATTACTAGGAATATTAAATTGCAGAGCTCAATGGATGGATTCTTTCCCTCAGAGGAAGAGGATGGTTAATGTCAGAAAATCCTCTGGATACACAACAGGAAAAGAAGTTGTCATCAAGTTGCAGGGAGTTCTTCAGACAAGCTCAAGGTGAAACCCCACACCAAACAGCAAAAGATTTTAGACCTCGCATGTTAAATAGCTTTAAATTCCTAGGAGTGAATGTCGCCAATGACTTGTCCAGCCACATCAATACGATGGCTGAGAAAGTGCATTGGCACCTCTACTTCCTCAGAAGCCTGATGATGTTCTGCATGCCCTCAACTCCTACAGGTGTATCAATGACAGTATCCTGTTAGGGTACACAAAGCCCTGAAACACCTGAACAACATACATCAGGATGCACTTTATCGATACAGTTCAGCGTTCAACACCATCAGCCCCTCAAAACTGATGAGCAAAATCTAAGACCTTGGACTCAATACCCCACTGTGTAATTGGATCCTGGATTTCCTCACCTCCAGACCACAATCAATGAGGATTGGCAAGAACATCTCCACAATCTCCATCAGGGTTGCGCTCCTGTTCTACTTGCTATAACCCCTATGACTGTGGGGTTTGGTATGACAACAATACAATTTACAAATTCGCTGACAATACCTCAGTGGTGGGTTGCAACAAAAGGGGCAATGAGTCAGGATAGAGGAGGGAGATTGAAAACTTGGCTGAATGGTGCACCAACAACAACCTTGCATTCAATGTCACCAAAACCAAGGAGAAGATTGTTGACTTCAGGAAGGGAAAACCAGAAGTGTATGATCAAGTGATCATTGGGGAAATCAGAGGTAGAGGGGGGTGAGCAAATTGAAGTTCTTGGGAGTCACTACCTCATAGGATCTTTCTTGGACCCAATGGCACCAGGAATTTACAGAGGTTTGGTATAACATCAGAAACCCAGCCAAATCTTTACAGATGCATGGTGGGAAGTGTGCTGACCGGATGCATCACGGTCTGGTGTGAGGACACCGATACCACTTAGCTCAGTGGTTCTCAACCTTTTTCTTTCAACTCACATCCCACTTTAAGTAATCCCTAGGCCATCGGTGCTCTGTGATTAGTAAGGGATTACCTAAGGTGGTATGTGAGTGGGAAGGAAGGTGGAGAATCGTTGCGCTAGATCCAATTGTTACTGAAATATTTTGCTTGAGAAAAATTGCCATTTCCTTTGGAGTTCTGAAACTCTGCCTATAGGTATGATTAAAACAGGGGTTTTCAAACTTCTTTCCACCCACTTACCACCTTAAGCAATCCCTTACTAATCACAGAGCACCTACGCCATAGGGAACACTTAAGTGGTATGTGAGGGGAAAGAAAAAGGTTGAGAATTACTGACTTAGCTGAAAACCCTGCAAAAGGTAGTGGACACAGCCCGGGACACAACAGGTTGCCTTTCCTATATACCAACTGATCGCCCTCTGAAACTCTGCATTTCTGTACTTGTGTCTTGCTTACAAAACAAACTTTATCACAAGCAATAATGGAACTTAATGACATCAAGGAGTGATGGAGTATGAGGGGCGTACAAGATGAAAGGGATTGATTGTGTGGATGGCCAGAAGCTTTTCCCCCAGGGGCTGAAATAGCTAAGACAAGGGAGGAGAGTTCAAAGGTACTTGGGAGTAATTACAGGGGGGGGGGGGGGGGCGGGGGGATGTAAGAGACTATCCCCATCTCTTAAGAAAAAGGCCTCCCCAAATAGCAACCCCACTCACCTCATTTAATATGCCAAAAAAGCTTCAATTAATGTTCAGTTCTTCATCGATACTGCACCCCAATGCAGAATGTTAACACTCACAAAATCAAAACTTCTAAAGGGGAAAAGATCTCTGCACACACATGGCTAATTTGGTAGAGGTGGTAAATTATTTTTTTTTAATTTAGAGACACAGCCCTTTCGGCCCACAAGCCCATGCTGCCCAATTACACCCAATTGACCTACAATCCCAGTACATTTTTGAGATTACTTTGACCAATGGATTCATCACATTACCAATGCAGTGAATTGTATACAACTCTTCCATTTAAAAAATAACTGGAGTACCCGGAGGAAACCCACGCAGACAGCACGGGATTCGAACCCTGGTTGGTGGTATTGCAACAACATTAGTGCGAACTGCTACGCTAACTGTGCTGCCCCCAATGTGAAATAAAACACGGTCTGCACCAAACAGTTGGACCTGAAGCTCTGCATTAACAATTGTCAGGTCGCAGAAGATTGCAAAGGTCACCTGCTTGGGAATCCAAATGATTCAGACAGATTTTATGGCATTTTAAAATGGAAACCCAAGGCAAATGATTAGTCAATCTTGTGTCTGTGTAAGAAAACCAATGGGAGTTCAAAGTTCAGATTTATCGACAGAGAACATTCATGATAATCACATAATCCTGAGATTCTTTTTCCTGTGGGCCAGGCAGAATTTCTACTTATTGGTAGAGCAAAAAAAAAACTATATTCAAGAAAAAAGATACATCTACGAAAGTTAGAAATGCAAAGAAATAAGAAAGAAGACTGCAGTACAGGGAAAAAAAATTCAGTAATAAATAATGTGCAAAGAGTCCTTAAATAATCGAGTTTTCTGTTCAGATGTCTGATGATGAGGGATGGCAACTGTTCCTGTGACTTGTGGGGGTCTTTTAAAATGCATGTACAGTTAAAAACCCCTGGTATCTGGCACCTTCAGGGATTGGTAAATGCCAGATAAGTGAGTTTTCAAGTTGCTTGAGATTGCATGTTGCGTGAATGGAACTAAGCATACCAATTTTAAACCTGTATTTTTACCCATTTATTTTTCATAATCTCTTTTGCCAGTTGCTAATTGCTTAAATTCTAGATCTCAGGAGTTTTACAGTACTATGAAATAGTTTGCATATAAATACCATGCAGAGGACATCAAGATTTGCATTACTTTAAATATTGGACTTCCTCACCAGTGTTCTGACCTTGTAACGAAAAACTATCCCATGCAACATACAAAGATGCAGTGTTAGAGATTCTTTTGTAAGTAAACCAATTTCATTGCATGCAAGAGACAAAAATGCAGTTTCATAGAGATCAGTTGGTAAGGAACAAAAGCAACCTAATTTTCCTATTTTGAGCTTTGTTCAGCTTAGCAGGTTCCTGAATCTGGTGGTGCGTAATCCGCTACTCACGAATCGTCTACCTGACAGGAGGGGTTTGGGGTGAGGAAAGTGTGGGATGTCTTTTAATATGTTGGTCGCTTTTCCATGGCAGCAGGAAATCACAGATGGCCAATGGAGGGGAGGGGAGGTTCCGTGATTGCCAGAACATCATTCACAACCCTCCGCAGTTTCTTGCAGTCTTGGGTAGAGCAGTTCCCCACCACGCAGTGATGCACCCTGACAGGATGCTTTCAATGGTGCACCTGTCGAAGTTGTTCAAGGTCGCAGGTGACATGCCAAACTTCCTCTGGCTTCTGAGGAAGTAGAGGGTGTGATGCGTGCTATCGGCCATTGTGTCGACGCAGATGGGTCGGGACAAGTCACTGGAGAGGTTTATCTCTGGGAACTGCACCTTGACACCATTGATGCGGACCAGGGAGTGAGCTCCACCCTTCTTCTGGAAGTATATAACCAGCTCCTTGGTCCTGTTGACATTGAGGGAGAGACTGTTGTCCTGGCCACTATTTCTCTTCTGTACCCACCACCTCATCGCTGTTAACGATCCTGCCTGTGACGGTGGCATCTATGTTCATTGTAGATGGAGTTGATGCGATGTTTAAATTTAGCTCCGTAATGGGCCAATTCGGCCCGAAAAGTCGGTGTGGCCCAATTTAGACCCCATTAACCCATACCCTGGTACGTATTTGAAGGGTGGGAGAAAACCCACGCAGACATGAGAACGTACAAACTCCTAACAAACAGCATGGGATTCGAGGGTGTTGCACTGACTGCTACGTCAACCATGCTGCCCATATAGTTTGGTCAACTATATTTCAGTGAGGCATCACGGCAAACGGTCTTTTAACCCGGACATCAGGTAGTTTGTCACCATTGTTTGATGACATCAGAAAAGTGTAATATTGAAATAAAACAATGTCACGATGGGTGCATATTTAAGAATATGGGTCTGCAATTTTAAATACCATGTCTGTAACACAGATGGTAGCTTGTACTCACAAGTGACAGTGGAATTTCAACAGCCCACAGTGGTGACACAAAAGTAAAATTCAGTTAAGACTGCATCTATGTATAACAGATGCCAGAAGCAAATTACAGGGCTGCAATCTGATCCTGTGGTTCAAGAGTTTTATTAATAATTTAGATTAGGCTGCATTGATCCCCAGTTAATCAAACGTTCACCATAGAATTTGAACTGCGTGATCTCGTTCATTCCGATTATACGACTTTTCTTCCAGATCAGAAGATATTAATGCTCATTCCTTGAGGTTCAAGGATGAGCTGTCTTCTGAAAGCCACAGCTGCCAAAAATAAAAAAGGAAAAAAGCATTTCAGGGCCCCGCTGCAACAGTTTGTGGGTCTGCCTCAGCAGGGCAGCTATGTCGTCTTTAAATGGCGGGCGATGAACTTGAACAACTGCAAATGCAGGGAACATAAACTTCATGGCAAGTTGCATCAAACCTTTACTTTGAGGAGACAGTTTGGGACGCATCCGCTCGTCCCGACAAAAAACTCACAAGGAATGGCCCTTTCCATGTAAGATCACTAATGCGGACACAAACCAAACGTTTCTGAGCTCTTCTCACTGGCACTTCACTTCAGTGGGATACACATCTAAACAGCACTCACTGCAAGGCTATTTGACTATTGAAGCCACAACAGTTCTATCCACGTCCAAACGGATGGTTCAACAGCCCTATTCTCCTCTTTCCTCTTATCAATGAACACTCCAGTCTTTATTCAGATGCCTTCCTGTTTTATTTGCTTGAACCTTGAAGAAGGGCTCAGGTCCGAAACGCTGCCAGACCAGCTGAGTTCCTCCACCATAGTTCTGCGTGTTTTTACAACAAAAATGACAGTTTCTATAGTCTTTTGTGTTTCACCCATGGGTATCGTCCACATCGCACACCAGGGTGCAGGGTAAACCATTGACTGACATCAGCCGACAGACCACTGAACCAGTAATACTCGATTCCCCTTACTCACTTTGCGCTTCCCAAGAGGACCGAGCCGAACAGGAGGTTGTTCTTACCGAGGATGCGTGCCTTCGCTGCTGCTATTCACACCAAAGCTGGCGCTGATGCTGTGAGAAGGACCGTAGATTTTCACCCTGTGCCCCTTGCTTCGGCAGTTGGTGTTTAGTGCTGGTGACGAGTCTCTCCTCTTCTCCATGCAAGGCTGTGCAGAGTCGAGCATGCGGCTGCAGTAGTCCTGAAGCTCGCTGTAAGTGAGCGAGGTCTGCATTGGCTTCTGCGGCTTATCTCGTAGAGGAACTGCTCTTGCAGGCTTGGCTGCTGTTGTGCCCGTGGCAAAGGGACTGGGTGCATAAAGGGTGGTGTCAATGCCACTGTCACTGGATGCGCCTTTCACCGAGGTCTCAAGGTCAACCTCCATATGTTCCACATTGTCAAACCATCTTTCATCACTGTGGCTGCTGGAGGCATTGCTGGACAGTGTGTTACTGCTCGACTGACTTGAGTAATGGGCATCACCCTGTTAGAGGCACAGGGACAAAAATAGAATCAGAACAAGAGACACAAACCATGCGTAACCTTTCACGCAGACAGCCCGACAGGTGTCTACTTTATACTCCAGATAAAGGGTTGAGCCAGTCATTCGAGATTTTATGACAAAGGAGCAGAAATAGGCCTTTCAGCCCATCCATCGAGTCTTCCCCGCCATTTAATAATGAGCCCATCCATCGAGTCTTCCCCGCCATTTAATAATGGGCCCATCCATCGAGTCTTCCCCGCCATTTAATAATGGGCCCATCCATCGAGTCTTCCCCGCCATTTAATAATGGGCCCATCCATCGAGTCTTCCCCGCCATTTAATAATGAGCTGATCCATTTTCCCACTCAGCCCCATTGCCCTCGCCTTCTCCCCGTAATCTTTGATGCCCTGGCTGGTCAAGAACCTATCAATCTCTCCCTTCAAGACACCGGGCCTCCAAATTCCATAGACTTGCCACCTTCTGGGCTGGAGAAGCTCCTCCCCATCTCTGTTCTAAATGGGCACCCTTCAATCCTGAAGGTGTGCCCTCTTGTCCTAGACTCTCCCGAGTGGTCTGACGCTCCTCGTATGATAACCCTTTCATTCCCAGAATCATCCTGGTGAACCTCTTCTGAACTCTCTCCAACATCACCACATCCTTTCTTAAACAAGGAGTCCAAAACTGCTCAACATGACAAGTGGTGAGGCTGCCAAGTTTGGGTGTGAACCCGAGCCCCCACCCTTCTCTCCTCCCTTCCGGGTCCAGGGAACGGGAAAAAAAACCTATTAAAATCACTACTTCTTTAATAGCCTTCAGTGTGGAATCACAAAATTTAAATTAGGTTATTCAGACTTATTCACAAGGAGTATTCATGCTGTTGAACAATGTGTTCAGAATGAATTAAAGATTGAAGGAAAAGTCATTACATTCAACACCCACATCAGGATTATCAATGCACTCTGCCTGCCAACTACAACTCAGTGATGAGCTCTACAGAACTGGTGTTCATCAGTCAAGGACAGAATGCGGAAAGGCTTGCTGTATAAGGCATGATTGATGGAGATTGAGTGTTCCACGGCAGGGATCTGTGTAAACCATGCCTTTGGGAGAAAAACGGGTAAAATAATATCAAGATTTTCATTTCTACAGCACTCCAGCCAATGAAGTACATGTAATAAAGTAAACATAAGCCAAAACACACAAAGAATGCTTTTCTTCAGTGAAACTGGATGATACAAATGTTGGCCAGTCCTTTAGGGAGCTCTCCCCCGCACCCACAACACCCTCAGCCTGAGCAGAGGCCCGGATGAGTCAGCTTCCTTTTCTGGAGTGCAACTTGAGCCACATCTCATAGTTGGGGCAAAAGCATAACCCAATGAACCACAGCTTACTATCTATCCTGCCCTTTCATGAGATGACCAGACCAAATGTGGTTCACAATGGAAATGTGGTCCTCGGGAGGGGGGGGGAGAAGAGTGCTTCTGGGGGCCCACCCCCAAAAATATCAAACCATTCCTCATCTGACAAGACGCACATTAGTAGATGACCCAAATAATGACACTTACTTTGGCATACCGGCTGGGGGAATCCTTGCCTGCTCGCTCTTGCTTAGGGAGGCGCTTGAAGATATTATTTCCAGAATTTGAGTAAATTTTGGACACTGCTGGAACATGCCACAAAGGCTCTGAAATAAAAGAACTGGAGTTTTTAAAATACAGTAGCATATTAAGTTTACTGTATACATTTATAAATAGCTTGCAAGACAGCAGATTACGCCCAACTCAAGAAACCAATAGGATCGCTTGCTCCTTCTAACAAGATGCGAAACAGGAGAGGAACAGAAGAGGTGGATCCAGCAAACAACCATGTAGGGATTTTTGTCACTCGTATATCCATTCTCCTCGCCTCCTTTTGAGGGCAGGGGACTTCCAGTGAGCTGTGGTTATACAGGGGCAGGACACCACAAATGCAATAAATCATTGCGTAGAAACTGAAGCGCAACTATCTATTTAACTGAGGAACATTCCACAGCAGGTTGCAATACAAGCGATCTCAATCCTCAGTCTGACCTTCTCTGGAGACTTGCTGAATTGTGGGGATTCAGCCTCTAGAAAAGTTTTCTTGGCCTTGGAAGGGGCATAGGCCTCCTTCACCAGAAATAAGAACAAGGGTTAAAGTGGGCTTTGCATCCCTTGCAATCTAAAAGTCAATCTAACAGAGGTCTTTATATTCTAAAAAGAATGTACAGAGTGAATGTGCTCTGGGAAGCTAAAGAGTAGGGGGCCACAGATCCAAGAGGCCAAAAACTATTCAAGGTGATATCTGAAAATCAATGCAATCAATCTCTTTCCCCTAAAGGTTCCAGGCCAACTATCATATTCTCATGTAAAAGTCGATACTGTGTAAAACTCAACCCCCTATTTTTGGGCCAAAAATATGGTAATTTAGTCTCTCACCTGGCCCCAGCCACCAGCAGGCTCCCAACAACTCAGTCGCAAACTCACGCCTTGGCCCCAGCCACTGTCCCACCGGAGTTTCCTATGCCTCAAATGCAGATGCCACCCATCCCTGGCGTCCACCCATCGGAGCTCCCGACACCTTAAATAGACTTACCACCTAGTCCCCCACCCATCAGAGCTACCAAAGCCTTGAACGGGACTTACCAGCCACTCACCCATCAGAACTCCCGACGCTGTGGTCAAAAGTAGTTGACCTCACACATTTAACATTTAAAAGTGGTCTTAAAAAAAAACTTGGATTTTACATTAGTTGTATGATAACGCTTTCAGGTTAGATCAATATTCTTGTCAGGTGAGGAGATTCGATTGGCATAGCGCAACGCCCTTACAGCACCAACGATCGGGACCAGTGCTCAAATCCCATGTTGTCTGTAAGGAGTTTGTACATTCTCTGTGTCTGCGTGGGTTTTCCTCGGAGTCTCTGGTTTCCTCCCACCATTCGAAACGTACTGGGGGTGTACTTTAATTAAGTGTAAATTGGGTGGCTTGGACTCGTGGGCCGAAATGGCCACATTTAAATAAATAAGACCATGAATTAAAGCCTGATATCCACATCTTTAATCTGGAAAGAATACAAACCAGATTCTACTCAAACTGGAGGGGCTTGAGTTACATGGAGAAATTGGATAGATAGGGTTTTTGTTGGGACAGTAGGAGGAGAGGGACACAGCAAGGTGAATAGTCATGTCTTTTCCTCAGGATAGAGAAGTCTAAAACTACAGGACAAAGGCTTAGGGTATTTAAAAAGAACTGAGGAGTAATTGTTTCCATATGGAAGATGGTGTGTATATGGGATGAGCTGCCAGAGGAGGTTGTAAAAAGGCAGATGGATATACAAATAACAGGAAAGCTTTCGAAGAATATGGGCTAAATATATGCAAATGGGATGAGCTCAATATATGCAAATGGGATGAGCTCAGAATGGCAACTCGGTTGGCATGGACGAGTTGGGCCGAAAAGCCTGCTTCGGAGCTGTATAGATTTATAACTCGAAAGAGAGATGAGCTTCAAATCAGACATTGATGTGTACAACAGATCTAGGGGTGGTGTGCATCTTTGAACACTCCGACTCCTTTTGCAATCTTCAACACTTTGGGTTCTGAAGGCAACTGCAAAAGCCTTTCTGGTTAGGCCTCCTGATTAAACAGCTGCAGTCCAACACCAAATGTCAGAAGTGACAGGAGTCTGGGGCTGGTGGACCATTACCTTGGGATGAAACAATGCTTTCTGTGGCTGAAGGGAGCATGGGGGAAGGTGGCAAAGCAAATCTGAGACAAGAGAACAGCTGTAAGGCAAAACTGAAGCCAACGTTGGAGAAAGTATAATCGAGACAGGGAATCAAAGGATTAAGGCCACCGTGCAAAAGGATCACTGCAGCTGGATGAGGGTCGAGAACATTTACAGCCCGTCCAGCCACAGAAGCTTTCCTAGAAATTACACACAGAGGCCACACACAGTTCCAGCAGATTCATTTTAAATCTCTTGATTTTAGGAAAATGAATTTTTTAAAAAATCCTTACAAACGGCATGGTTCGTTTAGCAGTTAGCGTAATGCTATTACATGAGAATGTAAGAAAGAGTCGGCCATCTGCCCGGTTCAGCCTGCTCTTCCATTCAATGAGATCATGGCTGATCTGATGATTGGCTCATCTCCATCTCCCTACCTTTCTCCATAACCCTTCATTCCCCTACAAGATAAAAATACAACCCGGGTTCAAATCTGGAGCTGCCTGTAAGAACTTTGTACGTTCTCCCAGTGCCTGAGCGGGTTTCCTCCCACACATCAAAACCTACAGGGGTTGTAGGTTCATTGGGGTGTTTGGGCAGCAAATTTAAATTTGAAACCCTAACCATATCAGTGTTAGTGACCTCCCTCTTCGGCCCCTGCCACACACATGCACATACACAAGCGTGTACACACACACACACACACACCTAATTTATCTGCTGCCAGTAGCATTAGCCACAAGCGATCTGCTAAAAGCTCTCATGTCCTGCGGCCACCACAGTTCAAGCACAGCTGTTCTGCTCAAATGTTATTGTTTAATTAAAGCTGGGAAAGAGCTGCATTCAATTACAAAATATATCCTTCCTTTCATCAGGCAGGTTAATAATGATTGGGCAGCAGTGGTTAATGCTGCAAATCAAATAACTGGACATATGGTTGCTAATTTGGAAAAAGTGGGGAAGTGGAAAAAGATATGTTGTGCAGTGTGACATCCTCAAAAGGACTTTTTTGGAGCTACCCTCCTTTTGCAGGATCTCACATTTGCAACTGCATTTCAGAATGGTGCCGATATATTTTTCTAAGCTCCTGCTCTTCTCCCAGCTATGCTTTCACCCTGCCTCACGCAGCATTGAAGCCTGCTGTCCCACATTCATCACCCAGCAACCCCAACTTAAGGTGTGCCGGCTCAAATCGAAGCTTCTACCTAAACAGAGACGCCTACACGGGACAAATACGCGGAAGGTTTTTTTTAAAAAAAGTGGTCGAGATGGACGGCTTCAGTTAACGAGGGGAACCCAGGTTTGTTCTCCTTGGATCGAGGAAGCGGAGGTGAGAACCTAACCTCACCTGTGGCAGAGCTATCTTACGACCAGGTTTAAAGTGAGGCATTAGAGGAAGAACCTTTATTTCACCCAGAGAGCTGCCGAAATCTGGAAGGCACTGCCTGAGAAGGCAGTGGAGATGATCTTGTACATCAAAGAAGCATTTGGGAGGCGCAGCAAGCTACAGACCAAGTGCTGATGAATGGGATTAGAGCAGATAGTTATGTGATGATTGGCACAGACAAGATGGGCAGAAGGTTCTCTGTGCTGTTCTACTCTGAGTAAATAATAATTAGAATTCTGAGCTGATGGCTTGGCTTTGAAGCATTTCTTCTGGATGAACACTCTGGAACAGATCAGTATGAATGCTGAACCATTACCATTCTTATTTCGTTCTATTGTGCTGTCCTGACTGGTTAATCCTCCAGAAGAAGACTCGCCACTTGACATTATGTCATCTCTGCTGTGATGTTCGTATAACGGAAGTGGGCGTTGACCTCCTCCACACCTGATGGGAGAAATAAGCAAAATTGGATCCAAGCCTTAAAGAAAATCTGCATCCCAAGTTTTATGTTGTACTGTAGCTATTATTAGGCGTTACGGTATCGCAATGGTTACATCACTGAACTAGTAATCCAAGCCAAGATCCAGCAACATGTTCAAATCCTGCAATGGCAACTGGAGAATGAAAATTCAGTTAATAAAATAATTTCAGTAATTGCAGTCAAGGAAGAAGGGTTGTCCTTTAAAACTCATCTGATTCATTAATGCAGGAAATTCTCCATAATTACTCAAGTCTAATGCAAGCACAGTCAAACTCCTGGTACTTTAACCCTCGCTGCATTTGTTGGTTCCTCCTCCTCCTCCAAGAAGCCGCCCAAAAGACGAACAATAACATTATAGATAATTAGCCTCCTCCCCCCACAAGTGTACAGATAAAGCCTCTGATTAGGGTGACTCTTACTAAGCAGGGAGAAGGAGACACTTTGAGAGTCACCCCAGCGGCAAGCGGTTATCATCCTGGATGACGCCATTGATGTTTCACACAACTTTATTTAAACAGCTGTTACGAGCAAAGCCCGACCAAGGCTTTGCTCCCATCTTCACCAAAGGTTACTTCAGAAAACATTTTTACAATTTAAAATTTTTATTTAAATTTTGATTGATCTTAATTTTTTAAAAATATATAAATGTTCCTTTTTCTTCCCCACCAGTGGCTTGAATTCTGGATAACAGATGTTTTATTGTACAACTGCCGACCACGGTAACCTGGTTGATTTTAAATCGTCTTCTGCTCTGGCCCCGCAAACCACTCAATCCTGCAGATCCAGAGTGAAAGCTCCCCAACTACTGCCACGGTGCAAGGCTGCGGCAAATAAAGGGCATCTTTCTCAATTGATTGCCATCTTGGCAAAGGATGGCCACATTCTGTGAAGAATGATCCTACTTTTGCAACAATCATTTTGAATACATCTAAATTTTCAGAAGTCCCGGTGCTATGTTGAACGCATCATTTACTGTCGCTGGTTTAAACTTCTTTGTACAATGCAGCGTGAGGAATTAGGTCAGCTTTTTGGGGTGGAAGGAATAAGCACCGTTCAATGAAAACAGATCAACATATTAGAATTTCTCTTGTGCTGGAATGTGGCGCAGTATAATGTTTTCAGGAGATAATCCGGTCGGATTCATTTTGCATAAATAGCATTACCACTGCCTAGCAACAGAACCAAATCAAATAGGAAATGCTGGAAATATTCAGTCAGAGAGCCAGAATTATTTTAAATCTTTCAGGTTAATGTCCTCTTATCTATCAAAATATAACTGCTTTTCTCTTCATGGACGCTGACTAACCAGTATTTCCAGAATTATCTGTGTCACTTATGTAATAAATTGTAACTGTTAACAGATCAGTAATCTGTAAAATCTCTTTTATAACCATCCGACATTGACAACCTGTGCGCAATAATAGCAGAGCTTGAGAATGAGTTCGAGACAGCTATGAAGAGCTATGGCAGGTCCAATGTTTCACCATGTCTCAGGTCTTCTTGAAGGTTAATACAGAAAAATTGCCTGATCAACAACCATTTCCATCCTATCCACAAACACTTGGCACAACCGTCCCTCACCCCCTCTCACCGTGGTCTCTCAGATGAGGCGCTTGGTTTGAGGTTTCTGAAGTAAAACATGAAAGTCTGCAGACACCACGGTAGAAGTAAAAACGCTGGTGAAATTCAGCAGGTCAAATAGTGTCCTATATACAGCAAAGATGAAGATCCGGCACCAACATTTCGGGCTTGAGCTCTTCATTCATGAGCAAAATGTCAGCAGGCGCCTAATCAAAATGGTGGGGGAAGGGAGGAGCATGAGATCCCAGCAAAGGTGAGCTCCCCTTAGATATAGCACCCACCCTCAGAGCCGTTTCCAATACGCACAGCTTTCATCCTTCAAAAAACCAGATCAACTGGAAAAAAAACCACCCAAGGCAGAAAGCAACCTTACTGTTTGGGTGCCTGGTTTACCACGTAGAATACTTCCCTAACTGAATGTAGAGGTGGACGAGAATATAGGCAATCATTAAAAAAAAATGCAACTGGAAGCAATGCACTCCTCAGACATTTTTTTTCACCACCTGGAGTTGAGAGGCAAGGCTCCACTATTACCTTTTGATGGCACAGAAGTAACAGTACTGACCCTCACACTGCACAGTTTCGCCTTTAAAGAAATCATTCACAGCAAGAGAGCCATATCTCGGCAGTGGAGAGCGCAAAGTTCCTTGGAGTTCACCTTAACTAGTGACCTATCGTGGACAAATAGCATCTCCTCACTTGTCAGGAAGGCGCAACAGGGCCTGCACTTCCTGAGAAGAATGATGCGGGCAAGGCTGCCGGCTGCCATCTACAGGAGCTCTATCAAGAGCATTCTGGCTGGGCTGCATCACTGTGTGGAACAGTTGCTACAGAGAAATGGATCAGCGGTCAATCCACAGGACCTCAAGAGTGACAGAGAGGATCACTGGAGTCTTCCTCCCCCATCATCGGTTTACCAGAATCTTTGTCTGAAGAGGGCACCCAAAATCATTCAGGACCCTTTCTACCCCACATACAGCATCATTCAGCTGCTCCCTTACCACCAGGCTGAGGAACGGCTTTTCCTACGGGCAGTGAGAATGCTGAACGACCAAAGGAACTGCTCACAGTAACCCTCTGAGACTCTCATATTCACGAAACACTATTTATTTATTTATTAGTATAAATGAATACTTGTCCTGTATATGTATTGTTCGTCTGTAGGTGTGTTAGGTCTGGTTGAGTTCCTGCACATTTTACACCGAGGACTGGAGAACACCGTTTCCCAGGGTTATATTTGTGCAATCAGGTGACGATAAACTGGACTTGACAGATGTTCTCTGGTGCCTGTTCCGAGTTACGCTGGAGGGGAGCTACCCCATCAGCTGACGATGCAGGGCTAGGTCACCTGGTGAGTAGGTTGTTTCTTACAGCTGCTGCATCAAGCAGTTTGTTCCAGCTTGGTTGTATGGAATTAGGGCAAACCTCCCAGTAAGAAGCACATTCAGTGGCCACTTCACAAGCAGAGCACACAATTTACCAGAATCAGGATTTATTGTCACAAAATTGGTCACGAAGCTCGGTGGTTCCCAGCAGAATCCGAGAGCGAACATTCATATTATAACCATCTTACAACATTACTATAAAAAAAAATAGTGCACAAAAAGTAAGTCAGTTCATTGCTCATTCAGGAATCTGATGGCAGCAGGGAAGAAGCTGTATTTGTGCCGCCGAGTGCCCGTCTTTAGGCTCCTGTACAAGATTGCTTGATGGTCAACACACAATATCAACACATGTCTGCCCACCCGAGTGCAGGAATGTGCATTCCTACACACAAGGAGCTTTGTACTTAGGCAGAGGAATGGATCACAAGCAAATGCTCAGGACAAGAAAAAAGCTCCAGAGGGTTGTGAACTCGGCCTGTGACGTCACAGCCACCAGCCTTCACTCCATCGAGGACGTCTACAAGAGGCGATGTCTTAAAGCAGCCTCCATCCTCGAGGACCCCCCCTCCACCCAAGCCTTGCCCTCTTCACTCTGCTACCCTTGGCAGGGGGGGGGGGAGGTACAGGAGCCTAAAGACAAGCACTCGTCACCACAAGGACAGCTTCTTCCCCGCTGCCGTCTGAATGAACCAGACACCACCTTGCTCTGACTTTATATAAATATTTGCACTGTGTTGTCGCAAAACAACAAATTTTGTAACACGTTCACGACAAGAAATTCTGCTTCTGAATGCAGCATGAACCACAAAATACACTGCTTCCTTACACCCCTAACAACCGGCAGCAGGTTGGTAAAATTTGTGGTGCTTTCCAAATGAGGCAGGGTTATATGTAATGCACACCAACAACATTGGTGCCTCCACTCGTGTAAATGTATACCTGCCAAGTTTTTTTTTTTACATCAAACAAAAACTGGCTTTCCTCTCTAAAGTACAATTGCCTTAAACTGTTATCTGAAAATCTGCTGCCACCCACAAACGTATATATTTTTATTTTTCATGGAGGTTTAATTGGCTCCTTCTCAAGGTTGGTATTGCTGTAGACCAGAAACACAAACAAGACACAGTCACGCAATGAAGGTTGAAATTCTTGTTTCTTGACAAACCTGTCTGATGCTCGAGTGGCAGTAGCTTCTAATGGTTTTAAGTTGCCGAAATACTTTTGCTGAATCTTGCCAAAGAGAAACAACTGGCAGAGGGGTTTTAATTGTAATTAAAAACTTGCAATATTATCAATTGACGGCACTGCAGAGGAGGCTCATTCGGTTGATTTCGGAAGGGGGTTAGCTGATGAGAAAAGATCAAGTTGCTTGGGACTGCAGTTTAGATCTTATAAAATAAAGAAAGTAGATAAGAGTAAGGAAGTTGTTTCCAATGGTATTTTAGACAAGGAGGCATAGCCTCAAGATTTGGAGGCATAGAGACACGGAGGAACCACTTCCACAGCGAATATGTGGAATTCTCTGCCCAATGAAGGAACAAGAGTGCCTCAATGGTAAAACACAAACATCTGTAGACCCATTGTAAAAACTGACATTTTAGTCGCCCTTCCGCCATACCATTTTGTTCAGGCGCCTGCCGACATTTTTCCATACCTTGATGAAGGGACTCAAGCCCAAAATGTCACATACCTTTGCTATATAAAGGACACTGTTTGACCTGCTGGATGCCTCATTAATGAAACAGATAGGTTTTTGAATAGTAGGGGAACTAAGGGCTATGGACAACAGACAGGTAGGTGGAGTTGAGTCTATTGCTAGATCAGCCCTGATGCTACTGAATGGCAGAGCAGATTTGACGAGTTGGATGGCCGCCTCCTGCTCCTATTTCTCATCCAAGGAAAGAATTTGGCACTTACAAACACTACACAACTGTTTCTCTCTCTGGCCCAGGTCAATTATATTACAAGCAGTGTAATTATGTTGAATTATTCGAATCGCCAAGGCATTGGAGGCTATTGGGCAAATGCAAGAAAATGGGGTGTAGAGTATACAGATGGGCGCCCATTAGTCAGTGTGGATGAGATGAGCTAAAAGTCTGCTTCCATGCTATACGACTCTAACTCCATAGAACATTACAGCACAGAAACAGGCCCTTCGGCCCTTCTAGTCTGTGCCGATCTGCCTAGTTGCATTGACCTGCATCAAGTCCATCTTAAAAAAAAAACTGCAATTTTTTTTGTGAAGGCCTCTGCTATTGATTCTTATTTTGGCAAAGCTTTCCCCTCAAATGATGAGAAAGACGTTTCTCAACCACAAATCAAATGCACAATTATAACAAAATTATATAATTTTTTGGAAGATTGCCTCTTTATCAAAACTTGCATCTAATCTACTGATCAATGTTTGCTTCTCACCTATGTGTTAAGATTGGAATAAAACTTAGGCTGCAGACCTATGTGGACACAGTCAAGTACAAAAGTTGGCGCAAAGCTGTACAAAGCGCCAGTAACCCTGGTTCAAATCTGCCGCTGTCTGTAAGGAATTTAGTACGTTCTCCCCATGTCTACTTGAGTTTCCTCCTACTTTTTGAAAACGTGCAGGTTAATTGGGTGTTATTGAATGGCACAGACTTGTAGACTCGGAAAGGCCTGTTCCCCTGTTGTACGTCTAAATTTACCATTTAAAAATTTAACACTACCTGCCCTTACTGGAAAGTGCTTTTGAGAACTTTATGGGATTGCAATGAAGAACCAGTGTGACAAGAGAACTAACCACCAAAGTTCAAGTCAAAGTAGAACATGCACCCCGCAGTTTAACATCTACCATTAATCTCAAGCAAATGAATTCACGTACAACCAGTTTAAGCTTGCAAGGAATGATACAAATACAACATCTGCTAACATAGTTTATAAAATGGGCCAGCTGTGTTCATCCCTCACGCAATTATAAACACTGCTTCGAACACATTAGGTGAGAGAGGAAAAAAACAATAGAAGTTTGTGTGGCATTGACTCAAATTACTTTTCTACTTTGAAAACCTGCCAAATTTGAACAATGCCATATCACCTGGAGCACAGTAAAGGTACACTTCCTCAAAGTAATTTCCCCCACTTTCAACAGTTTGTTCCCTTCCTCAAAAAAAAGTTGTTTCCAACTATTTACACCCATGACCGAGGCGTTTAGACATTTGAGTGCTCAGAAGGGGGCCAGAGATCTTCAGAGTTGACACTAAATGGCTAGTCCAGTGAGATGGTTATTATGGCCACCGAGTGAACAATGTACTTCAAAAAGAGATGCAAACTGAACTTTCCGGAGCCTCACAAATGCATGGGACATAGTTTTGGAATGACACGTTGATCACAACCACAGAGTTAATCATCGCGCAGAATCCCAAAGATTATGGCATGGTTCGTGCAACATTATTAGAGCGCCAGCATCCCGGGTTCAAGCACTGTGCTGTCTGTAAGGAGTTTGTACGTTCTCCCCGTGCCTGCGTGGGTTTCCTCCGGTGCTCCAGTTTCCTCCCACCCCTCAAAACAGACAGGAGTTGTAGATCTATTGGGTGTAACTGGGTAGCACAGGCTCGTGGGCTGGAATGGCCTGTTACCATGCTGTATGTCCAATTTTTAAAAAAATTAATAAATTACATGATGCAGGAACATTTCTTGCTCAACAGTGGGCTTCATAGGATAGAAAACAATTATGAAATTAGCACAAAGCACATTAAAAATCTGAAGAGTGTCCTAGTCTAACCAGAGAGGAGAAATAAAGAGCCCTTTCATGATCATGACCCATGTGGCCAGGGGTGCAGTGGTGCTGCAGCTCACCGGAGCACTGCTCCAGCACCTCACGGGGTCGGACTGGGACCTCGTGGGGCCACTCTAGTGTGACAGAGTATATAGAGGTGTTTGGGAGATAAATTGGGAAAGGTTGTGAGAGCAGGTCACACACAAACACTTTAAAAACACAGAATTTTTGCAGGAGCTTTTGCAAGAGACTCATGATGGACAGTCATTTGCAAAAGGCAACAAATGTAACAACAGGCAGTACCAGCTCTGTCTGGAAAAGAGAATTTACTGTCTGGAAGGTCATGTGATCTTTGCAGACGGAGAGCAGAGAGAGAGAGATCGGTTCCAGAGGGACAAGCTGGCAAGTTTTGGAAGACGGCCTGGTCAAAGGAGAGGACTGGCTTTCTCCTTGAAATAGGAGAAACAGAAAGGAACTCTGTAGTGACCTGAAAGAAAGAGGTGATCATCTGGAGAACCCTGAAGGGGGCAAGTTTCATCAGCAAGACACTGAAGTGGCCGACGGAAGTAAATCAGTTGTGAGTGTCCTGGAACAAGAAAAACTCTCTCTCTCTCTCTCTCTCTCTCTTTCTCTCTGAGAACCAACAAGAACCCTCCTGGGTGGTAACCATTTACCTGTTAAGCACCAAAGCCTGGCGAACTTTATTAATGTTAACTTCTCTGCACAGTACAAGAATTGCCTGCAACCAGTGAGATTGGACTGTGAACCAAAGAACTTTGCTGAAATTGAACATACACGTGCGCTTAGAATTAGTAGGGGGTTAAGTAGGTTAAGAGAGTCAATAGAGATAAGTTAAAGTTTGATTCTGTTTTCATGTTCAAAGATAATTAAAAGCAACTTTTGTTTAAGTAACCCTTTGTCGTGGTGCATGTCTATTGCTGCTGGGTTTTGGGGTCCTCTGGACTCGTAACACTAGCATCTCCTTGTCATTTTTGGTAAGCTCTGGCCCCTAAAAAATTAGCATTGCACCCCTGCATGTGGCCAACTTTGAACCAGTAACCAAGAATCGAGTGCAGCCATTCTCAATGGAGGTCACAGCATATTCAAAGGGGGGGGGAGGAAGAGGCATGGATTGAGTCCATTAAAATATTTTTTGCATGTGTTTTATGTAGTCAGGTGAAGAAACCAACTAATCTTAACTGCTTCACAGGGAAGGGGCCCCATAAAGTTTGAGCTGAGTTCTAAGGGAGCTATTGTCAAAAAAAAGTCTGGAATGGCTGATCTAGAGGGCTGGAATATTGAACAAGAAACCTCCCATTGTGACAATAAGCAACTTCACAAGATATTCATTCAGGCGATCACGTTTCTCCATCCATCACAGCCTCCGACCCTCTGAATTGTAGTTGTTGTCTCACCTGTTTGTAACAGTGATGATAATCCAGCTATTATTATCATTCTCTGTCCGCCTCGACTTCTTTTTTCCTTCCAGCTTTCCAGTTGTAACTCAACGCTCTAATGTATCTCTTCGCCTGATGTGTCCAAAACATTTTGATCGCTGTTTCTGATCCTTTAAAGTAATGTATCCTTTATTTTCATTCTTTGTTTGTTATCCTGTCCGTATATGATATGCATGCCTTCTTCTGAAAAACCACATTGCATTTGTGATGGCCCATGGCTCGCAGCCATACACCAATATAGGAAGAATGTAGGAGATGAATAAGCCTATCGGTCCATCAAGTCTGTTCCTTATGAACCAATCTGGAACTTGATCAGCAGTGATGGTCACAAACGTGCACAGATGAGATCAAAGGCATCGGCTCAGTAACATCCTACAAGGCAGGAAATCTGCTGACTAAACTGTGACTTTGAACTTTCCATCATGTCAGTTAGGGATAGATCTGATCTATCCTGACCTCTAAGCCCTGCAAAGGAATGTAAAAGAACAGTGCAAAAGGGGCAGAAAGGAAAAGCGTGGCACAGACCAGCTCATTCTCTTGTAATATCTTTCTTTCTCTCTTTGGCTTGGCTTCGCGGACGAAGATTTATGGAGGGGGTAAAAGTCCACGTCAGCTGCAGGCTCGTTTGTGGCTGACAAGTCCGATGCGGGACAGGCAGACACGGTTGCAGCGGCTGCAGGGGAAAATTGGTTGGTTGGGGTTGGGTGTTGGGTTTTTCCTCCTTTGCCTTTTGTCAGTGAGGTGGGCTCTGCGGTCTTCTTCAAAGGAGGTTGCTGCCCGCCAAACTGTGAGGCGCCAAGATGCACGGTTTGAGGCGAGATCAGCCCACTGGCGGTGGTCAATGTGGCAGGCACCAAGAGATTTCTTTAGGCAGTCCTTGTACCTTTTCTTTGGTAATATGCTTTCTGTATAAATGACATCTTGATTTCTTCCACCCTGCACTTGAAGCAACCAAAGTTGGTTCTTAAACTTTTCACAGAGCAAGTACCTTCAGAAAAGTCTTGCTTTTTTCACAATGCAGTGCTACACCTCCGTCTATAACCTATATTTTGCTCTTCTTCCAATGCAATGGACATAACTAAAGGTGAATTATCAGATAAGATTCTTGCTTGGTATTTAATCTTTTGAACTCTCACTTGTAGTTGAGAGGAGATTAAAAACATATCTATATGTGAATATGCCTTATGCCTAAAAGAATAAAATGAATACTCCCTGATATCAGGATGCATCTTCCTCCAACTATCAACAAATTTCATTTCATTCATAAAATTTAACACAGTTTTAACTACCTTATTTTTTTAACCATAATTCCACCTGTTCTATCAACCTTCGAATCAAAAGTACTATCTCCTTCCATAATCATTTTCTCTTTTGCATTGGCTCATTGCATAAAAATGTTTTGCATAAATTTTCCATCATTTGTATTTGATATATATATTTTCATTAATGTCCAACATTCTAAATAAATTTGACAATTTATCATCACACACCTTCCTGCTTTATCAATAATTGTGTCCAATATTTTAATGGGTAAACTTTTATTTATTAGTATCACTACGCCTCTGGCATGAGAATTTAAATGAAGAAGACAATACCATTCCTACCCATTCCCTCTAACTTTGCATTTTCCATTTCCGGTAAATGAATTTGTTGTAAAAAAAGCTACATCCACTTTAATTTCTTTCATACAACTTAATAATCTTTATCGCTTTATTGGATTTTGAATTCCATTAATATTAATACTAATAAAATTCAATTTCCCCACCATTAGACACATTATTAGACCATGTGTCCATCCAGCATCTTCCTCCCCCTCCTCGCACCCTTAATACTATTGGTATAACATACTACATTCATAGACAATCTAGGCTTTAAACAAGAAAAAGATGTGAAAAGAAGAAAGTGAAATAACCCCAGAGGCGTGTGATAGTAAAACATCTCTAATCCCCTGATCTATAGGGGATGCGAAAAATATCATGTACGTGTCCATGATTGTGCAGCGGTCAGCTTTATAGTCCCCATTAACTCACTCAATAGACCCTCCCACCCCTTACTATAGTTTTCCAACACATCTAATAATCCACTGATCTTATCCAAATATAATAGATCACGTGCATTATAGGTTAAACCTTCCTCCCCCTTTAAACTCTCTCAAAACACAAGGTAATTCCAGTTCCAGCAAAATTCTTTCCGTTATGTAATTAATTCAAGTAATCAGCAATCACCTGTTCTTCTTTGTCAGGCAATGAATCGGCAGATACCTTTGCTTCATTAGGCTCTGTAAAAAAAATTATTTCTCCCTCCCGGGACGAATACTTCCAATCCAACAGGGCATCGCAAAACAAAGGCATAGCCTTTTTACCATAACACATTTTAAACTGGATTAAACTCTTTTCTCTTTTGTAACAAATCAAAACTTGGGTCTGGATGAAAGAAAATCTTATTTCCATTATAAATCAAAGGTGATCGTCTTTCTTTCGCTTGCTTTGTTGCCAGCTCCAATATCCTCTCTCTTTCTTCACATCGAAGGAATCTGACAAGTATTGGATGGGACCTTAGGTAAGGCTGAGGTTTAGGTCTCAGTGCCCAATGGGCTCGCTCAATCTCCAATTCTCCTTGAAATTCAGCCAGACCCAAATATTTCGGTATCCATCGTTGCAAAAATATTTTCATATCTTGACCTTCATCACCTTCTTTGAGTCCAACAATCTTGATGTTACTCCGTCTACTAAAATTTTCCAAAATATCCTATTTTTTGCATTAACTGATCTTTCTTGGCAGCAGCTTCTGTTTGTACTTTCTCCATTTGATCCTTAATTCCTTTAATTTTTCCATCCACTATTTCAAATCTTGTGTCAACTTGTTGCATTAATCTTTCAAATTTGTCACCATTCTTCCTTACTTCATTAGTTAATACTTCCATAGATTGACAAAAAGAGTATAAAAATTGCTTCATTTCCCCAAAAAGTTTCTGTGCCTTTCTCTGCTTTTTCCTTGATTGTAAATCATTCTTGGTCTTTTTTTTCCAGGTTTTCCTCTGGATCACTGGAGCTGTGACTATCTGGTAACTTTTAAAAAAAATTTCCTCTGTTTTTTTTTATGTGCTCTGTGCTGCACACATACGCAGAGTCACTTCACTTGATGTCGGCAACCATTGTTGGAGGAGACCTCGAGCAACAGCGTCCAAGGTCTCCCCGGCTTCTGGCCCCTCTCCTTTGGATATTACCTTGTGGACAGCTCCAGGATCCTTTCTCAAGGTAGGCCCCTTCTTTTTCTTGTAAGGCCTTTATCTTTCTTCAGTGGCATGTTAATCTCTTCTGCATGTCTTTAAGATTGTTCTTTCTCTAACTTTTTAGTCTTTTTTTTGTCACTTTTTCCCTCAGCTTTTCCGAGGAAAGTGGGGATTACCAGTCTAACCCCACGTCATCATATGGCACACCCCCTCTCCCATATTAATACTTGATCCACACTTTTGAGCTGCCTGTCCTTCCATGCCCAACTTAAAGCCCAGATTTCTGACATGATGGCCTTCATCCAGGGGGATGAAACTATAAACCACCCCAGAATATTTTTTAAACCACCAGATCAATTACAAAAAAAAATACAACTGGTTATTTGCAGTCTAATTCCTGATTGGCTTTAAGTTTCTTTCTTATGGTGTCCTCTGCTCTGCTCTGGGTCTCACAGGGATTTCAGCGTGGCAGAATGACATCTATTTACACAGGTGCTATCATTCTTGACCAGAGTTATCTCCTCTTTGCTGCTATCCCCCTCTGCATTACAAGAGAAACTGAAGCAAGCTGCCACACACCCATCGTACAAGAGAAAACTTGTATTGATCAAGCAAGTCTGAGCCAGTATTTCTTCGTAAGATTCACAATACAGTGATTAAGCAAGTTCACTTTGCTTCCAGCAGAGGATCTTAAGACTCCCTCAACCCCACATATTATTTAAAATGCAAAATTCCAAGAATGCACAGGTTGGCGAACAGCAAAAGAGAAGTTGTCGATTCTTTTTCTGGTTTACATGCTATCTAGCCTGATTTACAGAAACCTAGTGCAAGACATGCTTCGGAAAAAAAAACCATAGTGGGGAGCATCAAACATCTTTGGTGAGGGAGACATCCAAACAGTGGATGAACCTGAACCCAGTGGTGGGACCGTCGGGACTGAAGGGCGTCCGCTTAGAACAGAGATGCGGAGGAATTTCTTCAGCCAGAGGGCAGTAAGTCTGTTGCCACAGGCCAGGTCATTGGGTGTATCTAAGGCACAGACTGATAGCTTCTTGATTGGCCAGGACATCAAAGATTACAGGGAGAAGGCCAGCAGTGGGGAAATGTATCAGCTCACAGTTAAATGGCGGCGCAGACCTGACGGGCTGAGTAGCCGACTTCTACTCCTTTGGGTTATGGTCTTCAAAATAAAACCAGGATCTGAGTCGATGACTGATAGTGTCAGTTAGAGGCAGCGGCAGGTTACAAATATTCATTGTTTTACCATTCACTATGTACTGGCTCAGAAATATTAAGTGATTAGAATGAAAAGCAAACTGAGAAAAAAAAGTTTTGACAAGTACCATGGCTTGCTTATCAAAATTTTTCTGAGAAGCTACACCTCAGTGTCAATACAAGGATATTTCAAATATTTTCTACCTCTATTACAGAATATGCTACAATAGAAGGCATGGATGGAACTAAAAATATTAAAAATTACTGCAGTTAGTGTAGTGGGCGCCACAGTTATTACAACAGTATAACAGCGCCAGGTTACACCGAGGTTCGAATCGGTGGCTGTCTGTAATGAGTTTGTGTCAGCTGGGTTTCCTCCCTCCTTTCCAAATCATTCCGGGGTAAAAGTAAAGGTTCCATTATTGTCACGGCATACTACATTTAGAAAGCTACATGCGTGAAATTCTTTTTTTAAAAACTTTCGTCTACTGTAAGGAAGACAGAGAGTCACCACTTTGTCCAGCGCCCCTCACAGAAACCTGGTGTTCCCCGGCGGTCTCCCCTCCAAGTACTGACCAGGTCTAAGCCTGCTTAGTTTCTGAGAACAGACAATGCCAGGAGTATTTGGGCTATTAGGCTTCTTTGGAGGTCAAGTGGGTGGCACGGGCTTGTGGCCCCAAAGTGCCTGTTACCGTGCTGTATGTCTAAACTTAAATTTATAATATTGTTATTTATATGATGCGAACCATGATTCTGTTGCTCACTAGTACCCTAATGAATCAGAATTTATTGTCATAAATTTGGGTGGCACGGTTGGCATAACGGTTAGTGCAATGACTTTACAGCGCCAGCGATTTGGACCAAGGATCGAATCCTGCGCTGTCTGTAAGGAGTTTGTACGTTCTCCCCGTGTCTGTGTGCGTTTTCCTCAGGGGCTTCAGTTTCCTCCCACTGCTCAAAATGTATCGGTGGGTGTAGGTTAATTGGGTACAAAATGGGCGGCACAGACTGGTGGGCCAAAATGGCCCGATACCGTGCTGCAAGTCTAAATTTAAAAAATTTTATATTTAAAATCATTTTACAAAAATAAAAATAGGGCATGAAAAGTCAAAGTAAGGTAGTGTCTTTAGTTCATTGTTCATTCAGGAATCTGATGGCAGCGGGGCAGAAGCTCCCCTTGTGCCACCTAGTGCTCACCTTCAGGTCCCTGTGCCCTTTCCCCCCAAATGTAACAGAGTGAAGAGGACATGGCCTGGGCGGTGGGGGTCCTTGAGGATAGAGGCTGCTTTCTTAAGACACCACCTCTTGTAGATGTCCTTGGTGGAGTGAAGTCTGGTGCCCATGATGTCGCAGGCAGAGTTAACAACCCGCCGGAGATTTTTCTTGTCCTGAGTGTTGGCACCTCCATATCAGACAGTGATGTAACCAGCCAGAATGCTCTCCACGGTGACACACAAAATTTTCTCAAACACCTCACAAAGTATAGCTGCTGTCAAGCCTTTTTCATGATGGCATCGACACGGAGGTTCTAGGACAGATCCTCAGAGATGTGGACACCCAGGAACTTGAAGTTCATGAGCCTCTCCAGTCCTAAAGAGGACTGGTTTGTGTTCTGACTCTCAGGGTCAAGCCCAAAATGTATCTTTATCTTTGTTGAAGGACACTGTTTGACCTGCTGAGTTTCCCCAGCGTCGTGTTGTTACTTTGATCACTGTGTCTGCAGACTTTTATACCAGAATCAATGCACTGGGAGAGAAACTAGCGATGCTCCATGATCTACGTTCCTAGTTTCTGTATCACCGTATTAGACAGATGTAAAAGTGAACAACATTTACACTCACCTGTCAGGAACAACTTTGTTGCGACCCGAAGGAATGCTCCCGGAGCCCGTCGAGGAGAAGCTTCCGGAGGGGTTTCGAAAAGGTGCAACTTTCTCCATCGCAGCAGCTGATCCTGCATTGTACAATGTTTCCGGGTAGCTAACTGGCCTGCAAGATAAGTAGAGTGTTTGGCAAACCTGACCACGTCAAAGTCGAGGAAAACCAGAATGGTGCAGATGATGGAAAAGTGGGGCAACACACACAAGGTGCAAATCAGGCGGCTTATGCAGAGACACTGCTGATGGAAGACTTTTTCCTGAAACGTCGGCATTCTTCCAGTGCTTCGTGCGTTGCTCCAGTTCAGTGAGAGTTCGGCCAGATCAATGGATGCGCCCTAGATTTTGCACAACCTACATCATGATTAGTGCAGCGGTTAGCGCAACGCTGTTACAGCACTATTGGCCGGAATTTGCATCCGGCGCTGTCTGCAAGGAGTTTGTAAGTTCACCTCATATCTTCGTGGGTTTCCTCCAGGTCCCCTGGTTTCCTCCCACCATTCAAAAAGTATGGTGGCTGTAAGGTTAATTGTTTTAAAAATTAAAACACGGGAGGCTTCTCAGGTAGCAACTAATCTCTTCCAGCAGAAGAATAAGGGCAACAAAAGCATGGATACACCACTCCATGGACGTTGCTCTGAAGCTCTACGACATCTTGACGGAGGTAAAATCACTGTTCCTTCACTGGCGCTGGGTCAAACACAGCATTCACAGGAAATGGAGCCTTAACTCCTTAACTAAACTACAGCACCTCCATCCATGCAGCGCTGCTACTGGACACTGAAGGACTGGTTACTGGGCAAGAGCCTTTCAAACATGTCCTGGTATTGTTTAAAGCAAAAGGATGAGTGGCATTGGGCTTTGTGTTGGTTTGAAGACACAATGAATATATTGATTTAATGGATAAGGAAAATAAACAAATACATCCACTATTGGTATTCCGCTTCCTGTGCATGTTTTTAAAAAAAATATATAAATCGAGTTTAATTTTTGAAAACAGCGCTCGCTCGACCTGGATTTTCTGTTTATCCCCCGAGTAGTAGTTGAACCTACAACATTACCTGTCTAAGACACGAGACCGTGAGATTCACCGAGTCACAATTAAACTACTCCATGTCAGTCGCAGCCTTTAACCCCCTCCACTATTACAGCACCTGGCGTTCGAATTCTGGCATCATCCGCAAGGTGTTTGTACGCTCTCCCCACAACTGTGTGGGTTTCCTCCGACCTTTCAAACCATACTGGGGTTAAAGGTTAATTGGGGTATTTGGGCAGCGCGGGCTTCTGGGTTGGAAGGGGCTGTCACTGTGCTTTATGTCTAAATTCTGTGATGTGGCTGAACATAATTTAAGTTCTCATGCAAATACCTGGTCAAAATGGGAGACTGGAATTTTGTCTGCACGGCCGATCCTTTTACCGATCCCATCACTGATTACAACACCTGCCTGCTCATTCCCCCAACATATACTTGGAGCTGGCAGAATCCGCAAGTATCGAACCCACGCTGCTGAAGACCCAACTGCGCTGGGTGGGTCACGTCTCCAGAATGGAGGACCATCCCCTTCCCAAGATCGTGTTATATGGCGAGCTCTCCACTGGCCACTGAGACAGAGGTGCACCAAAGAAGAGGTACAAGGACTGCCTAAAGAAAGCTCTTGGTGCCTGCCCCATTGACCACTGCCAGTGGGCTGATCTCGCCTCCAACCGTGCATCTTGGCGCCTCACAGTTCGGCGGGCAGCAACCTCCTTTGAAGAAGACCGCAGAGCCCACCTCACTGACCAAAGACAAAGGAGGAAAAACCCAACACCCAAGCCCAACCCACCAATTTTCCCTTGCAACTGCTGCAACCGTGCTTGCCTGTCCCGTATCGGACTTGTCAGTCACCAACGAGCCTGCAGCAGACGTGGGCATACCCCTCCATAAATCTTCGTCCGTGAAGCCAAGCCAAAGAAGAAGAAAAAGATACAGTTGCAGAAAAAGATGCAGTTGAAGACTTTTGAGGAAGATATTGGAGTCTCGTGCCATTGTAAAATTATATTGATAACTGATGGGTTTTTCCCCATCCTTTAAAACTAACAGTGGTTGATTTAATTTCTGTTCTGGATTGTCTTCCGCTAGATGATGGTGCGTGTGGGTATGCATGAGGATGCTTGGCTTTAGTTGTGAAAACAGCACAAGGTCAGAATCTTCGAAAGGTGCAAACATTAAAGGCTGATCCCATATTGTTTGCATATTATGCTACAAAAGTTTATTCTGATAAATTTCTCTCCAGTCAAGTTTGACTACCTTCACAAGCCTGGAATTTGGGAGTAGAGAAAACAGGTGAATTGAACACAGCATTTCCATCAGCATGTCTTGTCATAGAGTTTCTCATGCAAAATTGTCAATTAGCACGCAGACCTCTGGGAATAGATAAAGATCGTCCCTGTTTGAGGTTGTATTTCAGAAGAAAAGTCCTTTTCACCCACAAAGAAGATTCGCAGTCCAAACCTCGAATTCCTCCAAGTTGATATGGATGCAGAAAGCGGGGACAGGTCTTGTTCCTCACATCCAGTCAAACTTCAGGAAACTCATCAAGATCAGATTAGAAACAGAGAACTCTTACAAGGATCAAAAATGAGCTGCGAGATCAGCCCTCAACCGCCCAAACTTGGACAGGCATCTTTTGCATTGGGGGTTGATCGTTGTCTGAAGAGGGCGTGCAAAATGATTGAAGTCCTCTTCTACCCCGCACATGGCATCTTTCAGCTGCTCCCGTCGGGGAAGAGATCCAGGAGGATCAGAGCCAGCGCCGCCAGGCTGAGGAACAGCTTCTTCCCATGGGCAGTGAGAATGCTGAACGAACAAAGGAACCGCTCGCACTGACCCTCCGAGACTCTCACAGTCATGAAGCAATATTTATTTATATGCATGAATATGAATCTTGCATATGTATTGTTTGTCTGTATGTGTGTTATGTCTGGGTGTGTGTCTGAATGTTTTGCACTGAGGACCGGATGACGCTGTTCCATCGGGTTGTACTTGTGTGATCAGATAACAATAAACTTGAAAACAGTTTATATAAAATGAATAGCAGATGAACATTTTAAATTGGGGACAGCATTTAGAGCATAGAAACAGGCTGTTTAGCCCAATATTTTGGTTCTCAGATTTAAATAACTCTACAAGATCTTTTACATAACCAAATCTTATCTCTCCAGTTTTAAAACCCCTCTCTTTGACACGAGGCCTTACCGTTTGCCGTTCTTTGCCTGAGATTCACTGTACGCGGCTGGGTTTCCTGGCTGTCGGGAGGTCTGATTCCAACTTGATGCCTGAGCATGCACAGCAGTTGGCCATCGCTGTGACTGTAATGCATTGTGAGCGGTGGGACCACTCCATTGCAGAGCGGTGGTCCTGTACGGTGGTCTCAATCCAGCAGGCATACTTTCACTCTCAGTTTTACTGTCCATTGAGCGCATTTCATACAATTCGGAGCAACCTCTGGGAGGAAACGCAGGGAAAGGTGACAGAATTAGGACAATTGATGAAACAGTGGTTCATTAATTAGACGTTAACATAGGCAAATCTCAAGACTCCAGTTATTTATAATGCCACGGCAGTGCATTTCCATGGAGATCACCAGAAGAGCATTTTGCTTTCCTGTGTTCTTGGAATATCTCATAATTCTGGGGCACCAGAGTACAGAGGGAAAAAATTCAGCATTGGCAACTTTTAGCAATGAAACAACCATTTTGTTGCCACATCGAATCTACAGCACAGAAACAAGCCCTTTGGCCTAATAATCTCATCTGTCTCAATAAGATCACTCTTTGTTCTTCAAGTCAACCCCATCAGCTCAGGGGTGCACCCAGTGACCCTGCCTCACACTGCTCTCTAATGAAAAGTACACTTTCCTTAATAGAGAATAAAACGATGCCCAATTCTCCTGCTGTGGCCTCACCAGCTCCCTGAAAAGTTGCATCAAAACTTCTCTCCTTTTACGGTCCACAGCCCCAGAATTTGCAGCCAACATTCCGTCAGTCCCTTGATAACTTTCTGGAACTGCAGGGCACCCACACCCAATCTGGGGGCCATTACACGGTAGCTTATTTCAAAATCCTAGGGCACCCTTGTGCTTCATGCACCCACACCCAATCCCCTGGGGGCCATTACACGGTGGCTTATTTCAACATCCTACGACCTCGGCGTCTAGGCCCAAGATGACAGCGATCATGAGGGGCCTGCTGACTCTGGGGAAGCAGAGGTCTAGCACAGGGCACCTGAAAAATGGGGAGACGACACTGCATTTGAGAAGGAGAAGCAGAGGAGACGACCTACGGGGCAGTGACCATGGCAGCGGACCAGCGAGGGGCTCGGAGGCTGAAGAACATGGAGGCGACAAGCTGTTGGTGATTCAAGTCGAGGGACTTGCAACAGGCTGCTGAAGACTGACATGAGGACTGGCTGAAGCAGTACCGGGTGTCGGAACCGGGATGTGAGAGGATGCGGAGGGCAATGATGCTTCCTGATCGTGTCAGAGGTTTTTATCTGGAGCCCGGGTGGCAGGACCAATGCAAGACTCTATCCTTGACCAAGTTATGGCTGCAGGAGCACTGGAGATGAATCCATAGACACTCAATGACCATGGGTAGGGATACTCTTTTGCTTCTCTTTCTTGGTCTATAAGGGTGCCGGGCAATTTCTGAATCGTTGTCCATCTTATGGTAGACTAAAGGAAATGATGTACTATCACAGTTTCTGTTTTATTAAACGACAATAATCTTGAATCTTTAATTTAGAACTACAGCACGTTAAGAGGCCCTTTCGGCCTCATACCCACGGTATGTTTGGAGAGGTGGGAGGAAACCAAAGCCCCCAGGGAAAACCCACACAGACATGGGGAGAATGTACAAATTCCTTACAGAGTGGGATTCGAACCCCGGTCCCGATCGCTGGCGCTGAAACAGCGTTGCTTTAACCGTGCCGCCTCTTGGAATGATCATTTCTTAATCTTCCTTCCTAAAGAAAGATGCTGAAGTTGCAATAATAGATAGCTTTAGGATCTTAGGAATAAACAACTCCAAAGACCTGACCTGCAACAAGCACGCTGATTTGACGGTCAAATGCCTCTACTTTCTTAGAAAACTAAAGAAGTCCAGCATGTTTCCCCCTTGTCCCTCAATAACAACTGTAGGTGCATAATTGAAAGCAGACTTGCCAGTGTGGGATTTTTGCTTTCTTTTCTGCATTTCTGTTACTTTTCCATTTTTCTGTATGGATCTTTGAGCAGAAAGTCCGACGTTAAACCAAGTCACTGGTAGCTATCTGGAGAAGTGAGATGGGTTCATGGGTGGCAGGACCAGTGCAAGACTCTATCCTCGACCAAGTTCTGGTTGTCTGGGTATGTTGAGCACAGCTGCATTTCCGACTTAATCTCTACCCACCTATTTCCACGCAAAGAATGATCTTCAACGGGAGCCTGAAGTCTTAGAAAATCAGTGGAATAGTAGCCAAATAAAATGCTATAAATGCCAAGTCAATCCAATTACTCTCCCAACTAACCAAGTTGTCCATACCACTGCAGACACCCACGAACCAGTTACTTTGGCAGGCTGGAAGAAGGTTGTTTAATATTCTGGCATCTGAATAGTCAGCCAAATCCAAGGAAATCACGTTAGCTACCAGAATTTGGTCAAAATCCAAGTCAAATAGTTTGGCAAAAATGTGTGTTATCTTAAATAGACAGCCCCCCGCCCCCCCCCCCCCCCCCCCTCTCAAACAGTCTACAAGGAAGCCATTTATCAAACTTGGCTCAACTTGACTCATTTTGATTCTGAATATCCAAAGCATATGATGCTTCAGTCGTGCAGAAGGGGTGAGAAGATTCTTGGCATGTCACATTTATGAAAGGAAGCACTTTGTCTTAACAGATTAAATTGCTTGTAAAATTTACTATAGAGATGGCATTCAGAAAAAAAGATGCTGTATCAAGAATAGAGTACTTCAATTCCCAGCAGTGGGAGTCATAGCTCTTCTACATAGGAACATAGAAATCTATAGTAGTCCCTTCAGCCCACAGTGTTGTGTAAACCTGATAACCTACCCAATATCTGCCTAGAATTTCCCTACTGCATAATGGTTGGGCAGTACGGTTACCACCACGCCTTTACAATGCCAGCGAATGGGACCAAACCAGGATTTGAATCCCACCCTGTCTGTAAGGAGTTTGTACTTTCTCCCTGTGTCTGCGTGGACTCCGGTTTTCTCCCACCATTCAAAATGTATCGTGGGTGTAGGTTAATGGGGTGTAAATTGGGTGGTATGGACGTATTGAGCTCTATATAACCATATAACAATTTACAGTACTGAAACAGGCCATATCCCACTCCCATAACCCTCTCATCCATGTACTCATCAAACTTCCTCTTAAATGACAGATTTGACCCTGCCGCAACTATTTCTTCCGGAAGATCATTCCACTCAGCCCCCACTCTCTGAGTGAAGAAGCATCCTCTTATACTACTCCTAAAGTTTTCCCCCTGCCCCTTAACTTATGACCCCTTGTTCCAATCTCCCCTACCCTCAGGGGAAAGAGTCTATTCACATCTACTCTATCAATTCCCTTCATAATTTTAAATACCTCTATCAAATCCCCTCTCAACCTTCTACGCTCCAATGAATAAAGACCCAGTCTACGCAATCTTTCTCCGTATTCAAGATACTGAAATCCGGGCAACATTTTAGTAAATCTTCTTTGCACCCTCTCTACCTTATTTATATCCTTCCTATAATTTGGAGGCAAGAACTGCACACATCCAAATTTAAACCCACTATTTTTCTCAGTCCCATGTACCTATTTCTTTTTCTTCTTCTTTGGCTTGGCTACGCGGATGAAGATTTATGGAGGGGTAATGTCCACGTCAGCTGCAGGCTCGTTTGTGGCTGACAAGTCTGATGCGGGACAGGCAGACACGGTTGCAGCGGTTGCAAGGGAAAATTGGTGGGTTGGGGTTGGGTGTTGGGTTTTTCCTCCTTTGTCTTTCGTCAGTGAGGTGGGCTCTGCGGTCTTCTTCAAAGGAGGTTGCTGCCCGCCGAACTGTGAGGCGCCAAGATGCACGGTTTGAGGCTAGATCAGCCCACTGGCAGTGGTCAATGGGGCAGGCACCAAGAGCTTTCTTTAGGCAGTCCTTGTACCGCTTCTTTGGTGCACCTCTGTCTCGGTGGCCAGTGGAGAGCTTGCCATATAAAACGATCTTGGGAAGGCGATGGTCCTCCATTCTGGAGACGTGACCTACCCAGCGCAGTTTGATCTTCAGCAGCGTGGATTCGATGCTGTCGGCCTCTGCCATCTCGAGTACTTCGATGTTGGAGATGAAGTTGTTCCAATGAATGTTGAGGATGGAGCGGAGACAATGCTGGTGGAAGCGTTCTAGGAGCCGTAGGTGATGCCGGTAGAGGACCCATGATTCGGAGCCAAACAGGAGTGTGGGTATGACAACGGCTCTGTATACACTAATCTTTGTGAGGTTTTTCAGTTGGTTGTTTTTCCAGACTCTTTTGTGTAGTCTTCCAAAGGCGCTATTTGCCTTGGCGAGTCTGTTGTCTATCTCGTTGTCGATGTACCTATTTAATCATCTCTTAAAGACCCTATTGTACCTGCCTCCACCACCACTGCCTGTAATGCATTCCATGCACCCACCACTCTCTGTGAGAAAGCACCTCTGGTTCAGGAATAGTTATTTTTCCAAAAACTACTGGACTCTTGAACCCAGTACTACTCAAAAGGACCATCAAAAGATCTGTTTGCATTAGAATAGCACAGTGTATCCCTCTGCCCCGTATCTTTTCGTGATAAATTCTGGCCTGTGGCAGTAGTTCCTATAATAGTAAATTGTATGTAAATAGAAGCAGACTAATCACAGTACAAAGAACTGCACTGCCCACCAGCTACTGCAAACGCGGTTGAGATGGAATAACACAGATGCATTGTAGGGGGACCTGGATAAATACTTGAGGGAAAAATTGTCAAGAGCACTGATGAAGCAAGGAGGCCAATGTGAAGCATAAACGCGGTGGTGGATGAGTTAGTCAGAAGGATTTGTTTGCCCTTTGCACAACTCCAAAAACTGTTTTCAACAAATCTACCTTCATTAAACCAGTAATCTCAGAATAGGACTCCAACTCCCCAATTCTCGCCTGATATCCCACCTGCTGCCGACTCAAACCATTTATTAAATGATAGAACTGATACAGACCCACAGGAATTGTCAGTACGAGGATGGAATTTAATTTACATTGAACAGTTTTGCTTTTAAATTGAAGCAATATTGAAAAGTCTGTGATAGATACTTCAAAGTCACAAGTACCTGTTAATATTGTGTAGACAGTGCATTTTACAACTTTTTTGATGTCTGAAGCATTTTACATCCAAAGACTGTAAAGTGGGCGGTACGGATAGCATAGTGGTTAGTGTAATGCCTTCACAACGCCAGCAATCGGGACCGGACCGGCCCCAGGTTCGAATCCTGCACTGTCTGTAAGGAGTTTGTACGTTCTCCCCTTGTCTGCATGGGTTTTCTCCGGGGACTCCAGTTTCCTCCCACCCTTCAAAATGTACCAGGTAACGGGGTGTAGGTTAATGGGGTGTAAATTGGGCAGCACGGACTCGTTGGGCCGAATTGCCCTTTTATAGTGTTTTATGTCTAAATTTTTGAAAAATATTAAGTTTGAAAACATAGTCACTGTTGCAGGAAAAAGACCAGTGAACTTGTGTACACTCTGACAAACAGCAATGACCAGGAAAAACACACAGAAATGCTGGAGGAACTCAGACTGTCTTGCAATGTCCATGGGAGATAAAAATTATACTGCCGACTTTTCGGGCCTCAGCCATTTAGACATACAGCACGGTAACAGGCCATTTCGGCCCACGGGTCAGTGCCGCCCAATTTACACCCATTAACCTACACCCCCAGTGCGCTTCAAATGGTGGGAGGAACCCAGAACCCATGGGGAAAACCCACGCAGACACAGGGAGAATGGACAAACTCCTTACAGACAGCGTGGGATTTGAACACTGGTCCCAATCGCTGGTGCTGTAAAGGCATTGCACTAACCTGCTACGTAAACCATGCTTCAAGGAATAAGCTAAGAACAGGAATGCTCAGAATAAAGACAGTGCAGGCAGGGGGAGGAGTCCAGACCACAAAATGTGTTAATTGGATATAATAAAAGAGGTGAGAATTGATTTTGGCTCTGTGAAAGGAAAAAGAGGGACAGAAAGAGAGAGAGAGAGACCTGGGGGAAGATGACAGGGAGATGTAGATGAGGGGTGTGGGGGTTAATGAAAGCCAGAGAAGTTGATGTTAATGCTATCCAGTTGAAGGATGCCCAGTTGGAAATGAGGGGTTCCTCCAATTTCGGGTGGTCTCAGTCTGGCAGTGCATGAGACCATGGGCAGACCTGCCAACAAAAGAAAGGGACAGGAAACTCAAATGGGTGGCTATTGCGATGGACAGAACAGAGGTGCTCATTTCTGTTTGATTTTACTACCATCACAGCACCTGCAGACATTCGTTTTTCAAACAGCAATGACCAATCATGACGGTCAACTTTCTATACTTAAAGAAAAGAAAAACCACAACAAAAAAATACCTGATAGCACTGAAAAATAGCAAGCGGAGTCATTAAGATAACTTTAAAACTGAGCAAAACAATTTGCCTGCTTGCAAATATTTTTTTTATTTTTACAAACTTAGGGTGCCTGATGAAGATATTTTTTTTTCTTTTTGGAAATGCAGTTATGTGCAATTCAGGATGTCACACCTGCCAAGTCAAGGAAACCTGAAGCCCAAACTGACTGGCGCTTCAAACAACTATTCTCTTCACACCACCTTGCTCCATGAGCCATCTCCTGCACCAACTCATCCAATAGGACCTCCACCCACTAAGAAAGTCAATGGCACACGATGCAGGAGAAAACTTTGACCTGCAGCCTCCCCTTTCGAGTAACACAGCACCACAACTTGGAAATAAACCATTGTTCCTTCCTCATCACTGGCCCCCAATTAAATAGCATAGTGGGAGCACTTCTACCCCACACACACACACACACACACACACACACACACACACACACACACACACACACACACACACACACACACACACACACACAGCCTCAGTTCAAGCTGGCAGCTCCCCACCATCTTCTCGTGTAACTGGGATGGGCAATAAATGCTGGCCTTGCCAGCAATGCCCAAGGCCATGAAAGACAACATCGTACAACTTACAACCAGAATAGAACAAACTGTTCATATGAAAATAAAATGACTCCTTTGAAACAACTGAGAAATTAACAATACATTTACTAACTGGAGTTCTTTGATTGCTGTTGGCTTGCACCATTAGTGAACAGAGAATTACAGGCACGTTCAGCATTTAAAACAGGAAATCCAGTCCTCAAATATCTGTACACAAAGTCCAGACAAAAGAGTTTATGCCAAAGTTCCATAAACTTAGGATTGAAATGTTACCGACTTTTTTCCATTCCATCTTGTTCCTCGAGTGCTTTGCAGCCACCCAACTACGGGTCTGACTGGGGCTTGGTTCTTTTTCTGATATAGATCTTGGAAATCTGTGGTTCTTGTTTGGTTAGAGCCGCTGGTGCAGGATGTTTCAGTGCTATTTGGTTGGTGCAATGCAGACGATGCAGTCAAGCTCTTGGCAATGTTAGCCTAGCCCATAAGATATTCACTCCTACTGAACCATGACCCTCTTGCCAAGTTTTGAGTGAGATTACCAAATATTCAAATGAATTAGATCAGTCATTCTCAACCATTTTTTTGTGCTATGGCCCCCTTAGTACTCTGCTTGGAGTTTACGGGCCCCCTTCCCTGTCAAGTTTAGTTGGCAGTTCTCTCCTACCAACTACATAAAAAATATTTTATGATTTCAGTCTGTGGCACTCCTTAAATGTGTTGTGGCCCCCAGGGGAGCCTTATGGTTCTTCCCCTCAACACCCCACCCCCACCGTTGAAAATGGCTGAATTAAATTAAAGCATCTCTCCACACATTTCACAATAACATTTTAAAAAGACACACACATCACTGTATCCCTCTCTCAGTCCTGTACCAGGCAACAAATGTATTTTCAAAAGCGACACAGTGAGTTGCTTTAATCAGGCACGCTCAGTAAAGTTAATATGCCGACAAAATGCATTGCCAAAACATTAACTGAACAACTTTTCACACTGCTCCTCAGCATTAGGTTACCTGGAACTCCCTTTAACAAGCAGATGACAGTCTCGTGGCCTTTCAGAACGGGAGGGAAGAATGTGAAATGACAACACTTTCTCAATCCAACACAAAGTCGCAATTGGAGAGCTTTATTTAGTGAAATGGCAACTTAGGGTTCGTCAACCTTGGCTCTCTTGTGCACAGGATTACAACTTCTACCAAGTATTTTTTTAAAAGAAGCACTCTGCCCAAACATGTTTTAAACAGTCACACTGAAACCAAAGATTAGGCGTGGTTAAGATGATGAGCCCAAGTTGTATAATCTCACAATTCTGCTGTAATTGTTCACTCAACCAGAACCAAATTAGTGAGAGAATATTATTTTTAAAGAGGCAAAGATCATTCAAAACTCTCCCTTCAATAGGTTCATTAGGTGAACGCCACATCCTTACGGATAAGGAAAAATGCTCCGGTAAGATAATCTCTGCTGAACGGACATAGGGGGCTCGAAAATATAGGCTCAGACATGGTCACGAGAATGGAATTTGGGCAAAAAGGAGAGTGGAATGGGCAGTAGTTGGCTGACCCCAGGTTAGAATGTTATGGTCTAATATTTGCTGACGCTTATCACCAATGGTCATGGAGAACGGGCTGAGTGCAAGAGCAATTGTAACCAGAGAGCAAGAGTAAACCTCCTCCTTTGGCAGTCACCCTCCCGTTTACTCACTTCAAAACATCCTCCAAGAACTTGTCCTCCCTCGCAACAACAGAGGCACTAGCGAGACCTCACTTGGCGTATTGTGAGCCACTTTGGGTTCCTCATTTAAGATCGGCTGACGTTCGAGGGAGTTCGGAAGAGGACCACAAGAATGATTCAGGGAATGAAAATGTCATCATATGAGGGACATTTGACAGCTCTTTGCCTGCACTCGATTTATCAGAATGAGAGGGGATCTCATTGAAACAATTTTTTTGGCATCAATTTATTTACTGCCTAGTGAGCAACAGAATCATGGTTCCCATCATATTAATCACAATATTATATAAATTTAAATTTAGACCTACAGCACAGTAACAGGCCCTTACGGGCCACAGCCTGTGCCATCCACTTGACCGCCAAGGAAGCCTGATAGCCCAAATACTCCTGAGAATGATGGTTCTCAGAAACTAAGCAGGCTCAGACCTGGTCAGGACTTGGAGGGGAGACCGCCGAGGAATGCCAGGTGCTGTAGGTTTCTGTGAGGGGCGCTGGACAAAGTGGCGACTCTCTGTCTACCGTAAGGAAGTTCATGTATGTTACATTCTAAATTGTAGTGCTACGTGACAATAATGGAACCTTTACCTTTATTTTTTTAAATTATAATTTATAGCAAGTTTTCCACCTGTAAAATGCACAAAATGCTACTGCAAGCTTCTGTGACGACAATAAATTTTGGTTCTGATTCTGATTAGCTTGTATCCACTGGCAACCTGTTAGCCAGTGCTCCTGCCCCTAATTCTTCCTACCTCCTCGCCCATCCTCCCCAATTTTTTTTAAAATTCGGGCATCTCATTGCTTTTTCTTATACGTGATGAAGGACTCAGGTCCAAAACACTGGTGGCCCTTCACTTTCTGCTGAGTTTTTCTCTCGCACCCTAGTGTATTGCTCCTGACCCCAGAAACTGCAGACTTTCTTGTTCAACTCCCAAAGCACGCGTTCATGAGTGCTACTCAAGCCAAGACAAAGGAGTTGCTGGGTCCCATTAGGAAACATTTTGATCGGTGAAAGGCTTAGACAGAGTAGATGGAGAAAGCTGAAAGTCATGGACAGATGTAGAAAGCTGGTTTCCCGTGGTGGGAGAGTCTAGGTCAAGAGGGCACAGCTTCAGGATCGAAGGGCGTTCGCTTGGGACAGAGATGCGGGGGAATTTCTTCAGGCAGAGGGTGGCAAATATGTGGAATTTGGTGGTGCTGGAGGCCGGGTCATTTAAGTGTATAGGCCCAAGCAGTCGGGTGTATTCCCTACAACCGCAATCACGCAGATCAGATCAAGCAGGAGATAAAGTCAGCATTCCACAATACTCACACAACCAGTCAGGACAAAATTACTTTCTCCGCTATATACTCCCCAGGAGAATACACTCTGGTCAATTCCTCCCCCACCCCTCCACACTCCCTGCTCTCACTCCCATCCTGGGAGAGTACACCGTTGTTGATCTATTCTGAATACAAGAATATTCCCACCTCCAAGCCACCCTTTCGTCCTATCTTCCCTGTTAGAATACAGAATCCGCTACATCCCCCGGCACAGGTAAGCTCGATGGCTACGCTGCACATTTACTCTCCCACATCTGCTGGTGCACAGACAACATGCACCCAGAAAGCAGCTGGTTAACATTAAAGGCAACAGTTTTTCACCTCCTGTCACCTTGACCAGGTGATTTCTGGAATTGGGCGGTACTTAAAGGAGGCATAGTGGTGATCACAACACTGTTACAGAACCAGTGACCAGGGTTCGATTCCGGCATTGTCTGTCAGGATTTTAAACATTCTCCTCGTGTCTGCATGGGTCTATCCTGGGTGCTCCGGTTTCCTCCCACCTTTCAAAATCAGGAATGTAGGTAATTGGGTAGCTTGGGCTCATGGGTCAAAAGTGCCTAAAATCTAAAAAGGGCTCATTTTGCAAATTATGCGTGGAGCATCTCCTAACAAACGAGCTTCGATCTGGACTGAAAACGGGTTCCATTCTATTCCCCCCACCCCTCCAACCATAGTCCCAAGTGTCAGAGAGCAGCATCCCTCTCCCGTGCCAGAATGGCATCCT
Source organism: Narcine bancroftii (assembly GCF_036971445.1). Taxonomy (NCBI): domain Eukaryota; kingdom Metazoa; phylum Chordata; class Chondrichthyes; order Torpediniformes; family Narcinidae; genus Narcine; species Narcine bancroftii. The sequence continues at coordinate 77,327,715 of NC_091481.1, forward strand.
TCCACCCTCATCGTTCCAACCATTGAGATAATCAAACGAATGGTTCATTGGGTGCATTTAGGCTTGTGGATCCATTCCTGGCAGGTACTTGGTCGAAACCGTTCCAATTTGGAAGAGGCTTTCAATTCCAATGAATGAGCTTCTTTCGAATCCATAGGCCACAATGAAATGGGCCCAAGAAAGTGCCCCTTGTTGCAGTGGTCCACTTTGGACACCAATGTTTATATATCGTTCAGCCAGACATCTTTCAAAGAAACAAATAAATAAAAAAACCACAAGGAAGGCATGTTGCTTCATGTGTGATGACATACACTGAACAGACAGCAGCATTTCTTCACTAACTACAGAATCAAATACATATAAACTTCAATCTGATCAAGAAATAAGGATTCCCTTGTAATGCTGAAGTGAAATTATAGCTGTTTATTTTCATTCCTGTGGGATTAGAAAAACCTCCAAAAATGTAACAAACGCATTCCTTTCAAATCCATTCAAAGATTATACGAATTAGAACAATATTAATGAAGGGATACAGGAGCAAAGTTACTACTTGACCAGAATTATCTCCCCCCCCCCCACCCACCCCTGTTGATTAGAGTTGGAATCACGCATAGGAGCTAAAATTCAGATCTATTAAAATTGCAAAAAACAAAGTACATTGGCAACAGCAATGGTTACTTTACAACTACCAGATTGTTGTTCACATTCACCTGCCTCACTCCAGGGGAGGACATTTGCCTTCCTTACTCCGTGTAACTCCTGGCTCACCGAACCAGTTGGATCTCAACTATTGAAATGGTCCAACGAGATAATCAATGCAAGGCAATATGGGACGGCCAACAACTTGCTGGTGTTGTCAGTAACATCCTCACCCACCGAACAGATAAAAGTCGACTCCTCAATCTCATTTCTTGCACAAAGCGTTTCGTTTTTCAAGAAGAGTAACCGGAAATAATGGACAGAAATGCCAGACTTGATGCTCCAAGAGACTGCCCATTACCTTGGCCCCCTACTTAAAGGGATTGGAAAGGAAAGAAACTATATTTTGTTGTTTTCTGCTCAGCTTTCTAGACATCCATAAATTCACCCAGTGGAGGGTGGTGCAGATCAACTTGCCAGATGTTAATAAATCTATACAGTGGAAAAATTGTGAATCGAGACAGAGCAAGCCAAACATTATCCATGCATTCTATTAGCAGGATTACATCCAAGACCACATAAAGGGCAACTGTCAAAAGTAAAGCTCTGTGGGTCCATACAGTGGCTCAGCACGACTTTCCTTTAAACTACTACACGTTTTGTGAAACACCACGTTACTGCTCTGAGGATTAAAGTGCTTTGATTTTGGCACAAATCACTTCAACTGGAAAAGTCAACTGCTCCGCCATACCACTCTCTGCTCACTTTTCCCATTGTAGTTCATCCTGAACTGTTCACGTTGCTTCTCTTCTCAATGATGCTCAATGAAAACCAGAAGTGTACGATCCAGTGATGGGGGTGGGGAGAGGTGCAGAGGGTGAGCAATGTTCTTGGGAGTCACCATCTCGGAGGATCTTTCCTGGACCCAACACACCAATGGCGTCGTGAAGAAAGCACGGTAACACCTCTACTTCCTCAGGAGTTTGCGGAGGTTTGGAACGACATCAGGTTGGACGGGGGTGGGGGGGTAAATGAAGTGAGATAAAGACTGACCATAAAATAGCATACTTTTTATTTTTAAGTAAAACATACAGTAAATCTTCAAACATAAACTGGCTCAAACTAGTCTAAACCATCGCACGGTCTTCAAAGTCTGTGAGCAACAGAAGCACGTCTGACTGATAGAGACACCGAGACATGGCGCTGGATGGGGGTGAGTCGTGTCAGGACATGTTTGGTGCCTAATGCAAGCTTTGGTATGCAGACGACATCCATGGTAAAAAAAATATTCGGTTTTCGGAGGTTTCTTTTTTCAGAATTTCAGATAACAGATTATGTACCTGTATAGGTGCCTCAAGACCCGCACCACCAGGTTCAGGAACAGCTGGTACCCCTCCTCCATCAAGGACTCTTATTTTTAGACTTTATTGATTGTTTTTAATTCATACTGTATTGCACAGCTTACTTACATTTCTTTATCTGTTCACATTTCTTTATTTGTTTATATGTGCACATTGCATAGTCTTCCTTTTATGCATTACCAATAAGTGGTAATTTTACCTCACCTGCATGGAAAAGAATCTCAGGGTTGTAACTAGAGGGCATGGTTTAAGATTGAAGGGGGAAAATTATAAGGGGAACATGAGGGGAAATTTCTTTACGCAAAGGGTGGTTGGGATGTGGACGAGCTTCCGGAAGACGTGGTCGAGGCGGGATCATTGGTTACATTTAAGGAAAGACTAGATAGTTACATGGAGAGGAGAGGACTGGAGGGGTATGGACCGGGTGCTGGTCAGTGGGACTAGGAGGGTGGGGATCTGTTACAGCATGGACTAGAAGGGCCGAACTGGCCTGTTCCGAGCTGGAAGTGGTTATGATGTCATGTTTGTATTCTGACAATAAACAAAATCTGAAAAAAAAAACCTGCATTTGATGAAGGATTCCAGCACTTTGCATTTTGGTCGCTGGCCATAATTGCCAAATGAGGTGCCAGATTGAGATGATGTCATCTTCCCCCCCCCCCCCCCCCGCCCCCCCAAGACCCACTGCTGAACAGGAAAAATCCACTCAGCCCTTCAAGACTGCCCTACCATTCATTATGATCATGACTGGTCTTTCTTGGGTCTCATCTCCTCTTCAGTACCAGTTCCCCATAGCCCTCAAAATCTTCCAGAGAATGCAAGAGATCCATCACCATTCTCCGCAAGAAACTGTTTTCCTGAGTGTCTTAGAGACTCACAATCCTGGAGCTTTTCCCCCTTGTTTGAGAGTTTTCCATTATTGGAAACATCTGGACATTACCCTGTCACGGCTCCCTCATGATCCTGGATGATTCAGTAAGATCAGCCCTAATTCTTCTAAACTCCAAAGAATATAGACAGTATATACTTATGTAAAAGTTGATCTCATGCAAAAGTCAACTCCCTATTTTTGACCAAAGAATTTGTAATATTCCATACATCCTGTGTAAAAGTTGACCCTAGTCTCTCACCTCGGCCTGTAGGCCGGAGCTCCTGAAGCCTCGAAAGCTGATTCTCGCCTCAGTCACCGATCTGATCTTCCAACTCTGCCAACGATGCAGATACTTACCGCGATCCCGCCCTCCCCTGTGGTTGGATGTGTGTTGTCATGCGCAGACTCTGTTATTACTTTAATTCCTTGTGTTTTTTGTTCTTTATTTGTTTCGAGATCATTATGGACCTGCTACTGACTGATATGGTATTTTGAATTCTAGTGTGAATTTCAGCCCTTCAAAAAAGTATGCAATAGTTGACCCCAAAATTTAACATTAAAAAATTATCTACAAAATTCGACTCTTACACGAAGGTAATTTCCACAGCCACGCGATAGGAATGAACCTCATTTAGACCATTCCCAATGCCAGTATATCCAATGGGATGACAACAGCAACATATTGTTTCCATGGATGCCACACAAATTTTGGAAAGACTTTAAGGCCCAGTTAATTGTGGACCCAAATTGAGAGCCAGGCAATCTAAAAAAGGTGCTCAGAAATTACTCCACTTTGAAACAAATACACCCTTGTTTCCTTCTAATTTGGCGCTTTCAAAATAAAAAAACATTCAGTTAATGTTGAAGACAAACGTGGTTTCTTATAGAGAGCAAATCAGCTTAGCTTTAACCTGCTGAATTCGACGCACATTCAATTACATTTCAAAACAAATTTGCTCTGTTAAATAGAGTTATAAATGACCAGGTTTGATAGACCTGAACAACAGTTTACAGCTTTGATGCTGTGCCAATTAAAAGAAAAACTACTCTTTGCAGATTGTGTTTCATTTCCTCTCCTCCCCTTTGACTGAGGCAAGACAAAACTAGCCCCATTACAACACCACACAAAGGCTTGAAAGGGCAGCTTTGTATCCCAAACAGCATAAAAAGAAAGAAGAGCCACAATCAAGAGGGTTTTTAAAAAAATCCAAATCATCTGGCATTCATTGGTCACATCTGGATACAAAGCCAGTTCAGCAATGAGCACACAACATGTCACCCTGGGCCTTTCATTCAGTTAGAGAACATCTTCAAATAGAAATAGTGAATAAATATCTCTCACCACATTTAAACAGCTCTGGGAACCAACCACTCTCCCCAAAAGGAGTTGCAGGGCAAGGCTGCTGTTTTCAATGAGAACAGGAGCAGGACACACATTCTCTTGAACCTCCTCCACTGTTCTATCATTTCCCCTCTTATCCCCCTCACAACTTTTGATTTCCTGTTAGTCCAGCAACCTATTCATCTCATTTGAGCGTTCACAGCTCTAAGGTGGAGTAATCCAGAGATCTGCAACACTGAGTGGAAAGTTTTCACTTCATTTACCAACTCCTTTAATCCTCGACACTTGATTCTTAATTCTCCAGCCTGATCAAGCAGCCTTTTGCCAAATAACTGATCAATCCTTGGTTAAAAATAGAACATTACAGCACAGAAAAAGGCCTCTTCGGCCCTTCTAGTCCGTGCCAAACCATTTTTTTGGCCTCGTCTCACTGTCCTGCACCCAGTCCGTAGCCCTCCATACCTCTCCCATCCACGTGCCTGTCCAAATTCTTCTTAAATGTTATAACTGAGCCTGCATTCACCATTTCAGCTGGAAGCTCATTCCGGAAGTCCCCCCTAAACGTTTGCCTTTTTACAAACCATCCTTAGGTTTGTATCTCACCTACCCTCACTGGAAAAAGTGGAGTATCTACATTTACTCTGTCTGTCCCCCTCATAATTTTAAATACCTCTATCAAATCTCCCCTCTATGATCCAGGGAATAACATCCTATCTTGAACATTTCTATGAAATCACCTTTTATCTGTAAACCATAGCGTTTCTCAATCAATGGGTCGTGGCCCACTGGCGGGGCCACATGGCCCTTTTAAAAAAAATGTAAATACTTTAATGAGATAAAGGTGTGTTTCTTACAGAGCTGCCTTTGACTTGAAAATATTGCTCGGTCATTGCCACTAGTGGGTCGTGGCATGTTAGGCCAGAAGCCAGGTGGGTCTTGGTCCGAAAAAGGTTGAGAACCACTGCTTAGGGAATGCAGACCTGTTCTCCTTTCATGGGACAACTCGGTTATCTCAGTGCCAAAAAAATAAACTAATCAGCGATCTGCTAGAGGAACTCAGCAGATCGAGCAGTATCAGCAAGAGAAAAAGAATGGCCCACATTTCAGGCCGGAGCCCTTCATCGGGACTTCAAAATTTGAGAAAGGATTCCAGCCCAAAATGTGGACCATTCTTTTACTCGATGCTGCTCGATAAATCCTCCAACACATCGAATTTTGCTCTAGACTCCAGCACCTGCATGTCCCAGTAATCAACCTGGTTACTGAAGTATTAAAACCAAAATTGGTGTCCACGCACATTAGAGGCCAATGTCAAGTGAACTTTCAAAGAGGAAGGCTTGACGCTTCCACTTTGCAAAGGTTTGTTCAGGAAGGAGGCACTTGTAAAACCCAACTTCAATTATTCCTTGAGCAACAAACCCACTCCACAAGGTGACAAGCCTGAGCTTGGTAGCACGATGACAAATCATGAACACGAGTCAAATGCAGACGGAGAGGTCCTTTTGCTCATTACAGCTCGTTAATTGAGAAGAAACTCGTGGATCTGACACATTGGGATCTGACTAGGAAAGCATGTTCCATGTTAAAACGTTGGTGTGAATAAGTAGTACATAAGTGATGACAGAGAAACAAAGTCTGCAAATAAGACCTGCATTCTGACAAGTATTCTATCCCTTTGAATGAATGTAGGCTACCAATGCCACCAACTTGTTCTTTCCAGAAGTGCTCATCACTTCTTTCCAAGCAGTGGACATTGGATAAATCTGGGTCAAAATCTGGACCTGATCCACCTGCGAATCAAGAGGGATGTTTTAATCATAGGACCTCAGAGGTCCAATGCAAAGGATCGGTCTGACTTATATTAGTTAGCATTTGATGGAGGAAGCATTGAATACCACCAAAGTGCCACATGCAAGACCAGGCCACTTGGCCACTGCTACACCACCATGAAGAACATAAACTGAGGCATACCATGACTGCACATCTGATTACCTGCCTGTACTTCTACTCCCAGTGTACAAGCAGAGACTGAAGACCACAGCACCAGGGGTGAAGATGGTCGAGGGAGGCAGAGGAATGTCTGCAGGACTGCTTTGAATCGGTGGACTGGATCATATTCAAGAACTCATCCATAGACTTGAATGAATGTGCACCAGGTGTCACCGACTTCATCAAGACCTGCGCGGATGAGTGTGCGCCCACGCGCACATACTGGGTGTTCCTCAACCGGAAGCCCTGGATGAATCAGAGAATCACAACCTGCTGAGGGAGAGAACAAGGGTGTTTAAGGCCAGGGATCAGGATCTCTACAAAGTCCAGGTATGACCTGTGGAAAGCCATCTCTGAAGCAAAGTGGCAATTCCAGAGGAATCTGGAGATAGATATATGCCAGCTATGGCAGGGAGCGTAGCCCACTGCAGCCTAAAAGTGAGGGCGAACACTATAGAAGGCTGTGATGCTTCATTACCCAATGAGCTCAACACCTTCTATGCCCGCTTTGAGAAACAAACAGTGACGACTAGAATCCCTGAAAAAGCGGACACTGTGATATCTATCTCTGAGGGCGACGTCAGAACATCAATCAAGTGTGTGAACCCTCATAAGGCATCAGGCCCTGATAGTGTACCTGGCAGGGTACAGAAAATCTACACCACCAACTAGCCGGAGTGTTTATGAACATTTTCAACCTCTCGTTGTTGCAGCCAGAGAATCCCACCTGCTTCAAAAGGGGCATCAATCATCCCAGTGCCCAAGAATAGTGTGAGCTACCTCAACAAAACTCTCACTGCATATTGGTATTTGAGACAATAAACTTGAATTGTATCCTCATGCTCACCATCATCATCTGAGCCATTCATTTTATTTCAACAATTCATCGAAGGTGAAAAGTGCTGACTTTCACTCGCGCCATAGTATAGCAGATAACAGAACTTTTCTGGGTGGGTTAAACTTTCAAAAATCAGCTGCAGACTGGAAGGAGCCTAATCTTTCAATTTCGGCTTTCGAGCCCACACTGCCCAATTGGCCTACAACCCCGGTGTGTTTTGAAGGGTGGGAGGAAATCGGAGCACATGGAGGAAACCCTCACAGACACGGGGAGAACATACAAACTCCTTAGAGAGTGGTGGGTTCGAACCCTGGTCAGTGGCGCTGTAACCACATTGCACTAATCGCTACGCTGACCATACCACCCTTGTGGCTGAATGGCGTAACCCTCTGTGAGGCACAGCATCATTTCCTAACTTTCAAACTTCCAGAAACTTTGGCTGCACATCAGCTCCACAAGTTGGTTCAAGACTGGAGCTTTGTTTGAAAGCTCGAAGGAGGAGATTGGCTGATTAGTTCAATTACTTTCAGTCCTTGACATCAACTTGCAAGGATTAGAAGTGTGAAGAAAATGGCTAAGACCCATCGAGATGCAACCAAAAGCATCCTTCCACTCCTGATTCCTGTCCTGACCACCCTCACTGTGGTAAATTCATGGGCAGGGTAGGGATGTTTAACAATGATGAAAGTCTGCAATGCTGTGACTGTAGTAAAAAACCTAAATCCTGAAGGAATTCGGCAAGTGTTGTAGAGCCATTCGGTGGTGGGGGGGGGTAAAGACATATTACCGAAGTTTTGGGCCAGAGCTTCATTTCATTATGACACCCTGTATACGTTCCCAAAATTGACAGGAGAGTCAATGTGCAGATGTGACTCAAGCACTTCTTCCAAGATGTTAATCTAAATTTATGGGTCAAGAAGAACAGGATTGAGCCAATTAGCTGAGGAGTCATCAGGGATAGAAGCAGGCACAGGCATTCCTCTGCATTTAATCCACCATTCAATAAGATCATGCCTCATCTTTTACCTGAGGCCACTCTGGTGCTGCTGCTATACAATTCCCAAGAACCTGGTTTCAATACTGACTTCAAGTGCTTTCTGTGTGGAGTTTGCACGCTCTCCCTGGGATGGCATGGCCAGCTGCCTCCAAATCCCAAAGCAACGCTGGTAGATTGATAGAATGGGTGATAGCCTTGCCCCTCCATTCCACCCTGACCCAACTGGAGAACAACACCTCTTCCGCCAGGCGGCTGTTCGTAAGACTTCAGCTCGGTGTTTAAAACAATCATTCCATAGAGGATACAGAGGGCGTACCACCATGCTGAGAAACAGCTTGTTCCCAGGGGCAGTGAGACTGCTGAACAACCAAATGAACTGCTCACTCTAACCATCCAAGCCTCTACTATTTAGACACACATAGATAGATAGACACACACACATATTTTTCCTCCCTATGTATTGCTTGTCTGGTTGTGTGTCTGCATGCTTTGCACTGAGGTCTGGAGAACGCTGCTTCATCAGGTGCAATATGTGATGATAAATAAACTTGAACTTGAAACTGTAAATTTTGCCATTATGCATTTGGGTGGCCAGAAAAATAAGGGGGAATGAAGAGAGAACAGGTCACAGTGAAAGAAGGGAGGGAATTAGATTAATGGAATGTTCTGAATGCCCACATATATTCACTGGACTGAATGACATTCTCATATATAAATTTATCTTACTTTAGCCCAACCCACACGCATTATGGCCACGTTACTCAAAACTAGGTGGCTGCCAGCACACTAACCTAGAGGAGATGAAACAACAGAGAAAATGACTTTGATAATTGGGGAGCAAAACTTGAAAGAAACTATGGGGAGATTAAAAGATTCAGCTTCACATTAAAGGAAGGAAGAATAGTAACTGGCTTGACACGAACGTCTGCTATTGTTGTTGTAAACAGGGATCGAGTGTGCTCTTCAGGACTTCGCCAAGTTAAACAGACCAGACAGATAATTCCTGGCCTGAACTGGGTTGACCGATTTCAGTCAAGTTTGAAAGCTTCTGCACAGCAGGGCAGATAGAAATAGACAGAAATTGAAGCTGAATTCTGCCATTCATCCCTTCAAGACCATTCAACAAGAATGTAGCTGATCTACTCTCTCAATAACATAGCCCTGTTCTCTTCCCACGCTTCTCAAAGCCTTTTGAAGTCTAGGAAATTATCTAACCCGCTTCAGAGTTGGTATCCACAACATTCATCTCAGCAGTGCAGAACACCTCGGAATTAGGAAATTTGTCCTCACTTCAGCTAAACATCTTTCCCCCCATCAAGCCATGATTCTGGTCATCTGATTGTACAAGTACAACCCGATGAAACAGCGTTCTCCAGTCCTTGGTTCAAAACGTGCAGACACACAACCAGACGTAACTCACATACAGACAAACAATACAGATGCAGGACAGGTATTCACACGGACAAATAAATACTGTTTCATGAATATGAGAGTCCTGACAATAATGAGAACTAGTTCAGCCCAGGTAAACATCTCCTCGCCACCATTCAAAGGAGGATTTTAAAATTCTTTCACAAATGACACTTCCCATGGGAAGTGAGAATACTGAATGGCCAAAGGAACTGCTCTCACTCACCATCTGAGACTCATGCTCACGAAACAATATTTATTTGTAAATATGAACACTTGTCCTGCATATGTATTGTTCGTACGTACGTGAGCTCTGTCTGGTTATATGCCTGTGTGATTTGCACCGAGGACCAGAGAACGCTTTTTTGTCGAGCTACACTTGTGAAATCAGATGACAATAAAAACTTGACGAAAACTGGAAACACAAGAGGCTTCAGAAGCATTGGGTTGCAGCCCAAACACAAAAAAGGAACCTGGGAAGTCTACAAACAAGGAACCTGGGAAGTCTACAAACAAGGAACCTGGGAAGTCTACAAACAAGGAACCTGGGAAGTCTACAAACAAGGAACCTGGGAAGTCTACAAACAAGGAACCTGGGAAGTCTACAAACAAGGAACCTGGGAAGTCTACAAACAAGGAACCTGGGAAGTCTACAAACAAGGAACCTGGGAAGTCTACAAACAAGGAACCTGGGAAGTCTACAAACAAGGAACCTGGGAAGTCTACAAACAAGGAACCTGGGAAGTCTACAAACAAGGAACCTGGGAAGTCTACAAACAAGGAACCTGGGAAGTCTACAAACAAGGAACCTGGGAAGTCTACAAACAAGGAACCTGGGAAGTCTACAATCTGACGTCACGAGCATTGAATTCCCAATATCAGGTCACCCACTCCCCTTTCTCTCTCCTGATCCATCCAGGTTCTCTCACACTGCCCCTCATTTCTAACCTTCTCTCTCTCCCACCAGCAACCTGTTACCCAGTTTCTTTTCCCTACCCCATTTGGCTATGTCTGCCTATCATACGCTCACCCACTGGATCGCCATCTCCTCATTCTTCCTCCCCCACCCCCCGGGTACCCATCTTCTCCTCCTTCCACTGAGTATGCACCTCCCCCCCCCCACCCCGCGGGGGCCCCCACCCCCCCCACCCCGCGGGGGCCCCCACCCCCACCCCGCGTGGGCCCCCACCCCCCCCCACCCCGCGGGGTCCCCCCTCTTCTGCCCCACCCCACTGGGTCCCCCCTCTTCTCCCCCACCCCACTGGGTCCCCCTCATCTCCCCCACCCCACTGGGTCCCCCTCATCTCCCCCACCCCACTGGGTCCCCCTCATCTCCCCCACCCCACTGGGTCCCCCTCATCTCCCCCACCCTACTGGGTCCCCCTCATTCCCCCCACCTTTTACTGGGTGCCCCTCATTCCCCCCACCTTTTACTGGGTGCCCCATCTCCCCACCCCCTAATTGGGTGCCCCATCTCCCCACCCCCTAATTGGGTGCCCCATCTCCCCACCCCCTAATTGGGTGCCCCATCTCCCCACCCCCTAATTGGGTGCCCCATCTCCCCACCCCCTAATTGGGTGCCCCATCTCCCCACCCCCTAATTGGGTGCCCCATCTCCCCACCCCCTAATTGGGTGCCCCATCTCCCCACCCCCTAATTGGGTGCCCCATCTCCCCACCCCCTAATTGGGTGCCCCATCTCCCCACCCCCTAATTGGGTGCCCCATCTCCCCACCCCCTAATTGGGTGCCCCATCTCCCCACCCCCTAATTGGGTGCCCCATCTCCCCACCCCCTAATTGGGTGCCCCATCTCCCCACCCCCTAATTGGGTGCCCCATCTCCCCACCCCCTAATTGGGTGCCCCATCTCCCCACCCCCTAATTGGGTGCCCCATCTCCCCACCCCCTAATTGGGTGCCCCATCTCCCCCCCCCCTAATTGGGTGCCCCATCTCCCCCCCCCCAATTGGGTGCCCCATCTCCCCCCCCCTAATTGGGTGCCCCATCTCCCCACCCCCTAATTGGGTGCCCCATCTCCCCACCCCCTAATTGGGTGTCCCATCTCCCCACCCCCTAATTGGGTGCCCCATCTCCCCTCCCCCACTGGGCCCCCATCTCCTCCCACCCATCTGGGTCCCCCATCTCCTCCCATCCATCTGCGTCCCCCATCTCCTCCCATCCATCTGCGTCCCCCATCTCCTCCCATCCATCTGCGTCCCCCATCTCCTCCCATCCATCTGCGTCCCCCATCCAGCCACTGGGTTCCCCCCACCATCTCCTCCCCCACTAGGTTCTCCATCTCTTTCCCCCCCCACCTAATCCCTGGGTCCCCCAGCTACCCACTTCCCTCTGTCTGGTTCCACTCACCATCACCTTTTCTTATGAGATTTCTTTGCCTGCTACCCTCTGTTGCCTCTACATTCCCTCACAGCCTGCCTTTATCTCCATCTGTCCCTCCCTCATGTGGCTCCATCAGCTCATTGACCCTTCACTTCCTTGAACCATCTGTTTCTTACCAACCCCTCCCATTTCTTTAAACTGGCTATCTCTCCTTTATACTTTCAATACTGACGCAGGATATTGACTTGAAACTTTGACAATCGCTTTGCTTTCACAAATGCTACCTGACGCCGCTGAGTTCATCCAACAATTTGTTACTTTGCTGGAAATTAATAATGAGTTTGTTGTTAATTTTATGCAGAGATTCAAAGATTTTTGTCAACTAATGGTATTGAGCCATATTCCAGGAATGAAAGCAGACTCAATGGGCCGAATGGCTTAATTCTGCTCCTCTATCTTATGGTCTTATGATACAAGGAACTTTTGATGGCTCTTGGGTGGGGGGAAGGGAAGAGAATCTCATGAGTTGGGGGGATCTCACTGAAACATTTTGAATGTTGAAAGGTGTGGATAGAGTAGATGTAGAAAGGTTGTTTCCCCATCGTAGGAGAGTCTCAGCCAAGAGGGCACGACTTCAGGAATGTAGGGTGGCCACTTATCAGAGAAATTTCTTTAACCAGAGGATGGTCAATCTGTGGGATTTGTTGTCACAGGTGGTTGTGGAGGTCAGGTCATTGGATGTATTTAAGGCAGAGATGGATAGGTTCTTGATTAACCAGGGCATCAAAGGTTATGGGAAGAAGGTCAGGTAGTGCACCTGAGTGGGGAAATGGATCAGCTCACGATTGAATGGTGGGGCAGATTCGATGGGTTGAATAGCCTATTTCTGCTCTCATGTCTTGTAGTCAGATCATGGAGCAGGAATGATCTCATTAAATAGGAGAACAGACTCAAAGAGTCTCAGTTTCGTTCATTATGTGCATGCAGTAAATTCAGTGTTGATGATGGAGTGGAAACTACTTCGTGTGGGATGGGGGGGTGCAGGAGAGAGGAAGAACAAGTTATGCAGCCTGACGCACAAGGGGGCCAAATTAATGGACTGAAATAATTAGGAAAATTGCAATATTAGTTGATTTTATTTTGCATCCACAGCCAAAATTAAATAGCAGACCTGGCCCATTTCCAGCCAGGAAAATTTAAAAAAAAAGCATCATTCACTGTCTCAGCAAAAACAATTCCAAAACATTAACAAAGGCAGAGAAACATTCTAATGGACATCAGCATTTCAGGAGAACATTTGTTCGAACATCATGCAGCAAAGTTATTAGTAATGTCAGCATAGTTTCTAGTACAAGCCGAAATTCTGGGTAGAGGTTTACTGGCCCTAATAAGAGGTAAAAGCACAGATTTTACAGCATCCATAAGAGGTAAAGATATGTTCCCGACATTTTGGGCCTCAGCCTTTCTTCAAGGTATGAGTAAAGAGCAGGTAGGTTCCTCTGTGCTCCTCCCCCTGGCCTTGCTTTCCTTTTTCCCAGCTTTTTAATCCAGCCACCAGGCTACCTTCTACTCACACCTTGACAAAGGGCTCAGGCCCAAAGTGTCGGTTATTCAGTATGCCTTTACCTCCTACAGATGCTGCGTGACTTGCTGAGCTCCTCCAGCATTTCCGTGCTTTTTACTACGACAACGTCTCTAGGCTTTTGCGCTTTACTTTCTAATTTGGAGACAATCCTGATCCTTCAGAGTTTAACACAGTGGTTTTCAACCTCTTTCTTGCCACTCACATCCCACTTTAAGTAATGCCTACACCATTGGTGCTCTGTGATTAGTAAGGGATTGCTTAAGGTGGTATGTGCGTGGAAAGAAAGTTTGAAAACCACTGTTTTAATCGTGCCTCATTGACTCGTTCTGTGCACGGTTTCAGAACTCCAAAGGAAATGGACCAATAACAATTTTCTCAAGCAAAATATTTCAGTAACAATTAGGTCTAGAGCAGTGGTTCTCAACATACCACCTTAAGTAATCCCTTACTAATAACAACACCTATGACATAGGGATTATTTAAGATGGTATGAGAGTGGGAAGAAAAAAGGTTGAGAACCACTGGTTTAACACAAAGAAATGATATACCTGCGGGGGCTTCCATCTTCATGGGGTGGAATAATGACAACCTTCACGGTCACTGATGTCCTCAGGAGGTCAATCATCTGATCATGGGTCAGTGTGACAATTGCCACTTTGCAAATTTCCACCAATCTACTTCCTTGTCTCAATCCGGCTTGCCATGCGAATCCATATTCTTCCACCTCCGCCACTGTGCCGTCATATTTGACGTGAAAACCAAGTTGCCCAAGACCATTCCGCCGCAGGGTCATGTCGACAGTCTCGCACCCTTCCGTCACAATCTGCAGTGTAAAGATGGATGAACAAGGGGTTTACAATTAGCACAATGCATGCTTGGTTCAATGATCTTCTATTCAACCAATGCTAGCAAGTTACTTGAGAGCCAGAAGACTCATCTGTTCCTTTGACAGTGTGAAAGGATGGCAATGAAATGAACCGTGGACCTCATCTACGTTATGGAACCCAACAGACGAGACGAGGTCAGGAGGACCACGTGGACAGAAAAAAGCAAAAGGGCAAAATTATGGCTACAGGTATCGGGCACAACTTCATGTCCATGGCACCAGTTCCCCTGGCTGAATAGTCCAGAAGTTGAGCACACAGTCGCAGGACAAGGCTCAGCTGTAGATGCTCACTGGTTGAGTAGATATAAAAATGGGATCAGTAAAATCAGAGAGATTCAATAGAAAAGCAGCTAACATTGAACATATCAGCACAGTACAGGCCCTTCAGCCCATACCTACCCACTTATTTTTCCGTCTTTTGAAGGGTCTATTAAATGCCCTTATTGTTCCAGCCTCCACCACCACCCCGGCAATGCATTCCCACAACTCTGTGTAAATTCTGATGTCACCCCTAAATTTACCTCCCTTCACTTTGTACAGTCGTCCTCTGGTGTTTGCTACTCCTGCCTTGGGGGAATAAAAAAAAACACTGGCTATCCACCTTATTTATACCTCTCAGAATCTTCTGGACCTTTGTTAAGTCACCTCTCATTCTTCTCTGCTCTTAAGTGAAAAGACCTAGCTCTGCTAATCTGGCCTGTGAAGACACACAGGTCAACTCCGATTATCCGAAATCAGATTCTCCAAAATCCTTATTTATACAAAATTTTTTTTTTTAATTATCTGAAAAGATAAATGAGGATATCCTAAACAAATCAGAAATCCTCATTTATCTGAATTTTTTTTCGGAGCCAACTGACGGGGTACCTCGGGCTGCCAGTGACAGTGGGGGCCTCGGACTGCCCCGCAGGAGTGGGGCCTCAGTGGGGGGTTGTTTGTTGTATTTTAAAGACTATTATGAGTGATTTTCTGTTGCTACTGGGCTGTTTTTAAAAAAAAAATGACCAGTTCTCTGAAAAAATCTGTTTATCTGACATTGGCCCAGTCCCGACCATTTCAGATAATCAAAGTTGCTCTGTATTTTCCAATCCTGGCAACATCCTGGTAAATGGAAGGATTCAGCCTCAATCTTGGCGAACAGTGCACCAAACCACTGAAATTGTGTGGCCTCCTCCTGATGTTATCGGTCATATAAAATGCTTCCATTAAAAGATCAGGATGCACTAAACTAGTTTTAATCATGGTACAGTTTTTGTTTTGCAATATCAACAAGTAGAAATTCTGCCCTGGCCCAAAGGAAAACAGAATCTCAGGGTTGTATGCGATGTATACCTAGTAGGGGAATTAAGGTATATGGGGAAAAGGCAGGTATGTCATGAGCCTATCAGTCACGATCTCATTGAACGGTGGAGCAGGCTCGACGGGTCGGATGGCCAACTCCTGCTCCTATTTCCGACGTCATTTTAACATAACAATAACATAACATAACAATTACAGCACGGAAACAGGCCATTAGGCCCTTCTAGTCCGCACCGAACCAAACACCCCTTTCTAGTCCCACCTCCCTGCACAATGCCCATAACCCTCCATCTTCTTCTCATCCATATACCTGTCCAACCTTTTCTTAAATAATACAATTGACTCCGCCGCCACTATTTCTCCCGGAAGATCATTCCACACGGCTACCACTCTCTGAGTAAAGAAGTTCCCCCTCATGTTACCTCTAAACCTCTGCCCCTTAATTCTTAACTCATGTCCTCTTGTTTTAATCTTTCCTCCTCTTAACGGAAATAGTCTATCCACATCCACTCTGTCTATCCCTTTCATAATCTTAAATACTTCTATCAAATCCCCTCTCAACCTTCTACGCTCCAAAGAATAAAGACCTAATCTGTCCAATCTCTCCCTATACTCTAGATGCTTAAACCCAGGTAACATTCTGGTAAACCTTCTCTGCACTCTCTCCACTCTGTTTATATCCTTCCTATAATTAGGCGACCAGAACTCCACACAGAACTCCAAATTAGGCCGCACCAACGTCTTATACAATCTCACCATCACCTCCCAACTCCTATATTCCATGCAATGATTGATAAAGGCCAGCATACTAAAAGCCTTCTTCACCACCCTATTCACGTGAGTTTCTACCTTCAGGGAACGATGTACCGTTACTCCTAAATCTTTCTGCTCTTCTGTATTCATCAATGCTCTCCCATTTACCACGTATGTCCTGTTCTGATTCTTCTTACCAAAATGAAGCACCTCACACTTATCAGCATTAAATTCCATCTGCCATTTTTCAGCCCACTTTTCTAAGCAGCCCAAATCCCTCTGCAATCCTTGAAAACCTTCTTCATTATCCACTATTCCACCTATCTTAGTATCGTCTGCATATTTACTAATCCAATTCACCACCCCATCATCTAGATCATTAATGTATATAACGAACAACAATGGGCCCAATACAGATCCTTGAGGCACACCACTGGTCACCGGCCTCCAACCTGACAGACAATTATCCACTACCACTCTCTGGCCTCTCCCTTTCAGCCAATGTTCAATCCATTTGACTATCTTAAAATTTATACCTAAAGACTGCACCTTCCTAACTAACCTTCCATGTGGTACCTTATCGAAGGCCTTACTGAAGTCCATATAGACAACATCCACTGCACTACCCTCATCCACATTCCTAGTCACCTCTTCAAAAAATTCAATCAGATTGGTCAAACATGACCTTCCTCCCACAAATCCATGTTGAGTGCTCCTGATCAGACCCTGTCTATCCAGATGTTTATAAGTACTATCTCTAAGAATTTTCTCCATTAATTTACCTACCACAGACGTCAAACTTACAGGCCGATAGTTGCCAGGCTTCCTCCTTGAACCCTTTTTAAATAACGGAACCACATGCGCAATGCGCCAATCCTCCGGCACTATCCCCATATCTTGTATTTTGATAATAAATCTTTATAAATGATTACGGATCTGTGAGCTTAGAGGGGGTATAAGAGCTCCTGTCATACTACACCAAATGCTTTGTGAGATGTTAGAAATCATTTGTGTAAGATTTACTGTCTCATTAAATATATACAAAACAGCAAGTATTCCCAAAACCTCAGTAATCTTTCTGTTAAAAAAGAGGGCAACATTTGTGGTTTATGATTAACCAAAAATCACCAAAGAATATGCAGTCTTTTCGTCAATACTTCCTCAATGTCAAATGGAAAGAATGTCCTCAGTATACATTGCATCTAGCCCAAGGTCAAGTGATTCAATTTACAAATCATTTCAATGACTTGCCATAAACATTAATCACACTTATAATACATCAGGAACTTGGGAGATGAAAGTCCTAAACAGCAGATCTCCAGTGGGCAGTAGGTGTATTTTAAACGGCATGTGTATTCTCCCTACCCCCCCCCCCACCCCCACTCAGCACTGTCAAAATATCTTTACCAGTAAAATCATACGTCCTACTGTACTTTTCTCTCCATCCCGAGAAACATTCCCTGAACGGGTATCAGTTGAATCAAATGGGTGACTGTGAAGTCCAGTGAGCAGAATGGCCCAGAGTTAAATCCTAGATCCACACAGTTAACCAAACTCAAAGGTTCAAGACTTGGGACAAAGTCAGCGTCCATTGAAAATGCAGACATGGAGTTGGAGATGGTCAAATTATGCTGCAGGGCCATCCAGGCTATCTCGCCATGGGGTAAAACATGAAAGTCTGTAGACACCAATACAATATTAGAAAAACTCAGCAGGTCAAACAGCATACTTTATAGAACATAGAACGCAACAGCACAGTACGAGACCTTCATCCCTTGATGTCGCGCTAATCTATAGAACAGTATAGCCCACAATGTTGAGCCAACCTTTAGTCCCTGCCTCCCACATCACCCACCACTTCCTCCACCTACTTGTCCAGTGGTCTCTTGAAATTCACCAACATGCCTGCCACCACTACTGACCCAGGTTGTGCACTCCACACACCAACCACCCTCTGGGTAAAAAAAAACCTTGCTCCAATATCTCCCTTGAATGTCCCACCCATGGCCTTAAAGCCATGCCCTCTTGTATCGAGCAGTGATGCCCTGGGAAGGAGGGGCTGGCTGTCCACTCTATCTATTCCTTTTAATATCGTGTTCACCTCTATCATGTCTCCTCTCATCCTCCTTCTCTCCAGAGAGTAAAGCCCTACCTCTCTTAAACTCGGCTCATAGTGCACACTCTCTAAACCAGGTAGCATCCTGGTAAATCTCCTCTGCATCCTTTCCAATGCTTGTAAGTTTTTCCTACAATAAGGCGACCAGAACTGGACACAGTTCTCCAAGTGCCGGCTTACCAGAGTTTTGTAGAACTGCATCATTACCTCGCAGCTCTTAATCTCAATCTCTCGACTTATGAAAGCCAACACCCGATAAGCTATATATTTCTACCAAAAAAAAAACCCCAAAATGATTCCTCCCTCGTAACCCTCTATTTTCCTTTCATCCATGTGCCTAAGAGTCTCTTAAATGCCCCTAATATTTCAGCCTCCACCACCAGCCCTGGCAAGGCATCCATAACTCTATACGTAAAACACTTTATATGGTAAAGATATATAACCACTTGGAAAACACTTCACATTTGAATCTGCGAGAGTCATCCACTCCACCTAGTGTTCCAATTGTGGCCTTCTCTACATGGGAGACAGACTGGGAGATCGCTTCACTGAGCGTCCACATCAATGACAGGGATCTCCCAGCGGCTAAACAGTTTAATTCTGCATCGCACTACCATGCTGACATGAATGTCCAGGGTTTCATACACTGCCAAACCAAGGCTACCTGTAAACTGAAGGAGCAACACCTAATGCTCCTATTCAGCACTCTCCAACCAGATAGAAACAGAAAAATAGGTGCAGGAGTCGGCCATTTGGCTCTTCAAGCCTACACCACCATTCAATATGACCATGGGTGATCAGTACCCGGTTCCTGTCTTCTCCCCATACCCCTTGATCCCTTTAACCACAAAGGCCAAATCTAACCTACACTTAAATATTGACAGGGAACCAGCTTCAACTACTTCCTGTGGCTAAGAATTCCACAGATCTACCACCCTCTGAGAGAAGACATTTTTCCTCACCTCAGTCCTAAAAAACTTCCCCCTTATCCTTAAACTGTGACCCCTGGTTCTGGTTTTTCCCAGCATTGGAAACAATCTACCTGCGTCTAGTCTGTCTCAACCCTTAAGAATCTTAAGATCACCCCCCCCCCCCCAATCTTCTAAATTCCAGAGAATACAAGCCTAGTCTATCCAACCTTTCTTCATATGCAAGTCCTTCCATCTAGTGAACCTTCCATCTAGTGAACCTTCCATCTAGTGAACCTTCTCTGCACCCCCTCCATGGCGAGGTTGTCCTTCCTCAGATAAGGAGACCAAAACTGCACGCAGTACTCCAGGTGTGGTCTCATCAAGTCCCTGTACAGCTGTAGCAGGATCTCCCTACTACTGGACTCAAATCCTCTCGCTATGAACGCCAACACAGCATTCGCCCTCCTCACTGCCTGCTGCATCTGTATGCCCACTTTCAACGACTGATGCACAGCAACACCCAAGTCTCTCTGCATCTCCCCTTTTCCTCAACAGATACCATTTAGATAATAGTCCTCTTTCCTGTTCTTACCTCCAAAGTGGATAACCTCGCATTTATCCACATTATATTGCATCTGCCACGACTTGGCCCGCTCGCCCAACTTGTCCAAATCACTCTGCACCCTGCTCGCGTCCTCAACACAGCCAACCCCGCTACCCATTAACATTGACTTTTCTGGCTTCTGCTGGCCCACTCCCCGTTCGTCCTCCCTTCCGCATCCCTCTGCCTCCTTTCCTCCAGCTCTCCACCCCCTTCCCTCTCCACTCATAGAGCCATCCCCCCCCCCCCACTTGCTGGTGTGCCCTTCCTTATCCACCTGTTACCTCTTGCCTGTGCTGCTTCTCTCCCCCCCCACCCCCCCATCATTTTCTTTTGGCGCCTGCCTACATTTTGTTCATACCTCAATGAAGGGCTCAAGCCCAAAACGTTGGTTATGACTCTAACTTTGCTGTAATATGCACGCTGTTTCTTCAGTCTTACGTGTTTACCATCTTGCCATGGAAAGCTTAGCTCACCTAGTCATGACTTGCATCTGCCAGAGGGTACAGAAGTGGTCATGAACATGGTTGTGTAAAATCAACACCAGTGGGAGGGAAAGGTAATGGGGAAAACCATTTCTTACAATACTAAAATCACCTTCAATATTTCTGGGTTACGAAGGTGGAAAGATACAGGATTAGAGCATTTGAAAGAGGAATGTGGCCGATGATCATGAACACTAACATGTTTTAAAAAAACACTCATATCCTAACTCACCTTCAATCTCTGGATAACTTCCTTAAGGTCCTCCACATTCTTTTCCAATGCTCGTATGAATATACAGTCACCTCTCCCATGGAATATTTTGATTGTTGATGCATCAGGACTCCAGCCTATTACATCGTCACTGAAGCAGTTAAACACCACATCCTTGGTGCTCTGCTCAATCACCACAACGTACTCAGTGGAGATTCCAAGAATGCACTCCACTTCAATTGCCTGGCTGTAATCCTGTGCATAAACCCGCCACGTAATTGCCCCTGTGCTGTAAAGTTCAGCGCCCAGCCGGGCTTTTGTCCTTTCTTTCTTCTTGCTCAGCAAGATGAGATTAAATTTTCCAGTGGATTCCACTGGTGTGTTGGTGACACTGTTTTCTGCCAAGTCCTTCAGGTACTCCTGGCGGGTACGAGTGGCCATAGCGTGGAACTTCTCTGACTTGTGCGCCGCGTTCTCCCCGTTGATGACCTTGGCCAGCAGAAAGTTTCGGAAGACCTCAGACTTGCTGAAGGTGAAGCCATTTGGAATGGGCGGTCCAAACACTGGGACATCCTTGGACCTGGTCACTGCCACACTGGAGGGAGAAAATACAACCAAAGTTTACAGTAGCCCATTGTTTATTTTAAAGTTAACATTATGCTATCATATAGGACGAAACTTAAAAATTTCACCTCAAAATCGTGTTGTCCTATACGCCAGGTCTAAAATCCTTACCTTGAGACGGTGAAGTCTCAACAATGCCGACATCTTCCTGCTGGGTCCGACGCAATCGCGTGCATGCCATTGTTAGTTATTTGCGAAGTATCAGCGCTCCACCGCTGGGTCCATCCACCCAGTCCGACTGCCGTCGGCTCTGTACAGGCCTTAAACGGCCTGTTACAGGAGCCGACAGTGGTTTATTTTAATAACCAAATAAAATTTAAACCTTAAAATGATCATTTGCTATTAACAGCATCCACTGGTCAGCAGTTCGTTGTGGGGTGACGGGGGCGTCTTATCCAAAGTGTCACATTCAAAACCAACATTTTGGGTGGAAATTCCAGCGTCGTCCTATACAACAGCAGATAGAGTACAACTTTTCTTCCCTATATCTTATTCTGCTACAGATACTGATGCCACTTCTTTTTATGTTGTACATTAATGACTTGGATTACCATAGAGCTTTGTGGCCAAGTTTGCAGATGATAAGGAGATTGGTGGCGGAACAGGCAGTGTTGAGGAAACACAGAGCCTGCGGAAGGATTTAGACAGATTAGGGGATTAGGCAGAGAAGTGGCAAATTAAATATAATCTCGG
This sequence comes from Narcine bancroftii, assembly GCF_036971445.1. Classification (NCBI taxonomy): domain Eukaryota; kingdom Metazoa; phylum Chordata; class Chondrichthyes; order Torpediniformes; family Narcinidae; genus Narcine; species Narcine bancroftii. The sequence goes on from NC_091481.1 coordinate 77,349,664, forward strand.
AATGTGTATGTCATGCACGATGGTAGAAAAAAATAAATGGACAGACTACTGCAAAGGGACTTTGGAGTCCTCATACACAATAGCCTGAAGGTAAATGTGCAGGTTGAGATGGTGGTGAAGGCAGCAAATGCAATGTTGGCATTCATTTTGATAGGAATGAAATATAAGAGTAGTGATGTGGTGTTGAGGCTTTATAAGGCATACGTGAGACCTCCCTTGGAACATTATGAGCAGTTTTACATAGGAACATAGGAAGTAGGAACAGGAGTAGGCCAAAAATGGCCCATCGAGCCTGCTCCGCCATTCAATACGATCATGGCTGATCTAATTTATGACCTAACTCTACCTACCTGCCGTCTACCCATATCCCCTAATTCCTCTATCATGGTTGTATTTTCTCCCTACAGTGTGGCAGTGACCAGGTCCAAGGATGTCCCAGTTTTTGAGCTCCTTGTTTAAAAAAGGATGTAATAACATTGGAGAGGATTCAAAGGAGGTTCACTGGGATGATTCCGGGAATGAAAGAGTTATCATATGAGGAGCATTTGACAGCTCTTGGCCTGTAAGTGAAATGTTGAAAGGAATGGACAGAGTAGATTAGAAAGGTCGTTTCCCAAGTGGGATGGTCCAGGACAAGAGGGCACAACTTCAGGATTGAAGGGTGTCCGCTTAGAACAGAAATGCATAGGAATTTCTATAGCCAGAGAGTGGTAAATCTGTGTAACTTGTTGCCACAGGCAGTTGTGGAGGCCATATTTAAGGCGGAGAGCGATAGGTTCTTGATTAGCCAGGGCATCAAAGGTAATGGGGAGGAGGGCGAGCAGTGGGGTTGATAAAGGAAAAGGGATCAGCTCACGATTAAATGGAGGGGCAGACTTGTTGCTGTTCCTTGGTTTTAGGGTCTTATGATTCCTGATATGGTTCCCCTCTCTCCTCTGCCCGTGTTGAAAGACGACAGGTGCCCTGTGCACATGAAATCAACACTGATAAGAGGCAAGGGAGGAAAAAACTGGCTTTCAGTGGCAGCCATTTTGTCAATATTGAACTTAGGACTCCAACCCAACTGTGGCACATCATTAACCTGATGCTCCTGGACTTTCAAGCAGCAAGATGACCGGTTATCATCGATCTCTATTTCCTAATCCAATATCCAACGACGACATCCCAGTGGTCAATGGACAGCAGGAAAGAGATTTGCTTCTCTGCACATACTCTTTTATCTTGATTACTTTTTTCCTGTCAAGCACTCGAGGTATCCTGAGGATGTGAGGTTCATGTTTGTCCTTTTTGTTAACTGTTCTTTTCATTTAGGACAGTGGTTCTCAGGACATTATTCACAACATGCCCCTTTCAGAAATAAATGGTTAAGCAATACAATTTATTAGTAAATTCCGTTTGTAGACTTGCATTAATTAGCTACTGTCTGAAGCTACAGCTGGAGAGTAACAAAGTCACTGAAGGTTGGAACAGATTATGTGGCCAAGGTGCAAGATCTTGCTGCGTATAAATTGGTTTTACATTTCTAACAGCAAAACTGAACATCCTTCAGAAGTGCTTCTCAATGACTTTTGGACGGACCAAGATTCTGAAGGACACTAAAGAAATTCTACTCTTGCTTTCCAGATTATGAATGCACTCACCTGTAACAAACATTCTCAGTGCATGGATTATTGACCCTGACAATTACAAACACATGCTGAAAGTGGGAACGGACACTCTTTGGTGTGAATGGTAAAGCCCCGGGTTCCTGGAAAATGACGGTGACAATATCGTTGCCGATGTGCCGTTTTCTGAGAAGCTGTGAATACACAAAGGGTTCAGCACATAAACAATTGGTTGCAAAACACTCACATTGTGGATCAGGAGTCGGTAACACACCAGGTAATGCAACTCAATGAAGATTCACAGTCCTCCATATGCAATTACAGATGATGCCAACTTAGTTATGTGTTCACCCTCATCTATTTTAGAAGAGCATGATAAATATTCATTTATTTCAACCATTTAATGCAACTCAAATTTTCTATGGTAACTGGATTCATTCCCTTTTTTTAAAATTTACAACATGGTATAAGTAGATTCCAGTCGTGCCACACATTTATCCTACAACCCTGCATGTTTTGGATGGTGGGAGAAATCCCATGCATACATGGGGAGAACATACAAACTCCTGACAGACAGTGGCAGATTCAAATCCGGGTTGCTGGCGCGGTTACAGCCTTGCACTAATTGCTATGTTAACCGTGCCGCCCCTTCATCATTTTTATATTTTTGGTCTTGAAATTTTTGACTTGATTTTCATTCTGCAGCCTTTCCACCAGATCACATTCACCAGTGGCCGTAATAACCCAAAGAGCCTCGACTAATCATCCAACCTCTCAGAATCCAATGAAGTTCATCTAAAACTGATAAGACGCAGGACTCCCGGATAAAGAAATGAAGACCAACTTTCTGCAAAAGCTCCCGCATGAATTCTCCAATGAAATCCGGATCATGAAAGGTTTCTGTATTCTACTATTCACTTACTGAACTGAAGGTATTGCTGGATTTACAGAACAAAGGTGCTCAACCTCTAGACGTGTCTTTTGTCAACAAAGTTTGGGGATTCCAGGTAAGGGTCTGGAGCAGTGGTTCTCAACCTCTTTCCACTCATGTCCCACTTTAAGAAATCCCTGTGCCATCGGTGCTCTGTGATTAGTAAAGGATTGCTTAAGGTGGGTTGAGGGTGGGAAGGTTGAGAATCACTGCTCTAGACCCAATTGTTACTGAAATATTTTGCTTGAGAAAAATTGTCATTGGCCCATTTCCTTTGGAGTTCTGAAACCCTGCACATAACGAGTCAATGGGGGACGATTAAAACAGCGATTTTCAAACTTTTTCTTTCCACCCCATACATCGCCTTAAGCAATCCCTTACTAATCACAGAGCACCTATGGCCTAGGGATTACTTAAAGTGGGATGTGAGTGGAAAGAAAAAGGTTGAGAACCATTGGTCTGGAGTGTTATCTTCACAGGTACTGACAGAAGGTGAATCTCTGTTAATTTAATGAAAGTAATTTTTCACTCAACTCCCAGTAGATTAGAATAAGGAAGTGAACCGTTACAGCGCCAGATTTATATTGACCACGAAACCAACTTCACTAAGTAACAGAACAAACAGTACAAAGTTTACACTGGGAACTTACACCATCAACTGATACAGCATAACCCCACGTTAACCATTTCATGGCGCTGCCAGGCCAATCAGGTCTCCAATGATCTCATCACATGTTCTTGGTGCAGAAAACAAGGTAGCCGTGAAGATTTTAAGCCCTAATTAACGAGGGCCCTCTCTCAAAGAATACAGTTTTGTCTCCTAAACCTTTATTGACTGGTAGGGCCAGCTCGAAACCCGGTAACTTCTTTAACTCAGGATTTGAAACGGCATCATTTTTTTTCGCACGTTCATAGGGATGAATCTGGAATTACAATCGACTCTATTAAACATAATGAACAGGTTGCTGAAGGACAAGGTTCACAAGTGAAATCTAAGAGGGAACAGAGAGCTAGATTTCAAGATTAGAAATTGAAAAAGCAGAGAAAGCGTGATTGAAAATAATTTAACTGGCTAGTTTCAACTGCACTCATCATAAATCATCCTGAAATTCTTGTAAATGCTAACCACAGAATTAAAGTGGAAGGGATTGGAACATATACTTTTGACATCGATATCAGGCATTATTAAAACAGAAATATTTCCCTTCAATTATACATCGATATCAGGTATTATTAAAACAGAAATATTTCCCTTCAATTATACATCGATATCAGGCATTATTAAAACAGAAATATTTCCCTTCAATTATACATCGATATCAGGCATTATTAAAACAGAAATATTTCCCTTCAATTATACATCGATATCAGGCATTATTAAAACAGAAATATTTCCCTTCAATTATACATCGATATCAGGTATTATTAAAACAGAAATATTTCCCTTCAATTATACATCGATATCAGGTATTATTAAAACAGAAATATTTCCCTTCAATTATAGTGTAAGAATAAAGAGGAAATTCTGCCCTCATTTGCTCCTGGCTACCCACTGCATCCATTCCATAAAACTACATCTGAATTCCTTTCCTACACCGCAGTCTGATGTTGCAAGAGGCACCTGCCATCTGTATGCACTTTCAACAAGACTAGATTGGGAAAATTGGACGACAGGGAACATTAACACATTATCCCCAAAACATGCAATTTATTTGGGCAACTAAAAACACGTGAAAAGGTAGCTGAATGTTCTTTACATCATGGAGCACAGAAAAAGGCTCTCCATCCCAAATCCACACTGATATTCAAGCACCCATTTATAGTAATCCCATTCTCCCCATTTTCAGATTTATTGTCAGAGTGTATACATGAAATCACATACAATGGAGATTATTTTACCTGCGGGTGTGGCAAAATTACCAAGTATTGGTAGTGTAAAATAAAACCGTACACATGTAACAAATAAACTATGTTAAAAAACTGTGTGTAATATGGAAAAAAAAATCAATGAAGTGCAAAGGAGTCCTTAAATGAGTCTCTGATTGAGTTTGTTGTTGACGGTGGAGGGGGAGCAGCTCTTCCTGAACCTGGTGGTGTGAGTCTTGTGGCACCAAGTCCTCTTTCCTGATGGCAATAGCGTATGCTGGGTGGTGTGGATCCTTGATGATTGTTGCTGCTCTCCAATGGCAGCATTCCCTGTAGATGTTCTTGATGTGATGTCCTGGGCTGTGTCCACTACCTTCTGCAGGCTTTCTGCTCAGAGGTATTGGTGACCATGATGCAGCCAGTCAACACACTTTCCACCACAAATCTGTAGAAATTTGCCATGGTTTCCCAATGTCCCTCCAGTCTAATACTCATATACACTCTAGGGGCAATGTAAAGCAGCCAAATAACCTACCAACCCACAATGCAGTCATCTGTAGGAAGTCTAGTAAGGAACATAGCAATGGCTGGTTATTGGCCTCATTTGGAAAGAACCACAAATTTTACCAACCTGCTGCCGGTTGTTAGGGGTATAAGGAAGCATGGTGGACACGTGGAACATAATCTCGTAGTCCTGATATGTTGTGTACAGGGAGTGGGTACCAGTTGAACCAGCTGAAAATAGAAAATATTTCAATACATTGCATTTTACACAGCAACACCAAAGTCAAGGAATTCTGGAGGTCCTCAGCTGGACCATGAGAATCTGTAAAGTTCAGTGTGAATGACCATTTGAGTACCATCCATTAGGATTCCTCAGGAGATGCAAACACTTTATAATAGTCATGCTCCAGTTTTTTGTTTCACCTCTTGATGAGCTATTCGCCCTCCCCCATATTAAAAAAAAATTACCCTACACCCACGGGCTGCAAGGACTCACAACAGGCTACAGGGGATCGGAACCGGCATTCGAGAGGATGCTGAGGGAAAGGAAGGCTCTCAAAAGGCGCTGGGAACCGAAGACGTCCTCATCACGACAGAGATTTGGATCTAGGATCGGATTGCCGACGGTTTGAACTGAGGCCTCGTGTGGCTGCAGAGCATGTGGGAGTGCTGGACACAAATCCATGGACACGCAGCGACTCTGTGGGGTTGCTCTTTCTCGGACTGTAATGCTTACGGCAGACTAAAGGCACTTTTGTGTAATATTACCTGTCTGCTTTATTACATGATAATGAATAGTATCTGAACTGAAACAAGCTAAAATATGTACACCATTTCTCTCCTTTTTCATTCAGACATCCCCAGTTTTTCACAGCCTTGTTTCATGATGTTAAAAGCACCAGTTCTTCCCCAGGCCTGTGCCTCACTCTTTTTGCAGATTCTGCACAAGCCACCTATTGCGGTTGCTAAAAATTTGAAATTACAGCAGAAATTATTTGACAGATTTTGTGAAGACAGAAACAAGAGTTAACATTTCAGCACAGAGGCCATTCATTCTAACAAAGCCTGTGTATTCTCAAGATGGCTCATTCTCGCTCTTTATTTAACCACTTATGAGGACTTTTTTCTCTCTGTAGGTTTCAAGCCCACTGATTCAAGAAATAACTGTTTGCTGTTATTTACACAAAAATAACTTACTTTTTGTGTCCAGTTGAGCTGCGTATTTACTGAAACCTTTAAGGAGGACTTTTTCCCCGAGTTGATCCAGGAATTCTTCAAAGGCAGGGCCTGCTTCCTCATTGTTGTACATTTCCTCTTCAGTCCCCTGGCCAGCTGTACAGTACAGAATGCCAACTTTATGCTTTCTGCTGAGCTGCGGAGGTATTTAAAGCACAAGAGTCACCAGAAAATCAAAGGCAGGTTCAGATCCATTAACTAATATGATTTACCCCTTCTCTTTATTCTTTTGTTTAAATATATTTTTTTATTTTTCACACTGTGAACCATATCAACCAAAATACATACAAACATTTCCCTCTTGAATGTACACAGTGGCATTTTCTCTGCTTTTTTCCCCCCTACCTTCCTTCCCCCCTTCCCACCCCTCTCCAAAACCAATAAACATTCAACATATATAATGCAATAAAACCATTAAACAACGTCATCACACAATGAAAAATAAACAAGAAAAATGTATTCCAAACGGAATACATTTATTCATTTCCATGTACCATTGCTGTATTCTCAGGCTCTCTTCTGATTTCCAAGTTGACATTATACATTTTTTAAGCTACTGCTAAGGCTATCAAAATAAATATTTTTTGCGCTTCATCCAGTTTGAGGCCTAATTCTTTACTTCTTGTATTACTTAGAAGAAAGATCTCTGGATTTTTTGGTATGTTGCTTTTTGTGATTTTATTTAATACCTGATTTAGATATTCCCAAAACTTTTCCACTTTCTCACATGCCCAAATTGCATGTACTGTTGTTCCCATTTCCTTCTTACACCGAAAACATCCATTTGATAATGATGGATCCCATTCATTTAACTTTTGGGGCATGATATATAACCTGTGAAACCAATTGTACTGTATCATGCGTAACTTGTGTTTATTATATTCTTCATAGTTCCAGAACATAAATATAAAAAATGAAACATGGGAAAAGTTATGTTTAAATCTTTTTCCCACTTTTGTTTGGGTTTATAGCTTATTTCATCATTTTCATTCTCTTGCAGCTTGATGTACATGTTCGTTATAAATCTTTTTATTATCATTGTGTCTGTAATCACATATTCAAAGCTGCTTCCTTCTGGTAGGTAATCTGTCTGTTTCCCAATTTATCCTTTGTAGGCTTTCAGTTGATGGTATGCAAACATTGTACCATGAGTTATACCATATTTATACTTCAATTGTTCAAATGTTAATAAATTATTTCCCAAAAAACAATTTTCTATTCTTTTAATTCCTTTTCTCTCCCATTCTCTAAAGGAAAGGTTGTCTATTGTAAAAGGGATTAGCTGATTTTGCATCAAAAATAATTTTGGTATTTGGTAATTTATATTTTTTTCTTTCTAAGAGAATCTTCTTCCATATATTGAGTAAATGATGCAATACTGGTGAGCTTTTATATCGTACCAGCTTTTCATCCCACTTCTAAAGTATATGTTCCGGTACCTTCTCCCCTATTTTATCTAGCTCTATCTTAGTCCAATCTGGTTTTTCCCTTGTCTGATAAAAATCTGATAAATACTTTAATTGTGCTGCTCTATAATCATTTTTAAAGTTTGGTAACTGCAAACCTCCTTGGTTGTACCTCTCTGTTAATTCATCTAACGCTATCCTCGGTTTCCCCCTTTCCATAAAAATTTCCTTATTATTCTCTTCAGTTCATTAAAGAATTTCTCTATTAAGGAAATTGGTAACGATTGAAATAAGTATTGTATCCTTGGGAAGACATTCATTTTAATGCAATTTACCCTCCCTATCAACGTCAGTAGTAATTCTTTCCAATGTTCTAAATCTTTCTGCAATTTCTTTATTAGTGGCTGATAATTTAATTTGTACAAGTGGCTTAAATTATTATCTAACCTAATACTTAGGTATCGGATTGCTTGTGTTTGCCATTTAAACGGTGATTCTTTTTAAAAATTCTGTATAATCCTCATTATTCATTGGCATCGCTTCACTTTTAATTGCATTGATCTTGTACCCCGATATTTCTCCATATTCCTTCAATTTCTTATGTAATTCTTTTACTGACACCTCTGGTTCTGTTAGGTATACTATGATGTCATCTGCAAATAAACTGATTTTATACTCCTTTATTTTTATCCCTTTTATTTTATTTTCTGTTCTTATCAGTTCTGTGATTGGTTCTATTGCTAAAGCGAACAGTGAGGGAGATAATGGACTCCCTGCCTAGTTGACCTTCTTAATTTAAATTGGTTCGATACATATCCATTTACTGTTACCTTCGCCAATGGTCCATTATATAATGCTTTAATCCAATTAATATATTTTTCTGGTAGATTGAACCTCTGTTATACTTTGAATAAATAATTCCATTCTACCTTGGCAAAAGCTTTTTCTGTGTCTAAAGCAACAGCCACTGTTGGCTTCTCATTTCCTTGAACTGCATGAATTAGATTAATAAATTTACAGACATTATCCGCTGTTTGTCTTAATAAATCCAGTTTGATCTTGTTTTACTATTTTTGGTACTTGTTGCTAGTTCCTTTTCTGTACTTACCATCTCCCTTTCCAACTATTCTATTTCCCGATTGTAGTCCTTTTTCATCTTAGTTACATAACTTATTATCTACCCTCTAATGAAGGCTTTCATTGCATCCCATAATATAAATTTGTCTTTCACTGATCCTGCATTTATTTCAAAGTATGTTTTAATTTCGCGTTCAATAAACTCCCTAAATTCCTGCCTTTTAAGTAGCATGGAATTTATTCTCCATCTATATGTTCTTGGTGGGATGTCCTCCAGTTCTATTGCTAATAACAGGGGTAATGATCAGATAGCAATCTAGCTTTATATTCAGTTTTCCTAACTCTCCCTTGAATATGGGCCGACAACAAAAACATATCAATCTTTGAGCAAGTTTTGTGCCTACTCGAATAATATGAGTATTCCTTCTCCCTTGGGTGCTGCCTCCTCCATATATCCATAAGTTTCATTTCCTGCATTGATTTAACCATAAAATTTGGCCACTTTATTCTTTTTGCTAATCTTTTGTCCAGTTTTATCCAACATTGGATACAAATTAATGTTAAAATCCCCTCCTATCAATATATTCCCCTGCGTATCTACAATCTTCAAAAAAATATCTTGCATAAACTTTTGATCCTCCTTGTTAGGTGCATATATATTGAGCAAATTCCAAAATTCTGAATATATCTGACACTTTATCATTACATGCCTCCCTGCTGGATCTATTATTTCCTCCTCTATTTTGATTGTTACATTTTTATTAATTAATATAGCTACACCTCTAGCTTTTGAATTATATGATGCTGCCGCTACGTGTCCTACCCTGTCTCTCTTTAATTTGTTATGTTCCACTTCAATTAGATGTGTTTCCTGCACAAATGCTATGTCTATTTTTTTCTTTTTTAGGAAATTTAATAGCCTCTTTTAATTTGGTTATGTATTCCATTAATGTTTATAGTCATATAATTCAACATGGCCATCTCATATCCTGTTTATACCTCATTTCCGCTTCCTCACCACCATCATCCCCCTTTCCCCATTTTCATCTCTCAGTTTTCCCTTTTTAAACTCAATGTATGACAACACATTTAAAACATAAAATACTTCAACAACTCCCACATCCAATATTCCCTTAGTCTCAAATGTTCCCCCCCTCTGAGATGCCCCTTATCCCTTGCCGGGCAACCACAACTTCCCTCTCCATTTGGATTGTGAACTCGCTCGCAAACGTCAACTGATTTCGCGGTGAGTTATTCTCTCCCACCCAACCCCCACAGAAAACTTTTTTCTTCACATATAACAAAGCTCACCCTCTTTTTTTCTCCCCCCTTACTTTCTTTCTTCCCTTCTCTTTCCCTTCTTTAGTTCTTACATATACATTATTTTTACATCTTTATATTTATTTTATCGCCGTTCTTCATTCTTGTTACATCTCTCCTCTGTCCTGCAGGCGTACTCAAATTCTCATACTTCCTCCGGATCCGAGCACAGTCTGTTTTGCTCCCCAGGGATAAATATTTTAAGCACAGCTGGATGTCTTAACATAAATTTATAACCTTTTTTCCATAGGATCGATTTTGCTGTATTAAACTCCTTCCTCTTCTTTAAGAGTTCAAAACTTATGTCTGGGTAAAAAAAAATATTTTTTGACCCCTATATTCCAATGGCTTTTTGTCTTCTCTAATTTTATTCCTTGCCCGCTCCAGTATATTTTCTCTTGTATATCTCAAAAATTTTACTAAAACGGATCTTGGTTTTTGATGTGTCTGTGGTTTCGGAGATAGTGTTCTGTGTGCCCTTTCTGTTTCCATTCCTTCCTGTATTTCTGTCATTCCCAAGACCATTGGGATCCATTCTTTTATAAATTCCTTCATATCTGTGCCTTCTTCCTCTTCCTTTAGGCCCACTATTTTTAAGTTGTTTCGCCTACTATAATTTTCCATCATATCAATTTTCTACACAACTCTTGTGACTAACTTCTTTTATCACTTTCTTCCAATTTTCCTGTCATTTACTTTCATTTCTACAGCCGTTTCTCGTTCTTCCACATTTTCTAATCTTTTCCCTATTTCTGTAATGACCAGCTCTATTCTACTCACCTTTTCTTCTGTTCTTTTCATTTTTCTTTTCATTTCACTAAATTCTAATGACAACCATTCTTTTAATGCTCTCATTTGTTCTTGAAAAAAAAAACTATATTCTGTCTATTTGTTTTATCTTCTATTTCTCTGTGCAGATCTTGGTCTTCTTCTTCTCTTCCTTGTGTCCGTGTCTTCTTCTTCTCTTCCTTGTGTCCGTGTCTTCTTCTTCTCTTCCTTGTGTCCGTGTCTTCTTCTTCTCTTCCTTGTGTCCGTGTCTTCTTCTTCTCTTCCTTGTGTCCGTGTCTTCTTCTTCTCTTCCTTGTGTCCGTGTCTTCTTCTTCTCTTCCTTGTGTCCGTGTCTTCTTCTTCTCTTCCTTGTGTCCGTGTCTTCTTCTTCTCTTCCTTGTGTCCGTGTCTTCTTCTTCTCTTCCTTGTGTCCGTGTCTTCTTCTTCTCTTCCTTGTGTCCGTGTCTTCTTCTTCTCTTCCTTGTGTCCGTGTCTTCTTCTTCTCTTCCTTGTGTCCGTGTCTTCTTCTTCTCTTCCTTGTGTCCGTGTCTTCTTCTTCTCTTCCTTGTGTCCGTGTCTTCTTCTTCTCTTCCTTGTGTCCGTGTCTTCTTCTTCTCTTCCTTGTGTCCGTGTCTTCTTCTTCTCTTCCTTGTGTCCGTGTCTTCTTCTTCTCTTCCTTGTGTCCGTGTCTTCTTCTTCTCTTCCTTGTGTCCGTGTCTTCTTCTTCTCTTCCTTGTGTCCGTGTCTTCTTCTTCTCTTCCTTGTGTCCGTGTCTTCTTCTTCTCTTCCTTGTGTCCGTGTCTTCTTCTTCTCTTCCTTGTGTCCGTGTCTTCTTCTTCTCTTCCTTGTGTCCGTGTCTTCTTCTTCTCTTCCTTGTGTCCGTGTCTTCTTCTTCTCTTCCTTGTGTCCGTGTCTTCTTCTTCTCTTCCTTGTGTCCGTGTCTTCTTCTTCTCTTCCTTGTGTCCGTGTCTTCTTCTTCTCTTCCTTGTGTCCGTGTCTTCTTCTTCTCTTCCTTGTGTCCGTGTCTTCTTCTTCTCTTCCTTGTGTCCGTGTCTTCTTCTTCTCTTCCTTGTGTCCGTGTCTTCTTCTTCTGACTTTCCTGATGAGTTGCTTGTCTCACCTGGGCTTCTTCTTGCAGTTGGTCCTCTTCTTCTGGACTACTCATCTGTTGGGCCTCTTGCTGCTACCCTTCTTTTCTTTCACTCCCTTTCCTGTCACTTTCCTCTTCTTCCAGCTGAGAGCCCTGGTGTCGGGCATCCCACTCCTCGGCTGAGCCCCCTTCCCTTCAGTGTTCTCCTTCTCCTTAGTAAGTGCACTTTTTTTGGCTCTGAGAGCCATTTATGCAGTCCAGCGGTCGGGGGATCGTGACCCTGCGGGGTCGTCACCAACTTTGGAGAACGGGCTCTCTTCTCCACGACAGCTCTGTTTCTTCATGCGGGTAAGGCCTTCTCCTTTCTCTTCCAGCGTTTTTTTCTCTTTTTCCCCCTTGTTTTTACTTTTACCTTCTTGGGTGCCATTTTCTTTCTTTCCTCTACAACTTTATCTTTTATTTGTTATATTTTGTATTTTCTTCACTTTATTTCTTCTTTTCTGGAGAGGGCTGGTATTCCCCTACCGGCCACTACTCCATCACGTGACTCCTCCCCCTTCCCTTTATTCTTGACGCACATCTCCCTAACTCCAACACACATACAGCAGTAACAGGCCCCACAAGCCAGCACCGCCCAATTGACCTTCAACCCCAGGTACATTTTGGAAGGAAACCAGAAATTAAAGGGTTGGCATATGAGGATTGTTTATCAGCTCTTCAATTGTACTCAATGGAGTACAGAAGGATGAGGGGGGTGACCTCAAGAGATATTTCAAATGCTAAAGGGCCTGGACAGAATAGATGTGATAAGATTGTTTCCCCATGGTAGGGGAGTCTCGGACAAGAGGACCCAATTTCAGGAATAAAAAGGCATCAATTTAAAATAAAGATAAGGAAAAATATCTTTAGCCAAAGGGTGTGGAACTTGTTGCCACAGGTGGCTGTGGATGCAAGGTTCTTGGGTGTATTAAGGCAGAGATTTACGGGTATTTGATTGGCCAGGGCATCAAAGGTAACAGGGAGTGGGGCTGAATAGGAGGATGGATCAGACCATGATAGAATGGCGGAGCAGACTCGATAGGCCGATACGCCTACTTCTGCTCCTAGATCTTGTGATGATGAAACTCCAAAGATTTCAACTTACCCCTTGCTCATCCAGTTTCAGCAATTGTTCTGTCACTTTAGATGTGCTCAGCGCCAGCCGCAGACATTGGATGCTCAGCTCCGGAATCACAGTTTCCAGCACCTCTTTTAGTGGGAGCCCTCGCACGGTGCCATGTTTTGACGTTGACGGAACTGCATCCTCCAGGATCGCTCCTCTTAGTGTAATGAGCTAAAAGGTGTAATTTTCACATGTTCATGCCTTCTTTCAATTATAGCATTCACCTTTTTTTTAATATATAAACAAAATTACTGCTATAGACAACTCTCTGCAGGTAACCAAAACAGCAATTCAAAGGGAAGAGGTGCAACTAAGCTCCAGCCATGACTGAGCCATAGCTCCTATTTACGCGCTCTCCAAAGGTCTTCTGACGAGTCGCTATACAGAGAAAATCTCTGCTTAAAAACCATAACACGGAAGTCACAATGAAACATTATCAAACAAAGCAGTATAATTACATGAAAACTATCATCTCGCACCTCACTTGTCCTGAAGATTATTCGGTAGATGTACTGGGGTCCTTGCTCTTTGCTATCATCCAGTTTCTCCCGCTTGATGCTTACGGCCACTGGTCCCAACTTTTCATCCACCCCAAAGTAATTCCAGTGCTCTGTGAAAACACAGGGACGCAAGAATTAAATCTCGTAAAAGAAAGAACTATTGCAGAGCTGGAAACCTACTAGGCAGGTTAGAAAGCATTGGTGGAGTTAAAAGAGACAATGTTTCAGATCAATGAGCTTTCATCAGACCTCAATATGCACTTTCCTTCTCCATAGATGCAGCCTTCTTCAAATTTCAGCTCAGATGTCCGTCTCACATGCCAATAATTTTCTTTACATCAAGAGAAAAAAAATCTAAACCTGATGTGTTTCACAATTCACTATCTTTTTTTTTTAATCATGTAAAACTGTGGACAAACTGCTGGCAAAGATGTACGTTTAGTGAAAAGGCTACCTGTCTTACTGCCACTTCAGGTCCATTTCAGGTCTCGGAATGACTTCAAAACATTAGGCTGCCTTCTCAAAGTAGTGGCACCCCATCCTTCTGACAAGTCACGCTTACTGCTTAGAACACGACAGCACAGTGCATGACCTTCCGCACACGATGATGTGTCGACCTCTAAATACCTACCAAAAAAACCTAAACCCTTCCTACCTCATAACCCTCTACGATTATTTCATCCCTGTACCAGTCTAAAACTCTCTGAAGTGACCCAATTGTACCAGCCTCCACCACCATCCCTGGCATTGCAGTCCAGACACCCACAATGCTCTGAGTAAAAACACTTACCCTTGATGTCGTTCCTAAACTTTCCTTCCTTCACTTTGAAAAGAAAAAGGCGCTGGCTGTTTGCCAAATCTATGCCCCTCATAATCTTGTAGGCCTCTATTAAGTCACCTCTCCGTCGCCTTGAAAGACACTCTTTCCAATTTAGGCAACATTCTGGCAAATCTTCTCAGGACCCTCTCAAAGGTTTCCACATTTTTCCTGTAGCAAGGTGATCAGAACGGAATTCAATATTCTAAATGTGGTCTCACCAGAGATTCGTAGAGCTGCAACATCACCTCAACTCCTGAACTCAATCCCTGACTAATGAACCCCAGCAGACCATAAGCCCTCTTAACTAAACTAAAATGGATGGCCCCAGCAGACCATAGGCCTTCTTAACTAAATTGGATGGAAGAAAAATAGAGGGTTACAGAGCAGGGAGAGTTTAGTACTTTTTTTAAAAAAAGGAATATAGGGGTCGGCACAACATCAAGGGCCGAAGGGCCTGTACTGTGCTGTAGTGTTCTAAACTAATCAACCTGCGTGGCAACCTTGAGAGATCTGTGGATTTGGAACCACAAGGTCACGGTTCTTCCACACTGTTAAGTATCTTACCATTAACCATGTTCTCCATCTTATGACCTCCCAAAATGCTTCACCTCACACTTAGCTGGATTCAAGTCCATCTGCCACTTCCCCACCCAACTTTGCATCCTGTCTACATTTTTTTTTTTAAATTTTTTATTTTTCACACCATAAATCACATTAGCCATGATACACACTTTTTCCTTTTCACACATATACAGTGAGATTTTCTCCCCCCCCATCCATTTAAGGTATACAATCTAGGATACATTAAACCAGTCAGACAATGTTGTCATTCAACAAAAATACACCAGAAATTCTACTGAGTCCATTCTTTTCTTTCCTTCTCCTTCCATCAACTTAGGTAATGATTGTCCCCGGTAGGTTTTCGCTATTGTATTTAATGTAAGGCTCCCATATTTGTTCGAATATTTCAATATTATTTCTTAAACTATATGTTATTTTTTCTAATGGAATACATTTATTCATTTCTATATACCATTGTTGTATTTTCAAATTATCTTCCAATTTCCAGGTTGACATAATACATTTTTTTGCTACAGCTAGAGCTATCTTAACAAATCTTTTTTGTGCATCCTCCAAATCAATTCCAAATTCTTTGTTTTTTATGTTACTTAGGAGGAAGATCTCTGGATTCTTTGGTATATTGTTTTCTGTTATTTTATTTAATATCTGATTGAGATCTTCCCAAAATTTTTCTACTTTCTCACATGACCAGATTGCATGAATTGTTGTTCCCATTTCTTTTTTTTTTACATCGAAAACATCTATCAGATATTAATTTTGGTAATTGATAGATGTTTTCGATGGGACCCATTTATTTAACTTTTGAGGTGTAATGTATAGTCTGTGTATCCAGTTATATTGTATCATACGTAGCCTCGTATTTATTGTATTTCTCACCGTTCCAGAACATAATTTCCTCCCATGTTTCCTTTTTTATCTTTATATTTAAATCTTGTTCCCATTTTTGTTTAGTTTTACCATTTGTTTCCTCATTCTCCTTTTCTTGCAGTTTAATATACATATTTGTTATAAATCTTTTGATTATCATTGTATCTGTAATCACATATTCAAGGTTACTTGCCTCTGGCAAACTCAAACTGCTTCCTAAAATATTAGTTTTGGTAATTGATAATTTGTTTTATTTCTTTCTACATGAATCTTCTTCCAAATATTGAGGAGATGATGTAATACTGGAGAACTTCTATGTTGCACCAATTTTTCATCCCATTTATATAAATATGTGTTCAGGTATCTTTTCCCCTATTTTATCTAATTCTAATCTCGTCCAGTCTGGTTTTTCCCTTGTTTGATAAAAATCTGAAAGGTATCTTAATTGTGCAGCTCTATAATAATTTTTAAAGTTTGGCAGTTGTAAGCCTCCTTGTTTAAACCATTCTGTTAATTTATCTAGTGCTATCTTCGGTTTCCCCCCTCTCCATAAAAATTTCCTTATTATTTTCTTCAAGTCCTTGAAGAATTTTTCTGTCAGTTGTATTGGCAATGCCTGAAATAAGTATAATATCCTTGGAAAAATGTTCATTTTAATACAGTTTATCCTTCCTATTAGTGTTAGTGGCAAATCTTTCCAATGCTCTAAACCGTCCTGTAATTTTTTCATTAGTGGATAATAATTGAGTTTATATAGTTGGCCGAGATTTTTGTTTATTTGTACACCTAGGTATCTTATTGCCTGCATTTGCCATCGAAATGGAGATTCCTTCTTAAATTTTGAGAAATCCGCATTATTCATAGGCATTGCTTCACTTTTATTTACGTTTATCTTGTAACCCGACACTTTTCCATATTCCTTCAATTTCTTATATAATTCTTTTATTGATAGTTCTGGTTCTGTTAAGTACACTATAACATCATCTGCAAATAGACTGATTTTATATTCCTTGTCTTTTATTTTTATTCCTTTTATATTATTATCTATTCTTATCAATTCTGCTAGTGGTTCTATAGCTAACGCAAACAATAAAGGTGATAGTGGGCATCCCTGCCGTGTTGACCTGCTTAAGTTAAATTGCTTTGATACATGTCCATTTACTGTCACTTTCGCAAACGGTCCCTTATATAATGCCTTAATCCAATTAATATACTTCTCCGGTAAACTGAATTTTTGCAATACTTTGAACAAATAATTCCATTCTACTCTGTCAAAGGCCTTCTCTGCGTCTAAAGCAACTGCTACTGTAGGTGCTTTATTTCCTTCTACTGCATGAATTAAGTTAATAAATTTACAAATATTGTCTGTTGTGCGTCTTTTTTTGATAAATCCAGTTTGGTCTAAATTTACCATTTTCGGTAAATGCTCTGCTAATTTGTTTGCTAATAGTTTAGCTATTATCTTATAATCTGTGTTTAGTAAAGATATTGGTCTATATGACGCTGGTGAGAGTGGATCTTTCCCTTGCTTTAGTATTACTGTAATTATTGCTGTTTTACATGAATCTGGTAAGCTTTGTGTTTCATCAATCTGGTTGATAACATCCAGGAGGGGCGGAATTAATAAGTCTTTAAATGTTTTGTAGAATTCTATTGGGAATCCATCCTCTCCTGGTGTCTTATTATTTGGTAATTTTTTTATTATCTCTTGTATTTCTACTATTCCAAATGGTTCTGTTAATTTATTTTGTTCCTCTATTTGTAGTTTTGGTAGTTCAATTTTAGTCAGAAATTCATCTATTTTCCCTTCTTTCTCTTCGTTTTCAGTTCGGTATAATTGTTCATAGAATTCTCTAAAGTTTTCCTTAATTTCTTTTGGATTATATGTAATTTGTTTGTCTTTTTTTCCTTGATGCCAATACCATTTTCTTAGCTTGTTCTGTCTTAAGCTACCATGCTAGGATTTTGTGCGTTTTTTCACCCAGTTCATAATATTTCTGTTTTGTCTTCATTATATTTTTCTCCACCTTATATGTTTGTAGTGTTTCATATTTTATTTTTTTATCTGCCAATTCTCTTCTTTTAGTTGTATCTTCCTTCATTGCTAATTTTTTTTTCTATATTTACTATTTCCCTTTCCAACTGCTCTGTTTCCTGATTATAGTCCTTCTTCATCTTGGTTACATAACTTATTATTTGCCCTCTAATGAATGCTTTCATTGCATCCCATAGTATAAACTTATCTTCCACTGATTCCGTATTTATTTCAAAATACATTTTTATTTGTTTTTCAATAAATTCTCTAAAATCTTGCCTTTTAAGTAACATAGGGTTTAATCTCCATCTATACATTCTTGGAGGGATGTCCTCTAGCTTTACTGTCAATATTAAGGGTGAATGGTCCGATAGTATTCTAGCTTTATATTCTGTTTTTCTTATTCTATCTTGCATACTAGCTGATAACAAAAATAGGTCTATTCTTGAGTATGTTTTATGTCTAGCCGAGTAATATGAATATTCCTTTTCTTTTGGGTGTTGTTTCCTCCATATATCCAAAAGTTGCATTTCTTCCATTGATTTAATTATAAATTTGGTTACTTTGTTCTTTCTGTTAATTTTTTTTCCCAGTTTTATCCATATTTGAATCCAAATTCAGGTTGAAATCTCCTCCTATTAATATGTTCCCTTGCGTATTTGCTACCTTCAAAAAGATATCTTGCATAAACTTTTGATCTTCTTCGTTAAGTGAATATACATTGAGTAGAAAACTCCGAATATATCTGACATTTTATCATTACATATCTCCCTGCTGGATCTATTATTTCCTCTTCTATTTTAAATGGCACATTTTTACTAATTAATATAGCTACTCCTCTTCCTTTTGAATTATACGATGCTGCTGTTACATGTCCTACCCAATCTCTCTAATTTCTTGTGCTCCAATTCAGTTAAGTGTGTTTCTTGCACCAATGCTATATCAATTTTTTCTTTTTTCAGTAAATTTAGCAGTTTCTTCCTTTTAATTTGGTTATGTATTCCATTAATATTTAAAGTCATATAGTTCAACGTAGCCATTTTATACTTTGTTTATCTTCTCTTTCCGTTTTTCCATCATTACCTTTCCTCCTTTTCCATTTCTGTTTCCTTATTTTAAACCCTTCATAAGACAACATTCCTAAAACATCAAACATTTTCCTTATTCTCCTATTTAAAACTTCTTTAGCCCCAATCTCCCCTTCCCCTCCTGAGTTGTCCTTTATCCCTTGTCGGACAACCACATCTCCCCTCTCCATTTGGGTTTGCGAATTCACTCGCAAGCGTCTTCTCGTTCTTGCACCTTGTCCATTCTTTTTCCCATTTCTGATAAGGACATATCTATTTTATTCATTTTCTCTTCTGTGTTGTTTATTCTTCTTCTTAAATCATTAAATTCCTGTGTTTGCCATTCTTTAAATGACTCCATGTATTCTTTAATAAGAGAAAGTATATCCTTTATCTTGTCTTTCCCTTCTTCTTCTATTTCACTGTACTCTTCCTCTTCTTCTTCCTCTGGGTTGGCCATCTGTTGTTTCTTTGTTGCCCTTTTCTTCTCTTCTTTCTTGTTTTCATTGTCTTCTGTGTTCTCTTCTTGCTGCAGGTGTTCTGCAGCTGTCGTTGCCGGCTGTGGAGATCGACTCCCCACCCAGCCCCCCCCAGAAAAGATTTCACTTTTCATATGTAACAAAGGTCACTCTTTTAGTTTCCTCCTTATTCCTTCTATTCCATTTCCTTCCCTTATTAATTCTTGTCTATACTATCTATATTTTCCTCTAAATACGGATACATTCACGTATGCACATTATACATATACACACTTATACCTCTTTACCCACATACATATAAATCGTGGTAATTTTTACTCTCATTACACGTCTTCTTCCCTCAGTCTATTTTGTAATTGTTCTGCAAATTTTCGTGCTTCTTCTGGATCCGAGAATAGTCTGTTTTGTTGTCCTGGAATAAATATTTTCAATACCGCTGGATGCCTTAGTATAAATTTATACCCTTTCTTCCATAAAATCGCCTTTGCTGTATTGAACTCCTTTCTCTTCTTTAGGAGTTCAAAACTTATATCTGGATAAATGAAGATTTTTTGCCCTTTGTACTCCAGTGGCTTGTTGCCCTCTCTTACTTTTTCCATCGTCTTCTCCAGTACCTTTTCTCTTGTAGTATATCTTAGGAATTTTACTAAAATAGATCTTGGTTTTTGTTGTGGTTGTGGTTTAAAGGCCAATGCTCTATGTGCTCTTTCTATTTCCATTTCTTGCTGTAGTCTGGACATCCTAGGACCCTGGGGATCCAATCTTTTATAAACTCTCTCATATTTTTGCCTTCTTCATCTTCCTTAAGGCCCACTATCTTTATGTTATTTCTTCTGTTATGGTTTTCCATTGTATCTATTTTTTGAGCTAGTAGTTCTTGTGTCTCTTTAGTTTTTTTATTAGATTTCTCCAATTTCTTTTTTAAGTTCTCTACCTCCATTTCTACTGCTGCTTCTCGTTCTTGAACCTTGTCCATTCTTTTTCCCATTTCTGTTAAGGTCATATCTATTTTATTCATTTTCTCTTCTGTGTTGTTTATTATTCTTCTTAAATCATTAAATTCCTGCGCTTGCCATTCTTTAAATGACTCCATGTATTCTTTAATAAGAGAAAGTATATCCTTTATCTTGCCTTTCCCTTCTTCTTCTATTTCACTGTACTCTTCCTCTTCTTCTTCCTCTGGGTTGGCCATCTGTTGTTTCTTTGTTGCCCTTTTCTTCTCTTCTTTCTTGTTTTCATTGTCTTCTGTGTTCTCTTCTTGCTGCAGGTGTTCTGCAGCTGTCGTTGCCGGCTGTGGAGATCGACTCCCCAGCTGGTCACCCCTCCCGTCGGTGTGTTTTTTTTCATGCGCGGTTGCGCACTTTTTCTCGGCTCAACGAGCCATTTTTGTAGTCCACTTTCTACCGACCTGAGGGAGCGGGTTTCTCTCTCCACCGCGGGCCTCTTCGAACAGGTAAGGCCTTCTCCTTCTTCCTCCGTTGTCTTCTCTTCCTCTCTTCTTATCGTTGATTTCGATTTTTCTTTTTTTGTCGCCATCTTCTTTCCACCTTTATACTCACTTTTCTTTAACTTTTATTTCTGTGCCTTTGTGTTTTCCTTTGTTTTTTTGACTTTTCTGGAGAGGGCTGGAGTTCACCGTCCGGCCACTACTCCATCACGTGACTCCCCCCCATCCTGTCTACATCTTGTTGTAACCTACAACCTTCAACACTATCCACAACACCTCCAACCTTTGTATCATCCACAAACTTAATGACTACTCCTCCACTTCTTCGTTCAAGTCATTTATATAAAAAAAAAATTATAAAGAGTCAGGATCCCAGAATAGATCCCTGTGGAACTCCATCGGTCACTAACCTCCAGCCTATGGTCTGCTGGGGTTCATTAGTTAGGGATTGAGTTCAGGAGTTGAGGTGATGTTGCAGCTCTACGAATCTCTGGTGAGACCACATTTAGAATATTGTATTCCGTTCTGATCACCTTGCTACAGGAAAAATGTGGAAACCTTTGAGAGGGTCCTGAGATTTGTCAGAATGTTGCCTAAATTGGAAAGAGTGTCTTTCAAGGCGACGGAGAGGTGACTTAATAGAGGTCTACAAGATTATGAGGGGCATAGATTTGGCAAACAGCCAGCGCCTTTTTCTTTTCAAAGTGAAGGAAGGAAAGTTTAGGAGACATCAAGGGTAACTTCCTGTCCAACACAACTCTCTGCTTTCTCCAGCCAAACCAATTCTGTATCCATACAGCCAAGGTTCCAGGTCTTACTGAACGAGTTTCCCACAGGGGATCTTGTCAAATGCCTTACTAATATCCATATACACTGCACTGACCACCTTCATCAACTTCTATTGTTACTTCCTCAAAAAACTCAATTAGGCTCACGAAGCATGACCTTCCCCCCACAAAGCTAAGTCTGTACTTCTCTAAATGCTTCCAAATTCTGTCTTTAAGAATCCTCTCCAATAGTTTGTCCACCACTCACTGGTCTATAATTCCCAGGATTCTCCCCATTACGTTTTATTTTTAAACAAGGGGACCACATTTGCCAGTCTCCAATCCTCCAGCTCCCCTCTGTAACCAAGGACGCAAAGATCAGCGCCAAAGCCCCAGCCTCCCTTCCCATAGTAACATGGGGTAGCTCTCTTCTGGCCCCGGGACATTAATCCTAATAATTTTTAATAAGATCTGGCACTTCCCCTTTCTTAATCTCAACAAGACCCAGAATGCAAGCTTGTATTCTGACTTCGCCTTGATCAAGCTCCTTTGCTCTGGTGAATACTGAAGCAAGGTATTCATTTAGGACCTCCCCAACAAGCTCTGCCTCCAGACACATGCTGCCTCCTTTATCCTTACGCGGCCCCACCTTCATTCTCGCCAACTTTCTGTGCTTTGTGTATGCATGAAACACCTCTGGGTTTCCTTTGTCCTACTTGCCAAGCCCCCTTTGAAGTTCTCCCAAGTCCTTTCTTGTTCTTTCCTGGCTGTCCTACAATTCTCACGAGCCCTTCCTGTTTTTTTTTGCTTCCACAATCTAATGTATGCTTCCTTCAATCTCACAAACACTTCCCTCTTGCAGTTTCATCGCGTAAACAATCCAGACATGAAATTGTACTCCCTAATCCACTTATCCGTAGCATACATGGGGAGAGGTTTATAAGTGATTATGCCCATTTTCTTTTCCTATACCACAGTGGGGAACAACTCCCATCTCGAGGCAGGGCAAAAATTTAACCGTACCCAGTTCTGCTAAAAGGGCACTCTCTTCAGATGGTGGCTGACCGGCTGAGTGTTCCCAACATTTTCAGTTTTAATTAAATTGTTGCCGCAGGCAAGTGGAGCTGAATTGCCTGTCCCTTTCCTTAATCCATATTGAAGACTAGACATAGATAGAAAAGAAAATATTGTCTTTCTTTAAAAAAATTAAGATAGGACATTATCAGTTTCATTCATTTCAAGAGGAATAGAATACAAGAGCAAAGATGGGATACGCTGAAGCTTTAGAAAGCACTGGTTAAGAAGTCACAGTACTGGGTTCCTCATTTAAAGAAGGATGTGCTGACGTTGGAGAGGGTTCTGAAGGATAATCCAAGAATTAAAGGGTTATCATATGAGAAACGTTTGATGGCTCGGCCACTCATTGGAATTTAGAATGGGGGGGGGGGGAATCTCTGAATCATGTTGAATTTTGAAAGGCAAGGAGAGATGTTGAAAGCTAGTTTCCCATGGTGGGAGGGTCTGAGATAAGAGGGCACAACTTCAGGATTAAATAGAGTTTCTTTAATCAGAGGGTGGTAAATCTGTGGAATTTGTTGCCACGAGCGGTTGTGAAAGCCAGGACATAGGGTGTATTTATAGGAGAAAATTGATAGGTTTCTGATTAGCCAGCATCAAAGATTATTGGGAGAAGGCCAAGCAATGGGGCTAAGTGGGGAAAATGGATCAGTTCACGACTGAATGGTGGGGCAGACTTGATGGGCTGAATGGCCTATTTCTGCTCCTATGTCTTATTATAAGACCCGTTGTATTCTTGAAATAGTTGACAATTTCACTTCAATAAAAACTCTCCTTGGTGCAGTAATATATTGTTCCAATTAAACAAACTTGCATGTGAGTGAGGCAGCTGGACAGAGGGAACAAGGCAAGAGCATCTCTAATAACTGACCATGACATCTGTGCCAAAGATCATGCCAAATTAAATCAAATCTGCTTGCACATGATCCATCACCCTCACATTTCTGAGTGAGTGGATAAGCCTATCAAATGCCACCATTGCATCTGCTTCTGCTGCCATCCAAGGTTGCTCATTCCAGGCACTTCCCACTGAGAAGGCTGAAGCAGCCACTGGCCATCATCAGGTCAACCTTCCACAGGAGCTCTATCCTGACCGCATCAATGTGGTACGGTTGCCTGCAGAGAGATGGGCCAGAGGCCAATCCACAGGACCACAAAGAGCGGCAGAGAGGATCTCCGGAGTCTCCCTTCCCCCAGCGACGTGATCTACCAGGACCATTGTCTGAACAAGGTGAGCAAAATAGTTGAGGATACCTTCCAAAGCATCCTTCAGCTGCTCCCATCGTGAAAGAGATCCAGGAGGATCAGAGCCAGCACCACCAGGCTGAGGAACAGCTTCTTCCCATAGGCAGTGAGAACGCTGATACTAACCATCTGAGACTCTCAGTCGTGAACAATATTTATTTATTTTTGTATACAAGAATATAATCCTGTATATGTATTATTTGTCTGTATGTGTGTTATGCTTGATTGTGCGTCTGCGTGTTTTGCACCGCAGACCGGACGACAGTGTTTCGTCAGGTTGTACTTGTGCAATCAAATGACAATAAACTTGAATTTAAAAAAAATTGACCCCTACATCCCTTCTCACCTTAAACACATGCCATCTAGTATCAGACATTTTCATCCTTGCCAAAAGATTTGACTGTTACCCTATCTATGAGGCTACATCTTTATAAACTTCTATCCAGTCTCTCCTCAACCTCCAATGTCCTAGAGAAAGCACCCAAGTTTGTCCAAACCTCTCCGTGTTGCTTGTCCTCTCCAATCCAGACAGCATTCTGGTAGATCTCTTCGGCACCCTTCCTAAAGCCTTTAATTCTTCCTGTAATGGGGTGACTAGAATTCCAAGTGCAGCCCTAACCAAAGTTTTCAATATTTTGTCTAAAAATCGCTCAGAAATGCTAGAGGAACTCAGCCGGTCTCGCAGCGTTCATAGGAGGTGATCTGGCGTTTCGGGCCTGAGCCCTTCTTCAAAGTACAAGCAAAAAAAAACAAACAGGAAGGCATATGAATAAAGATGGAAAAATGGCCAGGGGAGGAGTCCAGACTTTGGGAGTTCTGTGAGAGTCCCTCCTCCTCTCTTTGAAAGGAGCTCTGTGAGAGTCTCCCTCATTGCTCCCCATCTTCACCCTGCTGTTCCCAAGCTCTACAACCTCCTCCTATCTACATATTTTTATCTACCAATAACTCTTAATGACGCTAAGGGGGGCTAAACATTTTCAATTTGTCACCTAGAATGAATGAATGAAGAAACGATGAAGCTTATTGCCATAGTCCACTGCACCTTTACGGCTTTGCTGGAGTAACAGGCAGAGACAGTCTGTAAAGTGGGTGGACAAGGCTCAGGCAGATGGAGGACAATGTTGGCAAATGTGAGCTTATCCATTTTGGAAAGAAACTTGGACGATCGGAATTCTATTTATGACAGCAGCGCGCAGAAGGACTTGAGAGTGTTTGTGCATGAATTGCAAAAGGTTGGTCTGCAGGTGCAGCAGGCTGTCAAGAAGGCAAATGGAATGTTGGCCTTCATTTCTAGCGGGATTGAATTTAGGAACAGGGGAGGTTATGCTGCAACTGTACAAGGTCCTGTGAGACCACAACTAGAGTACTGTGTGCAGTTTTGGTCTCCTTATATGAAGGAGGATGTACTGGCTTTGGAGGCTGGGCAGAGGAGTTTTTCAGGTTGATTCTAGGGATGAAGGGGTTAAGCCTTTGCAGAGAGATCGAGTCATCTGGAATTCTACTTGCTGGAATTTAGAAATAATGAGAGGGGTAGGCAAGTCATTTACATGAGATGAGAACAGAACTAGGGGGCACAGCCTCAAATTAAAGGTAGCAGATTTAGGATGGGGAACTGCTTTTACCAGAGGGTGGTGAAGAGGTGGAATTTACTGCCCATTGAAGCAGTAAATGTATTTACCACAAGATTGGATAGTTTTACAAAGTCAGGAGATTCAGGGATATGGGGGAAAAAGGCAGGTAGATGGAGATGAGCCGATCATCAGGTCAGCCTTGATCATGTTGAGTGGTGGAGTAGGTTTGATGGGCCAAATGGCCTGCTCCTGTTCTTATTTTTTTAATGTTCTTCTGTTCTTGTGCTCAGTCCAGCAGGGGCTGTGCAGAAGCCAGCAGTCAAGAATCAGATCACGTTCACGTCCACCGCTGCAGCGAAGGAATTCAAACTGAGTTAATGAAACTACCTCCAACTGTTCAACAACAAAAAAAACAAATGTTCTTCTGGGAAGGAAATCTACCTGCCCTTCAAAACACAGAAATTGCTGGAGGAACTCAGCTGCTCCTGCAGCGTCCATGGGAGGAACTCAGCTGGGAACACAGAAATTGCTGGAGGAACTGCAAACATACCTTCTGCAGGCTTTTGTGTTTCAATCCATCTGCTCCAGTCTATATGCAACCCCATAACCAAAGCAGAGAGATTAATCTTTAACGTTCCTCCGAAATGGCCTGGAAAGCCATTTCATCCAGTGGCCAAGTGATAAATGATGCCTTGGCTGGAAATGACTGCCTCCATTGTAAGAATGAAAAGAAGGAGTGATTGGCAGCAGACTTAGGAGGATTCTTTATTGCGATATACTTCCGGGGAGTGGGACAAATCTCATTTTCCTGCAGCAATCACCTGTAAGAATATGAGAATTAACAGCAGGAATAGGTCACTGGGCCTGCTCTGCCAATTCACTAAGAATTCGGCAGAAGTGGCTGTGGATTCAGTTCCACTTGCTCGCCTGGTAATGATCCTCAATATTCAATGAAGCAGTTGCTTTAATCTCTGGGAGATTAAACTCTGTCTTAAATCTGCTCTCCCAAATCTTGAGACAATGACTGGTTTCAGTCTCACTTGCCACAGGAAACAACCTCCCTCGTGCCATCTTATCTACTCCTTTCATAATTTTATGCATCTCTGTACATCTGTGGGTCCCTCCCACCCTTCTAAACCTGAGTATACCTTCTCAATTTGTTTTCATTAGCCAATTTCTTAATTTCCAGAATCACCTGGTGTACCTCTTCTGCACCATCGCCAAAGGCAGTACAGGTATCCCCTGCTTTTCAAAAGTTTGCTTTATGCCACTTTGCTTTTACAAAAGACTTAACATTAGTACCTGTTTTTGCTAACTGAAAGAAACCGAAGAGGATTTTTACTTTTACGATAAAATGTAAAAAACAAAAATAGCATTCAGCGTTTGTTTTGCAGTGGGCCGTTATAGAAGCAGCACGCACCCTGAGCAGCGAGAGTGGCTCCTTCCCCGAGAACGACACCCAGCATCAAACTGCCATAGCTTTGAGCTGTGTCCACGAGCTTCTGTTCTTTATCTCGATTCCATTTTGTGCATCCGTTAACAAGATATCAAGGTATCAGAAAAGCCTAAGAGGGTGTTACACTGAGCATAAAACTGGACATAATTAAACGTTAATCATGGCTGTGTATTTATCCTGTCATTCCTGCTCTTATGTTAGTGTTATTTTAGGTTTTATGTGTTATTTTATGGGCATGGGAATGCTCAGGAATTTTTCCCCATATAAATTAATGGTAATTGCTTCTTCGCTTTTTGCCATTTTGGCTTATGAAAGGTTTCATGGGAACGCTCTATTTTCGGATAGCAGGGAAAACCTGTATATCCTCTCTCAAGTAAAGGAGACCAAATCTGCACACTGTGTTCCAAAAGTGGGCTCACCAGTACAGTTGCAGCAGAAGGTCTTAAATTTTCCGGCTCCTAAATTCAATATCTCCAGCAACGGAAGCCAACATGCCCATTTATCTTCTTGATTACCCGCTGCAACTGCAAACTAACTTTTTGCAATTCACAAGCAGAGAACACAACAGCACAGTACAGGCCCTTCGGCCCTCAATGTTGTGCCGACCTATACATTCCCATCAAAAAAAATTAATCCCCTCTTACCTCGTAACCCTTTATTTTCTTTCATCCGTGCCTCTTAAATGCCCCTGATGTTTCAGCCTCCATCACCATCCCTTTGTACAGATGTCTTCTGGCATTTCTACCGCCCTGGGGGAAAAGAGTGCTGGCTGGCTGTCTACCTTATCTATGCCTCTCAGAATCTTGTAGACCGCTATCAAGTCACCATTTATCCTTCTTCACTCCAAAGAGGAAAACCCCTGGCTCTATTCCCCTTGCCCTCATGAGACATTTTCCAATCCAGGCAACATCCTCCTACATCTCCTCTGCACCTTCTCCACAGTTCCCACACTCTTCCTATAATGGGGTGGCCTCACCAGAGATTTGGAGAGTTGCAACATGACCTCTTGACCCTTCAACTCAATTCCCCAACTAATGAACCCTAGCATCCCATAGACCTGCACGGCATCCTTGAGAGTTTGTGAATGTGGACCCCAAAGTCCTTCTGTTCCTCAACATTGTTAAGCACTACTGAGTCTTTCTAGCATTTAACAATGAAATCAAAAAGCTGCCTGACCATCCTCATCTCTAACACTGTCAATAGCTCGTCTTTGATCAGCAAGCATTAATTTGAAAAAATTATTATTGAAAGGAATGAATATTAGCACACAACATTCTTTAATTAAAACAGAGCTCAGTGCATTGTATCAACTGCAGCATTCACTAAAGTGAAAAAGTTTGAAGAATAATTCGAGTGAAACACAAAAATCTGCAGACGTGTGATTGTAGTCAAAACCCAGAAATGCTGGAGGAGCTCAGCTAGTCTCGCAGTGTCCACAGGAGGAAAAGTTATAATACTAACATTTTGGGCCTGAGCCCATCCTCAAGGTGTGAGTGAAGAAACACAGCATCTGAATTAAAAGGCTGGGGAAAGAATGGGAAGGGAAGGCCAACAGACCAAAGGTGTTTTAATTGGGCCAAAAAGGACAATGTGGCTGTGGAAGCAAGTCTGGGTGAGAAGGCCAGCTGCAGGGAGTGCAGAGGGGGAGCAGTGAAAGTGAAAAGTAATTCCACCGACTTGCAATACAGAATATCCCTGACATTTTATCAATGTGAAAGGTGGGTGCTGAACACTGAAGGGAAAGCGTGATGAGTGGTTGCCCCTTGGATAGCAGGGTGAAGATCACTGGATCTGTACCAATCCAACGTTAAACAGACAAGATCCAAGAATAAGAAAGGTATAAGGTTAAAGATAGTGGTGATGGGACATCAGTTTGTTTACCTTTCCCGTGGAAATAATCTTGGTAATATCTGGCTCCATGGTCCACATGCTCGATGCTGAAGTGTTTCATTCTCTCCTCTTTTAGCCGCAATTCCCTAGACACCTCAAGCACAGATATACTTGCATTTGTGAAGTACGGGTTCCAAACCAGCTTTGGAAAGCCACCTTCGCAGTCAACGCTCTGTCCTGCATTGATGCTAGCCTTGGAAAGGCTGATATTCCGCTCGCAAGTACCGCCTGTCTCGTTCCGGAAATGGGGGCAGTTCAGAAGCAGGTCGTTGCAGTTGCTGTCACCCAGATCTGGCTCCAGATTCTCTTTGCCGTTTACCTCCTCGGTGCTGGTAAAATTAGAATCCAAGTTTCCCAGAGCCAGAGAACGCGCTGCAGCGAGTGATGTGACAACAGAGGCGGCAGAAGCTCCAGTTGTGGTGTTCCTCCGATGAGCCACGTAGTTTCTGTTGTTCACCACCTCACCGAGGTCAAACAGTATGCTCTGCACATCATAATGCCCAAAACTCTTCTGACAAATCCATGGCTTAGCGCAGTCCTGGGCTCTTCCGTCCTCCTGGTCTGAGCTCGACCGCCCTGCCTCCTGTTCACTTTTGCCACTCCGCCGTTTCTTCAAGATGGATTCGCCACTTTCATTCCGCAACTGCTTCTTGCGCAATTTCTCCCGGTCTTTGTGCCCGCTCTTTGGCTCTTCTCTTTGAGATGATTCACTTTGGCTGTCATCCACCTTGGTGCTACCCTCAAGGCTCAGATTGGAGGCCATGCTCGAGTCAGCCAGAAGCAGCTTCTTGAGGTTTTCTGGCACAGAGCTCCGCTGGTCAATCTTATCATTTTTAAACTCTTTTAGCATGTCAAAAAAGCTTTCGGTGGCCATTCCGTGAACATCTATGGATGAAGTGCTGCCATATTCTCTTAAGGGGAGCATCCCACTCCCATGTTTGGTACCTTTAAGCTCCAGGGCTCCCTCCCCATCGTATTCATTGAGAGTAACTTCACTGTTACTCCGCATCCTCAGTGGAACAAACATCTTAGCAGAAGACCTTGGCCACACATCCTGGAACTCCACTTCATTTGCCTTTCCTTGAGATTTGCGGTAGAGGCCTCGGGCCCAAAGGGCTTGGGTACAATGTTGGTAGTCCGGATAACACTGTCCATTATGAATGTCTCGTGTCGAGAGGAGTTCACCGTCTCCCATGGATCCGTCCAAGTCCCTTACCGGACACTCTACTGAATCTTTGGTCACATCCCGCTTTGGGGGCCAGTCGGCAATGCGAGCACGGACTCCCATTTTTGGCATGGCAGGGGTCGAGCTTGCACGTGGGACATTTTCTCCCTGACTGCAAACATTCCCATTCTGGACCCTGAACGGAGATGCATAGTAATCACACGTCTTGGTACCTGCAAGAACCTCCACTCCTCCTATAATAATTCCACCAGCCTCCACCTTTTCATTTTGAACAGTTCTATAGCTTGTCATAGTCTATTATCATACAGTCTCGCAGGGAGCAGCAGAAAAGTCCCAGTCATTTCCTTGATTGCTGGAAACTACTTGTTCAAGTTTAAAACAGAACCAATTTCAACAAGTGGAAATGTAATTAAGGAGTAGCTATGCAACACATCTGGGTTAGACATGTCTTTTTATAATTCCTTGTGTTCCGCATGCTGAATATGTTCTTGCAGCATAAAGAAATGTAATCTAGAAGACCAAAAACGGGAAGACCAAAAGTGGTTGCATGAAGCTCAGTTAATTCCAAATATTCTCCACAGATTGACAGAGGTGCTTCATTTGATCAGACGGACATCACACTCTTCCTAAAATGAGAACAGAACAACAGATTACCACAAAATTCTGAATTAAATATTGTTGATGCTTTGCAAGATTCATTGATAATTATCATTTAAATCTTCATTTGCGAATTTTGGGATTTAACACGGTAACAAGCCCTTCGGGCCCGTGGTCCCTGAATACACCCATGTGATCAATTACCCAGTACGTCTTTGGAAAGCGAGAGGAAACCTGAGCACTCAGAAGAAGTGCGCGGACAATAGGGAGAGCGTACAGACAGCAGGGGATTTGAAACCAGGGTTGCTGGTGGCTTCAATAGCATTGCACTAACCATGCTCCCCATTCCAGCCCAAGAGCCCATGCCACCCAATGAACCTATAACCCCGTACATTTTGAAGCTGGAGGAGAGTCACACAGACACAAGGAGAACGTATAAACTGCTTACTGTGTTGGATTCAAACCCAGGCCACTGGTGCTGCAACAGCATTGCACTAACCACACCTCCCCTACACTGCATTTATCAGACTGCAGGCGATCTGTCAGCTTGTTGTAAGTGGTCTGTGGCATCAACAAATATTTAATAAACGTACAGTAATATGAGAAACATGGTGGTAGATTTACCACAATAAAAGTTTCCCCCACTCCCAAAGATCCACCAAAACAAAAAAATTCCAGTTGGCAGTCTGGGAAGGGGCTCGATCCCCCACTCTGAGGGGCTTGCTCTGAAATCTGTAAGGTGGTCAGTGAGGGGAAGAAGGTTGAGAACCACTTTCGAAAGAAGATGAAGTTCACCAGATGTATTCCCAAGTTATCCAATGTGTTTGATGATCAGATGCTTTCCTGACAAGAGTAACCAACCTCTCGGTTGACTTGAGTGATGCAAGTAGTGAATTGGACTCCAATTACCTCTGCCTATTCCAAAATATATTCCTGTTTTCAATTTTATTGTGGTTGGT